>NC_137455.1:258835528-259388559 GCF_964235325.1 Thermobia domestica
CCTACAATGGTTAGTTTTGTATTGATTTATAAATAATATAATGAAAGGCAGAATTGCATTATTTGTGTAAGTTTCTGAAAGAGGAACTATAAACAGCAAATAGATCAAAGACAAGTAAGGAAGGAAAACATATTTAAATGAAAACAATGTGAGACACATCAGCCTATGTTTTCTTTACCTAGCAAACATATTGTTTGGAACCGAAAATGTGAGTTTTACATGCTTGCACTTAAGCTGAATGTGGAAGTGACGAAATTATTTGACTCATTCATTGTTAACCTGCACAAGGTGATAAGATGTGCCTATTGAATACCAGGGTTGGAAAACTATGGTTCTTATTGAAAAATAAAGAAGAAAAAAAAAGTTTTTTTGTTTAAATCTTTTTTTTTTTTTTTTGTTTAAATAATTTGCTCAATGTATTTATATTACATATGGACAGAAATAAGTTTGTTTCGCCTTGGTGTTATTATGCAACAACAGAGTTACCCTGGAAGGGATCATATAAGCTTAAGGCGGAATCCAAACCGCTTCTCGGCTTACATTTGAGAGAAATTGTCCTTCATTTGAACTTGAAACCGGCATTGATTGGCCACAAATGCAATGAGTCTGCCGACTCACTCAAGAAGGGCTCCTGATAAAAATACGTTGTACTGATCTTTACATACTTATTAATATAATTGTCAAGAGTTATTTCAGAAGGACAAAAAGATAAACAGTTGCAGAAGTGAAACCATTATGCAGAATTATATATAAATCGGGAAACTCCCGTTTTAGCCATCGAGGAAATTCTGTTATTACTCTAAACGCAAAGCAATAGCCGGAAAATCACGTTATTGCTTCGCATGTAAAATCTTAAGGTCAACATATCATAATTAGTACGCTAAAACTGAGATATTAAATTACAAATTAAGTATGTGGATAGCATTCAATAAACTTAAAATTGAAAATCCAATGGAAGCTAATGTTGGAAGCTACGTACGTAGTCGATAAATTTTGCCAATTTCTCTTAATATATTTAAGCAACCTTGGCTTCTTTATAAAACAACAGCCATTCAGGCAAGCCGAAATAACAAATTGGTTTTCTTTCCGTATGTTTAGGCTTAACATCCTTATTTAATACCGAGATCATCAAGGAGAAGACTTTCACTTAAAGTGACATCGAAACCACTATTTGGTTTTCACTTCAAGAAGGTTGTGGTTCGACCGAGAGTTGAACATGGGACGCCTTGATTAAAAAGTGAAAAGGAGATAATAATAATGCAGATGGTTTGATATGTGGGTACTGAGAAAGGCAAGGGTACTGATTGAGAATAATCCGTCATAAAAATGGTAATTTTAGTTTAAAATAAATTAATACGTATGGAAGAAGATTGTGTACGATATTAAATTTCACTGTCGAAGGAACTTTTCACAATAGAAAAAAACATTATTTCATGTATACAAGTACAAAACGATTACAAGCGCTATACTACGGTTGAAATGAATGACTGCATATGCTACGTAATATCCCAATTTCCTCCGGCGAAATATTTCTGCACGATGTAGGAAACTTGTATTTTATGTTTACAAGTATAGAGTTATAAGCATGATACCGCTACAAGTGCTTTAACTTATGTGATTTTATTTAATATAAAGTTTTTTTTTTCTTTCTTTGCATTAGGCTATCTTCGTTTATGCACATACCCTTCGTCGATATATACCTGCTCCCTGTGAACGCACCCTGCGCGGACTCCCTGCTGCGCTCTTGCTTTGATTTAATTAAATAACAATCTCACTTGAGACTAGAGATCTGCACGGGCCGGAATTTTTAGCCCGAGCCGGCCCGGCCTGTGAATTTATAATGTGAGGCCCGATCCGAGTTCAAAAAATATGTTTTAGCCTTTAGGTGCGAGCACGTGATAATCAAATGAGCCCGAAAAAGCCCGAATTACAGAAACTTAATAATTAATGCAAAATTGTATTTTTTATTTAGACCAATTAGAGGTTTAATTTTGCAGTTGTGCTTTAAAAATTCTCCAGAAAGAACGGTCCGATAAATATTGTTGTATAGTATATTTACAAAGTTAGGTTAGAGGAATATAGTTGTATAGTTAAAAATTTACGGCCCGAGCCCGTTCAGACACGTAAGGGAAAGTTCTCGTAAAGTTAATCAGCATCCATGAACTCCTACGTAAGAAACAATTTTTAAAACAAGAAAGTGAATTTTATGATGAAACAATTGCATATGATACGATATTTTTTCACCATTATGAACTCACTTCTTCTGTGAATCATCCTGTTTTTTACTAATTTTGGCCCCCCATCTCTAAATAATTACCATATAATTATTTCCAGAGAACATCACTTTGTATGATAATCACTCTGTACGCATTATTAGAACATTTGTCAGGGGGTAATAGTATACATGAGAAGCCCCTGATCTGCGTTTCTTCTGTGTTCTATTACCACTTCTACATAAAATACCATAAGTTTTCTACGTAGTGCAATAGTAAGAAGTATCCATGTGCACAAGACATTTGTTAAATTCCCCGAGAACCCCCTGATCTGCGTTTCTTCTGTGTTCTATTACCACTTCTACATGAAATACCATAAATTTTCTAAGTAGTGCAATAGTAAGAAGTATCCATGTGTACAAGACATGCGATATGCGTTAAATACCTCCCCCCCCCCCACACACAGTCATAGATAAAGTACAAGGGCACTACACATGCAGATATAAAGTACAGGTACGTTCTTTTTTATTTTCGTATCAGTCGATAAGTAAATAAAAGTCGCTTTGTTACCCCCTTTGTAAGTTCGTACATACTCAATGAATAATCCTGGGGGTGGCTCAGTGGTAGAGCGTTCACCTCTGGTGCTTGGGGTCCCGGGTTCGATCCCAGCCCCCGCCAAGTGAACTTTGTGGTGGACAAACACCGTGGCGGTGGGTTTTCTCGGGGTTCTCCCGTTTCTTCTCACTTTCTTCATTCCACCATTTCGTTCATTACTCATTATCACCGTCTCCTTTAGCCCAACCGGCATACCCGCGGGACGTAAAACTCAAAGATTTCATTTCATTTTTTTTTTTTTTTCAATGAATAATCACTAAAAGTATGAGCGTTCTGCTCCTTCGGGAACTGATGCAGCTTCATGTATACTATATAAGAAAAATGCTTTGGTAAATGCCGGAGAAATACTCACTCCAGTTGGGGATTGAATTTATGATCGCCTAGAAAGGATAGTAGCGTACGGTAGGGTGCGGTCAGGCTCGCTTAGGCTTAGAGAAATTCGGAGATCTATTTTGTTAAAATCAATCGAATGTAATTTCCCATGTCTTCGTAAAGATCCTGGCTGGAGCGGGCATCGTAAAACTCCTTTTCAAATGCTTTTCTTAAATTGACGAACTATTCTTAATCTGCACCTATGAAAGTACCTTTACTTAGTGGGGTTGCCCGGAACCCGGGACCACTCGTACAAAAGGACTACGCTGGGGTAACTCTAAACTTAACCCCATACTTTAATACCCAGTATTGGAGTACTATAAATTTTGGTGGGTATTATGCTTAACTGTTTTCAAAAATATAGCGCATACCTACTCTTATATGCGCTGATCATAAAAATGTTAGGCGGGTATACACCCCTGCTAATGACATGTTTAATGTTCTAGCAGTAGATTATCTTCATACCTGGCTTGGGAGCTGGTTTAGGAGGTAAGGGTGTTTTGTCGTTATCAATCCTTCCAGCTGATAGATTTTCCATGTTTGTCAACAATATTCAGTGTAATAACTACCAAGGACTCAACTTGTCTTGTCGTAGACCATTACCGATCAAATAGGCAGGTGCACCAGCTCGCCAGTCATGTGTGCTAAAAATTCAAAATTGTCAATTGTGTATATACATGTCCCTTTACCGACACACCTGAAGGACGTCTTGATAAAAATCGGCAACGGATACCATAAGGGAGATTTTTTCGATTATTTTTTTTTCAATATCTCGCACCGTTTGCAAGATTTAAGATTACTTCCGGTTGGAGTTTCTAATTCATGTATGATCAGTGTTTTCTTTCTTCTTGCATGCAGTTGTAATAAGCAAATACATTACATACACAATTAATTATAATATCAGTGATATATGGTGTTCATTGGGCAAAACACTCCAAACAATAAAGATTCATCTTAGACTGGAGAAATAGTTATCCTTTGTTTTTCATTATCATTTGACCATGAAACAAACGCCGAAGAAATATACTAACCCCATATACAAATGTGTGGTGTTGAAATGTATAACTTGTAGAACATGATCCTTTACTTTTTAAAATTTCAATACTTTAGGTGTAACCCTAAATAACGTAATAAAGAAATAACTGCCATTTTTTAAAAATATTCGATTAGAACTGAATAATCTACACAAAATTTGCAATCAATCAGTGAAAACGCATCTTTCAAGAGCTCGTGATTTCCGAGATATCATTATCAAATGAATTGTACTCAAACATATAAACGTCCTGAAACATATAAATCTAGTATTTTAATATAGGTAGGCTGTCCAGTAAACTTCTTGAAGAAATTATTATTTTCCTATTAGTTGCAAATGTACGATAGAGAAGTGCCACAAGTATATTACGCACTTCTAGAAAGGGGAGAAAATGTAGCAAAATGGTAATATCAAAAATACAGAAGGTCAGAACATTAATACAATTCGAGTTTCGCACTAAAAACGGTGCTCAAACTGATTTATCGTCGACGTTCAGACACTTTTGAGTACGCGTGACTATTACTTGAATGACGTTTCCAAAGATACCATTAGGATATGTTGTCTATACAATTTTTAATTTATTGACGAATCTCTGTCAGTGTGTCTAATTTTCTATAGTTTAGTTTAAGTGAACGCGCATAATTGCATGTATTGGGCTACACCTACAGGTTCGTATGGAACATGCGTTCAATTTGCCATGGTTAATGTGAAAGTAATTAGAAGTGCTGTTGCAACTTCAGGATATAATTCGAACAAAATTTCTATGCCTGCTACACAGAAAAATCCGTTATCCGGACAGCGATATATTATACAAATATACGAAATCCTTATGTTTACTACAGAAATCAGTACGGAGCATACTTTATTCATATGCTATATACGTACTTCCCTTTTTTCCCGCTTAGATGTTATATCATGCCGTTGCAGGATGCCTGGCATCTAACAGTATTTCGTACATTACATACGTGTACGTGTGTTACATACGTCAGCTATACGTTACATACAATACGTCCATATGTATGTAAGATCCTGACCGCTTATATACAGTTCTTTCATTCGTACGAAAAGTACGTTTATTCGGAACACTTATACGGAAAGTACGTATAAAATACAGTTTTTCAGTTTGCTGCACACTGAGAAAAATCCATTATCCGGACAGCGGTATATTGTACAAATACAAGGATTCGTTATGTTTACTAAGGAAATCTGTACGGAGCGTACTTTATCCATATACTACACAGGTACTGCCTTTTACCCGCTTAGATATTACATCATTTCGCTGCAGAATGTCTGACATCTAACAATCTTCTGTATTTTACATACATATACGTATGTTAAGTACTTCAGTTATACGTTATATACGTCCATCTGTACGTGAGATCCAGACCGCCTATAGACACTCTTTCTTTCGCCATGGCTGACGTCATTGAACGACCGTCTTTTGCTTGCGAAACGAGGTTGTTACAATCGGAAAAGGAGAGAGGAAGGAAACAAAAACCTGGGTAAGTGCACTAGTTAACTATTACTTTAGTTAAATATTCCATTAATTATATATTCTTTTAGTGTAACTTGCTTTAGTATAGTACTAAGTAAGTAATATAGTTTATGACTACAACTCGTTAATGATTGAGGAGAATGGAATGGGTGAATCTGAATTTTGAGAAATCTTTGAATATTAATGTTTTGAAACATTTTACGTTACAAGGTAGCAAAATGAATGTTATGTGTTTATTCATTCCGTTTTATATGTGACGATTTATTACGTGGTGCAGAGTTACTACAGGACTGCTTAACATAATTGCTAAGAAACCGTTTTCAGCGCGAAAATTCCCTTGTGTAGTGAAGATTTAGGCTTTAGGTCTCTGGGCTTTCGGCATCAATGGCCTTGTTAGCCCGTCACATATGAGGGATGACGTCCCTCGATGAGCACACTATCCGGGTAAAGGAAGGGAAGAAAGGATTGGGGAAGGAAGAAAACGGCCTGGGACCTATATGTTAGGTACCACTCCGGCATTTTCCTGCTGTGAATGAGGAAAACCCAAGGAAATCTCATTCAGGATGGCTGGACTTAAAATCTTTTGATACTTTTTCGACTGAGGAAATCGATCCCCAACGGGATCGAACCCGGGACCGTTCGCACCGAAGGCGAGAGCGTTAGCAACTACGCTACGCGGGGCCACTTGTGTAGTCTAGATAACTCATTTTTATTAGGATATTTGCATTTTTTTTTTTTTTTTGCTTTTAGTTTAACGCCCCATGATTGTACATCAATGTAAGAGAGAAGGTGACAATGAGATACATGATAATGGTGGAATCAAGAAAATGTAAGGAAACTGGAAAGTCTTAAGAATAACCACACCTACAGTGTTCACCAAAAGGCTATTTGTCGGGAGCAGGAATCGAACCAGGGACCTAACAGGTCAGAGGTAAGCGCTCTACTACAGAGCTTTCTTTTGTTTAAAGAACTTGTTTACATTGAAATATATATATTTGACGAAGATATTGATATATTTTACAGCCTCACTGAAATTTTAAAAAAAAGTAGTCAGGGAGAGCTTACTTGTCAGGTTTTTATTTTTTAAATTTAATTTGATTTGATTTCTATTTATTTATTTTTGCTTGTTATGTTCCCTAGTTAATTAATGTTTGGGTTACTGAGAATTAAAACCTTTTTAGTATTATTGTTATGGCATCACTTTGGAACCAAAAAGTTTGAATTTTTTTTTCTTGTGTTTTCATATAGGAAGTTGGTAAGTTTGTGCCTTAGCATTGGTTTGGTTTCTACTGTAGAACGTAATTGAAGGTCATGTTGAGTTGAGTCTTGGCGGGTTTGAGTTCGTGAAGTGTCAGGCACTGATTGTGCCCCTGTCTTCTGTCTGTGATGTTTCCTGGTTTTGGGCAGTGACGTATTTATGTTGAGGAGTACCAACGCAGGCCGCGTAACTACAACACAGCTTCAACACCTACGAGTGCCAGGCGTTTGAATTTCACCCTTCGTTCCGGCGTGACTAATGCAGTATAGTACTAGGTTCAAATTCTATGGCTGGTAAAAACGGTATGGTAAGAAACACAACGTAATAGTTATTAGTTTAATTAGTGTTTCTTCATAGTATTGTTTCACTATTTCTAGAAGGAATTAACTATTAACGAAGTAATGAATAAGCAAAAACACACTTTGATTGACGTTTACGATTTCTCATACTCCATTGAGGATGTTTTGATCCTCAGTTGCGCAAACATCCAGTGTGCGTTTTTTTTTTTTTTTTTTAATTTTTTGTTGCTTACACTGCCTTACAGATGAGGGTTATAGTTAAGGAGCCGTACTTCCCATTTAGGGAAGGACGAGAAACGCCATACTTTCAGGAATTATTCATTGACTATCTAGGACAGCGTTTCCCAACCGGTGCGCCGCGGCACACTGGTGTGCCGTGAATGGGCCGCTAGTGTGCCGCGAGGAAGTCGAAGCAAATTATTAATTCTATAGCAATCAAATTGCAAGACGAAGGAAAAATGTATATTTTTATTTCACATTACTATGAACCTCTACTATGAATCTACAACTTTAAGTTTCATACCGTGTTACTTTTCTGTACATTTTTAATGTTGAAAATATATATTGGTTATCATTGTTGTAACTATTATTGCTTCTTTATTGTTGCAGACTATTTTGTAACTTGAAAATTTAAAATAACATTCAATCCTTTCGACAAATTAAATACATTTGTATTTTAAAAGTAAAAAAGATTTGTTTGTTCGTTCGTTATTTAGTGATCTTACTTCTTAGTGAAAGGTTGGATACAGTTTTCGAACAAGAAAGCTTAGTTTTAAAAACCTGAGTCCAATATTTCATTGCAATTGTTTTATATTTTTAAATTAGAATGAAAAATAAGCATAATAATTTACCACGGGGAAAAAAACAGTGATTGAGCTTTCTTCTCTGTGAGAAGGAGATCAATAATCGCAGAAAAAATACTAGTTTTATATTTACAAATAATAATATCTATGAGTGCGCCGCGAGAATTCAAGTTACATCCGTAGTGTGCCGCAAGTTGAAAAAGGTTAGGAAACGCTGATCTAGGATGTTAAAAAGCAGGTAATAGACTGAGTTCTTGCCCTTGTACTTAGGGTGTTTAGGTAGTGCAACAATAAGATGTATCCTCGTGCACGGGAGATGAGAAGTACCTGTTCTTAACTATTACCCAGATGGGTTCCCTCGTGGCTAAGTGGTTAGTGTACACGCCTTTGGCGTGGGACACCCGGGTTCGATTCCCGGCCGGAGCTTATGTGGTTCGGATTTCACGTTAATCTGTAAGTCCATGTCTCATACAGCCTTGCTGCTGAAAGGAGCGTTAAAATCAACTCAGCACTGCTTTACAGATGCAATTGTTCGATTCCGAGTTTGAATGGAGCTTTTTACGGGCAGGGGGTGACTTTTATATATACAATCCAAGCATTTTAGTTATCAGTCAGTGATGTAATATATATATACAGTAATATATACTGTAATATATATATATACAGTATATATATATATATTACAAAATTGAAAGTGACTAAGTTTATGACTCTCAATCTCTTAGGGCCGCGGTGGCTCAATGGTAGAGCGTTCACCTCTGGTGCTTGGGGTCCCGGGTTCGATCCCAGCTCCCGCCAAATGAACTTTGTGGTGAACAAACACTGCGTGCGTGGGTTTCCTCGGGATTTTCCCGTTTCCTCCCACTTTCTTCATTCCACCATTTCATTCATTGCTCATCATCACCGTCTCCTTTAGCCTAACCGGCATAACCGTGAGACATAAAACTCAAAGATTTCATTTCATTTTCATTTCCATTGTAGCTCTCCCCGCAACCAGTGTTGCCAAAATGTTGACAATAAGTTTGCGAAACGAGAGGTGGCGACTCGAATTTTGGGTGAAAAGTCGCTATAAAAAATAATCGAGAAATTCATTGTCTATAAGCATTGTTTTAAAGTTGTAGATGTAAACTAAACAATATGTTCTACTCACTGCCGCAAATCCCGGGGGGGGGGGGGGATGACGGATACATGTCCCCTCCAATCTTGGAACTGAGGGGGAGTTTTCCCCAATAATCCGATTTGAAATGTGTTTTTTGGGAGAAATTTGATGATTTTTGTCCAATTGCTACAAAGGAACGTGAGATAAAATAGACGTCTCCCAGAATAAGCCTCAAATCTGCAGCTTCCCAATGCTGAAGACAACTCTGATACTCCACAACATTGTTTTTCAACTTCATAACTATTTTGGACATCGCAAAATAAAAAGTATGGTAACGGTCTTACCCTTCCCCCCCAATGTTGAAGACAGATTTGCGCCGCTGGTTCTACTCACATCTTTGTAAACAGGGCGCAACCAATCCTTGAATTCAGGGATCATTTCAGATTGTTTCGGGTACTTTTGTTCATATTGTGGAGTCAAAATAGTTCCGAAATAATTAACACTACAGTACTTACGTTAAGCAATTTTTTGTAAAAGAAAAACTGCAGAATAATTAAAAGACCCCAAAGAACAAATATAACAAACATCCACATCGCCTTTATTCACGCATCTATAGCTAATCTTTTTGCTATCGGTAAAGATGTATTACGTGTGTCTCTCAACGGAAACTGCGAACTAAAGGACATCAAGTTTGTAGTTCTTCTTCGTTAGAGGACAAGGGCAACATAACAATGCAGGATTGTGGGCCAGTGGGTACGCTGTATTTCCAAACTCTTCATCACTTGCGCTGATTAAAACAAACAAACAGAAAAAAGAACAAACAGAAGCATTATTAGTTCAAAAACTGTTTTGAACTAATAATGCTTCTCTACAGATGAAAATTTTGTTTGCAGCAAAAAGTCGCTAAATGTATAAGTAGCTGAATCGTCATTTAAAAATCACCCATAAAAGTCTCCAATCGGAAAAATTATTCGTAGGGCGACCATATGTCCCGTTTTGACCGGGACAGTCCCGTTTTAGGGGCGTTTCCCGGCCTTCCCGTCAGTAGATGGAAAAAAGTAGTATTCGTCCCATTTTATGTAAATGAAAGAAGTAAATAACAAACCCAGTACCTTTACTCCTTTTAAAAGTATTAATAACAACAAAGAGGCAAAAATTGAACTGAAATTCCCTATATTAAACATACTCTATAGTTCGTAGTACTGCTCGAAAGACAGCAGAGATTTAGCAGTTGGTTGTGTGTTGAACAAACTTCAACGTGTCTTTCCTTTTTCATAAGTACCCGCTCAGTAACAAAGAGAGAGAGAGGGGGAACTCTGATATCAAGGCACTGATAAATGAAATGAAATGAAATTTTTGAGTTTTACGTCCCACGGTTATGCCGATTAGGCTAAAGGAGACGGTGATGATGAGAGATGAATGAAATGGTGGAATGAAGAAAGTGGGAGGAAACGGGAGAACCCCGAGAAAACCCACGCACACGGTGTTTGTACACCACAAAGTTCACTTGGCGGGAGCAGGGTTTGAACCCGGAACCCCAAGCACCAGAGGTGAACGCTCTACCACTGAGCCACCGCGGCCCCAAGGCACTGGTAAGAACAAAGGTAGATCTAAAAGCCAGAACCTATCCCGTTATTAACTGAAAATTTTATGGTCACCCTACGCTATCGTTGAGGTCGAATTCCCCTGATTTAGTGACTTTTCCCAAAATTGGCAACATTGACCCCCACCGAACAACACCAAGTCATCTGTAGCCTAGCAAGCATAATAGTGGGACGTAAAACTTAAAGATTTTATTTCATTTCGAACAACACCCCCAGAAACCTACTGTTATACCATTCCCAAAACACCCTTTTGTACAATTCTCCCTATTCGAAAAAAATTGTAAATAGCAGGGTTCATACATAAATATGGAACTCAATTTCCCTGAATTTTCCAGGTTTTCCAGGTATTAATTTTGCAATTTCCAGGTCTAGTGGAAGAAACTAATAATACGAGAAGACATAAATTTTAAGAATACTATATTTATATATTTGAGAATGGCCACCCTTCTCCCCAATGAACGATTGCAATTAAATATTGAGTCACAAGAAAATAAATAATCAAAACAAATAAAATTTAAGTTGAAAAATATTAAGTTGAGAAGCCTACTAAGGGAATTAATTAAACACTTTTGTTCCATACTTGAATACATTCAAAATATATAAAAATATTGGGTTGGGAAAGAAAAAAGGGCCCGCGAGATTTTAACTGATTCTTGTAGTACTCGACGACAGAAATCGATTACTGAAAGAATTTTCAAAATCGGCGCAGGCAAATATGGAGAAAATCATATTTTCATGTACCTGTTCAAAATGGGGAAGGAAAAAGGGCCCGCGAGATTTTAACTGATTCTTGTAGTACTCAACGAGAGAAATCGACTAGTGAGGGAATTTTCAAAATCGGCGCAGGCAAGCATGAAGAAAAACCCATTTTCATGTACCGGATCAAAATGGGGAAGAAAAAGGGCCGCGAAATTTTAACTGATTCTTGTAGTACTCAACGAGAGAAATCGACTAGTGAAGAAATTTTCAAAATCGGCGCAGGCAAGCATGAAGAAAAACGCATTTTCATGTACCGGTTCAAAATGGGGAAGAAAAAAGGGCCCGTGCAATTTTAACTGATTCTTGTAGTACTCGTCGAGAGAAATCGATTAGTGAAGGAATTTTCAAAATCGGCGCAGGCAAACATAGAGAAAATGGCATTTTCATGTACCGGTTCAAAATGGGGAAGGAAAAAGGGCCCGCGAGTTTGAACCGTTACGATGTATGTTCACGAATGTGCTCGTCTTCTCAAATTTAGTTAATTACTGTAGCACTGAAACATGTGACACAGAGTCACATTGTGGATGACTCTGCAATCGGCAACCACTGCACATATACTCCTCCAGTCCCACAGTTTTATTATTTCGATCCATTCCTCACGTGCTAACGGCATGGTTTAACATCTGCAAGAAAGAGGTAAATGTAACGTTCAATTGGCAATAGCTTTTCACCAAATTAAGATGCATGAAATCTGATTGCATTTTTGACATACTGAGAAAATTCTAGCCCGTGGCCATATGTATCACATATCCCACCAGTTCATAATAAAAATTTTGAACACAAAATTACGGTCGTCCGTGTGATGTACTCCCAAAAGGCCTAATGTGTATCACCCACCTCACATTCAATGAAACCACATCCGTGTAGAATTTAGAAAGGAACTTCTTATGATGTATACAGTATGTCTCAAAAGTTCCCTGACATAGGGTAACTCTGTTATTATCAGAGTTACAGCAAAATGTAAGAGGAAAAATCATATCGAAATATGACGTTTTCAATCTAAAGTGAACACTTTTTTTTTTTTTTTTCAAAAAAAATCGGACGAGATATTTGTGCTGTATACTCTTTATGCACCCAAATTTAAATGAAAATGCAACGTTGTCATTTACCTGGACCCACAACATAAGTGAATGAAGTTCCTGTTTGAAACGGGGGCTGGCCATCGAAATGTTAGCGCAAAAGAAAGTAACTTCATTCACTTATGTTGTAGGTCCAGGTAAATGGCGTTGCATTTTCATTTCACATTAGGCGCATAAAGAGTGTACAGCGCAAACGAGTCATCCGATTTTAAAAATTCCTTCACTTTAGATTGAAAACATCATATTTGGAGATGCTTTCCTCTCCTACATTTTGTTGTAACTCTGATAATAACAGAGTTACCCTATGTCAGGGGACTTTTGAGACACCCTGTATACCTTATTTAATGTATGTTTTATGTCACTATAACTGTAGTAAAATTTAGTTTGTTTAAATTTACAATTTAATATAAGTAGATTCGGATTTACATGCGTAGGATTTTGTATGCATCTAACTAATGAATTCTTTTATATTCATGCTTCACTTAGTGACTTGGCTTTGGACTGCAACTGATTATTGTAACCCATTATTGCTTGAGAAGAAACAAGATATCCGAATCTTCATTTGAAGAAATCAAAGGTCTATTGGAAAGCTGGGGATTACAATCATTAATTTCTACATTTCAAGGTGCGTAAATTATATATTCTGTGTTTCTTGTTAAATTACTATTACTATTATTGGGTTTAGAATCAATCAAGCACTTCATGATATTTTATGGGGATGAAGATGGGTGCCGGATAGATAAGTATTTAAGCGTCAGGTTCTTAATTCTTTTCAATTTAATATTTAATCAATGATTATTTTCTCCCTCGTTATTCGGCCAAATCGTATTCCAAGATCATCAATTTTCATTACTCAATTCTGACCGTCAACCTACATAGCATATTCGTAGGACGTAAAACAAAGATTTCCTGTTATTTTTTTTGTTTCTATCTCTTTCCTCCATAGCTGTGAAAAATAACGCCTTCAGCATCATAAATTTGTATGCTACTTGCGCCTTCAGTCGTCTACTCTTCGGTGGCTCAGTGGTAGAGCGTTCACCTCCGGTGCAGGGGGTCCCTGGTTCGATCCCAGCTCGCGCCGTGTGGACTTTGTGGTGGACAAACACCGTGCTCGTGGGTTTTCTCGGGGTTCTCCCATTTCCTGCCACTTTCTTTATTCCACCATTTCAGTCATTTCTCATTATCACCGTCTCCTTTAGCCTAACCAGCATAACCGTGGGACGTTAAAGATTTCATTTTTTATTAATCTCAGTATTTTATAGTGTATTCTTAAGCTTAAGGTGATGTATAATTAAATTTTGAATTCAGTTAACTTATTTTATTTCTCAGATTGTTTTTAAAATGAATGTACAAACGTTTATTTTCATTCTTGAGTGTTTAAAGTGATGTATAGTTATTAAACATAGTATTTAATATTGTACTCTTAACGTGAAAGTGATATACAGTTAACTTTTGAATTCAGTTAACATTTTTCTTTCTGAAATTGCTTTAAAAAGTATGTAAAAACGTTTCTATTTTCTTTCTTGAGTGCTAAAAGTGATGCAAAGTTATTAAGCTTACTACTTTATATTGTATTCTTAACCCTAAACTGATACACAGTGCGTTTTTGAATAAATTATATCAAGTTATTTGAGTGACGAATACTGGTAGAAAATCCTGACTACTACTGGAACATTTTGATTTTAAGGTGACGACTACTGGTGCAAGGATTTTAAAATATTGTTTTTCCTTCAACGGCTACTCCTTTTTGAATTCTGACTATATGGTCATTATAGGAAGGATCAGTGAGTCCTTCCAACTATGGTACAGCTCCGACAGATTCACGATGCTCAGAGAAGAGACAAAATAGTATGTTTTCAACCTTAAAGTGAGAACCATTGGCGTTTTTACCCTGCTATGCAAAAGTAAGTGAGTACTCCAATGGGGTTCCAATGCGGTACCTAATTTCTGCATTTTAGATATTTGGAAATACATGTCTCTAAAATGTAAACAACTGATTTTTTTTTTTTTTTTTTTTTTAACTGAAAACTGCAACTCGGTAAGCCTTATGGATACCGAGATATGGGAAAATAAAGAGCGATACTATAGGTATGTGGGACTTGCATACTTGACGCTAGAATTCGGAAATTGAATTAAAATATGACTAACGGCTATCAAGATGTTGTCAAATAAAGGGAGGACCAACACAGTTAAGGGGTTTTAGTGTTAGATACTAAAATTTCCGAAATCGGTCATAGAAAGTTAATAAACACCAGTAGCAATTTCATCTTAAAGTAATTAGATATCTTCAGGGGGTGTTAGAACATCATGGAGTCTACCAAAATTAAATTTTAAAAGCTTTTGAAAATATAATCTGACATTTGTAAACAATATTTGAAATATGTGTTTACCCAAAACTTCCAGCTAGTACATCTAACATCTGGAGAAACACTGAAATAAAAGCGTATGAGATCTTGAAATTTCGGAAACAATTATTGGTCGCAACAAAATTAAATCAGATGGGTACTTCCTCTATGGGTTAAATGAGTACCTTAGTACAATTTCGATCGAAAATTTAGTTCAGTCCTAGGTTTTCTTCAGGCAATTCCAAGGGTTCATCGAGCTGTGCAAAAGAATGAAAAGTCGCTGTCAATATCTAAGATAGTCGAGAAGATATAAGGAATTATATATTTTATGACGTAAAAATAGATCTTTATGGATTTGTACTTTTGGGTCTTTCCCATAAGAAAAAAATTCAGGAAACTACTGTATATACCTTAATAGACAATTCAATGGACGGGGATACAGTAGCTTAGTGGTAGGGTTTTTAACTAGTCTTCTTTTGCAGAAACTATTGGAGTTTTCACTTATCCCATAGAGATACGATCATACTTAACTCCCTATTTCATTTTAAAATTAAATAAAAGGAAATATTTCAGTGTAGCGACCCACGATTATGCATTTTAGTCTCAGGGAGATTACGATTAAAGCAAGTGAATGTTGTTGACAGAATTGATGGAATGCAAAGGTGGGAGGAGAGGTAGTACCCCTAGAAAACCCACGAATACGATGTCCACTACAAACTGACGGCCGCGGATCGAACCACGAACCCAATACACCAGAGGTAAGCACTCTACCACTAAGCCACCGTGCTCCCGCCCATTTAATTTTCTATTAAGGTATATACGGTTGTTTTCTGAAATTTCTTCTTACAGCAAAGACTCAAAAGTACAAATCCATGTGGGTCTCTATTTTTACGACGTCATAAAATAATTTCTTATATCTCGCTTGCTATATTAGATATTGACAAAAAATGTTCACTTATTTCAGAGCCCGATGAACGCTTGGAATTGTCCAAAGAAAATTTAGAGCTGAATTAATCTTTCGATCGAAATTGTACTGACAAGTCTGAGGTAGTCACTTAACACATAGAAGTACCATCTTATTTAACTTTTGTTAGGATCAATAATTGTTTTCTGAAATTTCAAGATCTAATACGCTTTTATTGTATGGTGTCTCTCTAGCTGCTAGATGTACTAGCTGGAAATTTTAGGTAAATACATATTTCTAATACTCTTTACAAATGTCAAAATATATTTTCCAAAGCTTTTAAAATTTAACCTTGGTAGACCCCATGATGTTCTTAAACTCCATGGAAGTACCTAATTACTTTAAGATGAAATTGCTACTGATGCTTATTAACTTTCCATGACCGGTTTCGGAAACTTTACCACCTAACACGAAAATCCCATAACTGTATGGATCCTCCCTTTATTTGACAATATCTTGATAGTCATATTTTAATTAATTTTCTAAATTGTACTGTCTAATATGCAAGCTCCACGTACCTATGGTGTCGCTTTTTATTTCACCATATTTCGGTAACTGTTAGGCGTACCGACTTGCAGTTTCGGCAAACACACACCTCTAACGTTCTTTAAAACGTTATTAAGACATATTTTAGAATATTTAGAAATGAGAGTTCTGCGAATATCATGGTACCCGAAAAGCCCCATCAGGGCGTGTGTGTAGTGTATTTAATTGAAATTACTTTTGAGGTTGTTGTAAGCCCTCGTAATTACATTTCCGAAACTGCACCATCTAGTACTCAAACCCCACACTTCTATGGTGTCGCTCTTTATTTTCCCATATCTCAATATCCATAAGGCTTACCGAGTTGAGGTTTTCGGTAAACAGATGTCAGTTCCTTACATTTTAGAGACATACATTTCCATATATCTAAAAAAATACAGACATTAGATACCCCATGGTACCCCGAACACCATTGGGGTACCCACTTACTTTTGAATAGTAATACATTTTGAGTTGTTATTCAGCATCAATAAACACTTCGTAATTTTTCTATGTGCAACCTAAAAGTCCATACCTGACCGAACAGATTTTGTCCATTTAATCTCAAAAATGTTAAGATACTTTGTATTGTTAAGTACAACCAAGTTGAGCACACCGAATGTAACATTTTAAGTGTTTTCTGATTTTTGTTTCAGGTATTTCGTGCATCAAACCAGGATTCTGCTTGAAAGACAGTGAAAAGAAGCAGTGTAGGTTGTGGCTAAAAATACGTCCTTTCTGAAGACAGACCCAATTGTACTTACATTCTTTTGTACGAACATATAACCCTAATAAAGATACTGTACTACAAATTATTTCTTTCTTCCATAAATTAGAATAAAATATTGTCTCTGTTTAAAGAAAATGTTTGTTACTGTTAAGTCATTTCAACTCTTTTTCTCTGTAATAAGAACATTATCTTTCGCAATATTTTTTTATCTTCGTGCTATTACGTTTGAATGAAGTAAAATTCTATACGAAGCACTATTATTTCAGACATGCATTAATAACTAATGTATTGTTCTGTATGTAAGACAATGTGTATACTGAACATGTCTAGCAAAGGTGTTGTTTTAATACAGAATCTGTAACTCAGCTTTTCAGTAGTCAACTTTATTGGGAATCCGAAGAAAGAAGTAAAAAAAAAAAAAAAAAAAAAAGTTCGACTTACCAACGTATATGTGTTCGAATTCTGGACTAATCCAAATTATCCAGAGAAATCATATATTTTTTGTTGCAATTTCAGATGTATCCTTTATCCAAGTCGTATGAAACGGAGACTTCATACATCGCTATACTTTGTATGAACTATGTTCCGTATTTACTTAATCACTTTGTAACTTTCTCTAGTGTTGACAAGGCCGCAGGTGTCAATCGAATAGTTTAGTGTTTCACTCATGTCACCTTGTGACTAAGGTACGTCCTGTCGGTATATATATATGGTACTGGGTTCAAGTAGCGATAAAATACATTTTTAGCATTAAACAAATGCAAAAGTCTACACGAAATGAGATACCATGATCTCTGACTTACGGATAACACCATGAACTAATGGTACTGAGTGTGATTGAGTTTACTAGTTACTATCTGGCTAAAATCAGTGTTCCTTTAGCTATAGTTCTTTTCGTGCTCTGAATTGCAAAGTTTGAAATAACAGTTTTAAATTATTGTATATATATATATATATAATATCTTCCGAGTAATTCTGAGAATCATTGCTCTTTCTTTAAGCAATGTATGAGACTGTTAATCCGCTCGTTGCTTAAAATGTTGCACTAAGAAGGATGCACCCACGAAAATCCAAATTTGCAGAATGTCTAGAGCAGGGAAGGATAAATATGTTTAGTCGATGGCTGCACAACGCCTCCGCTGTCACCACGTTGTCGCACAGCGAATACGGCGGACGTTTAAGAGTATTCTGCACTTACTATTAGGTATCGGCCTGGGAACTTTGGCGCAGCTACCCAGCCTCCTTCTTGGTGTTGCATTTTTATGGCGAGTACTGAGTAGAAATTATCTTGTGAGCGAACACGTTTTCAGCTGACACCATACTTTTAATTGTTGCGACATTAAAAAAAAACATACCTGTTAATTAAAATGTACAGAGAAGTTGTTTGAGTTTGAATATAGGATTGTATATGGCTGTGCATTTTGCATTATTATTAAAGTGCTGGAACTAACTAACAACAAAGCATATGATAAATTCTTACAGTAATATATCACATATTGATTTACTCTGTATGAAAACGAAAATAGTTTAACATATGGTTAACCTCCTTTGTGCCCATAATTTTAAAATTAACGCTTGTGTCACTTTTCAACACTTGGCTTTGCAGTAGCTTCCCAACGAATTAGCAGGAAATCCAAACTTATAGGACACCCTGCAGGTAAATACATTTCTTTGGACACTTTCACTGCTCCAAACTAAGATTGTTAATTTTATTATTATTGGCACAAAGGAGATCAAACATATTTTAAGCTATTTAGTTTTCATACAGAGTAAAACAATATTTGACAACATTACAGTAAGAATGTATCATGCATTTTGCAGTATGTTGCAGCACTTTAATAATGGTGCACTATACGTACAATCTAGATCCTGCATATGTCCAATCCATATATTACAAGAAGGCAATACGTATGCGATACAGGTAAAATCCGTATATTTCATATGGACAACCTATTAGCTATATACATCCAATCCATACATTACATATGGCCAACCTGTACGCGACATACGTATAATCTATATGCTGCATGCATACAGTCTGTAAGCTACATATGTGCACTCTGTATGGTGCATATGGATATTCTGTATGCTGTATCTGGACAAGCTGTGTGCGACATAAGGAAAATCTGTATAATACATACGTACAATACGTATACTGTATCTAGTCGTACGTACGGGGCACAAGTACAATATAGATGCTGTCTTGGGGTTGAACGAAAGAAACATACGTAAAGAACGTATATTGCATACTTCTTGAAATTATGCTCCGTCCTGATAGTCAGTGAGTGTCGTCATTATTAACCCACATGCTACATACGATCCTGACGTCACAAAGCTAGACATCACCTCCGTATATATTTGTTACTGCAGATGACGTCACACGAATGACGTCATTGCACTTATGCAGACAGTGCGTATAATACATACTTTTTCAGCTATACGTTTGCTGCAGGATGTTATATACGGTTGTACGTTAAGTCCAGAAACTACAGGAATTACGAATGTAACCTACGTTTTTAAGTATGCCACCTACATTTTTTTTTCTCAGTGCACGTTAAGTCCCAAAACTATATGATTTACACATGTAACCTACGTTTTCATGTACGCCACATACTTTTTTTATTATTCTCAGTGCAGGTAGAGGAAATGTTTCAGCAAGACAACGCCACGCCCAACATGAACGAAGGAGGCAAAGTGCAACGACTTCAACATCCAAATTATATCCCCAATTTAGACCCCGAGTGATATTCGTTTGTTTGGTCCATTCAAATCTCCATTGGCAGCAGATGTTTCATGATGATGTTGATTTTCATTGGGAATACTTAAGTATCTCAGGCAGTGTGAGTAAAGATTTTTTGGAAAGTATTGAGGCAGCGATACATCGACGAAACAAAAGTATCAATGTTAACAGTAGCTATGTTAATAATGTAAGATTGTTTCTAAATAAGCACCTTTCTGTAATATATTTTTTCATAGCAATTAACAACTTATTTATTAATTTTCCATTGTATGGCTTAAATACTAAAATGACATTTAAAATATTGTTCATTATAACTACCTAAATATTCATGAATAAAGCAACCAATGACCAAGCATAATGACAAAAGCCCTAATTATTCCGTAAAACTTGAGTAACAGTTTCGGCCGAAACTTCTACACAAGTTTTATTAATATATATTTAGTGTTTTGGTCACTTAAAAAAATGTTAACACATATTACATATAAAATATTAATTTCCTAGATTACTTGAAATTCGGATTTTTTTTTTAAATTTTGTACTTGGGTTGAACTCAGACTTATTGAAAGGGGAAATTCTCAAAACTTAGGGAAGGTATTTAACAAATCAGGGAGTGCCATCATCTATATTTCAAAAATATATTTATTCTTAATTTTTTGAGAGAGGTACGAGCAGAGAGGCAGTCGGAAAACGTGAGTTGGTCAGCTAACAATTTGCCAACGTTTGTCCAATGGATTTGATCTCATACCTCGAATTACAGTTTCTCTAACAATAAAATATATTGGCGTAGCATAAGGAATATAGATGGAAGTCCGAACTACACTAAACGTTTGTTGGAACTATGTTGGCAAATGAGTTGACTGGCTAATGCTAGATAAAGTGACCAGTTACAACGTAAAGACAATGGCAGTGCCGTGCCGTGTAAAATTAGCGACCGGGGCGAGAGCATACGACGGTGCCACCGTACATATGAATGAGGTCGACAGACCCACCGCGAAGCGTCCCCATGGTTGGCGCGAAGCGTAAGAAAATTTCCAAAAATAAACCCTGCGTTTCCTTGATTTTGAGCACTTTTTATTACTTTTTTCTTCTATTTTATATATGTGCACATGCATTTTCCTAACATAAATAACATTATAGGACCACTGCCTAAAGCAGGAAGAGAATTTAAGTACACACTAGTCATATTCCAAGCAGTTTTTCTCTCTTTTTTATTTTCTTCTTTTCTTTTTTCCTCCCGAATTTTGCCCCTCCTTTCCACTCGCCCCCCGCACGGCACGGCACTGGCCAATAGTTTCACTACTGGTTGGCCCTTCTGACTATGCTACTTGGGAGTGTAAACTACATTCATTTCATACTTCCCCACATCTTGAGTGTAGAATCATTCGTAGGAATGCTCACCCCTAAAAACTAAATGACGACACCCTTAAATTCGATCAACAAATGCCCCCACTAAGGCAATATCTACTCTTAAACTTCCCTAGTCATTTTGTTTTCCATCAATTCCTCCATCCTTTCCTTCTTATTTTAATAAAAAATATTTTTATATGAGTAATACGCTTTTTATTCAAATTTTATGCTGCCGACTGGTTTTAATGTCCTTTTATTTTATTTTGTTTCGATCCTTCCTAAAATTTTGATTACAATATATTTCGTGATCCCTGCCGCACGTTGTGGATATATGCGTTTCTGAATGTATTCTTGGGTTCATTTTGAGACTGTGATGCATCCTCATCATTTATTTGAAAGCACAAGGTTACCAGACATAGCTGGATTTACAATTTACTTTAATGT
Organism: Thermobia domestica; assembly: GCF_964235325.1. Classification (NCBI taxonomy): domain Eukaryota; kingdom Metazoa; phylum Arthropoda; class Insecta; order Zygentoma; family Lepismatidae; genus Thermobia; species Thermobia domestica. The sequence goes on from NC_137455.1 coordinate 258,857,250, forward strand.
ATTATTTAGTGTGAGGAAAGGCCTTAAAATTCTTCATCTAACCATGATAGAAATGTATTAGTAATTTCAAAAAATTGCATAGAATGGCAACTCACTAATATGCGTGCTAATTTGTGTCTTTAAAGATCCTGTTGAATTGATGTTACAGTCAGAAAACTACACGGCAGCGGCATGTTTAAAAAAATAAACTCGAATACTGAGCTGTGATTACGTTCCTTCATCTTGGGCAGAAATGATACATGAAGAGATAGCAGCTGCAATATGTTGAGAAATGGTCATCTTATGATACAGTAAAATACTGGAATGGAGAATTTAAATGTGGTCACACAAGTCTACATGTTGACCCAAGAAAGGGTCGTCTTTCAATGGCTACAGGACCCAAGCTCGGTGATGGAAGTTGAGCAACTAATGCTTGAAGATAAATGCATGGTTACTAATTGTTTAGCTCGGGAAGTGAAAATTAGTAGGAGGTCTGCTCACACCATATTATGCACATGAGCAAAGTGATGGCACCTTCTCATCACCACTTCAAGAACAGCAACATGTACAATGCTCACAAAGCATTTTGGATCTACAGTACAAAAAGAAGGTTGCTTTTGGAAAATAATTAGTGACTATGGACCAATTTTGGACCAATTTTGGATTATCCTAAAACCAAAGAAATGAATAAAACATAGAAATATACCAACCCAACCCCCTACCCTCCCAAAAGGCTAAAATGGAGCATTCATCCAGTAAAGCATGTTGTCCATGCTTTGGGATCATACAGGTGTGACCTTGACTCACTACTTATATAAAGGGCCTACAATCATAGGAATATATTGCGTAAGTAAAAGGATGCTTTCAAGGCAATAAGATGGGGTTTGGACTCGAGTAGTACGTTGCTGCTACCGGGAAATACAACGAACGAAAACAATAACTTTTCTGTGTCAATATGGCTGCAAATCTTTGGCCCACCCATCATATTCACTCTATCTGACCCGTCCGATTATTGCCTCTTCCCAAATATAGGTGTTTTGCAGATGGTGAGGACTGAGATCATTTATGCGTGGAAACATGCTTTGCCTTAGGCCTAACTCGCAGATTTTATGGAAATGGTATCAACGGGTTAATTCATAGGTGTGAGAAATGTAAGGCAATACAAGGTGAATACATAGAGAAGGACGCGTCCATGGGCCAAATTGCAGATCCCTAGCTAGCTCACCTCTACCATGATGAAGAGGTGAATTACTTTCTGACTTCCCTGTAATGTAAGGGCACGCTTCTATCACGTCCCTGGAGTCATTAAAAAATTGGTATAACCTTATTCGGGCCTCACTTTGATAACAGTAGTAATCAAAATCCATAAAGAAAGCACACAATGAAGAAATTAAATAGAGCAAATGAAAGTTATATGAGACATGACATAGCAGCCACATTGAGAGTATCTGGGATATTTTGTTTCTTCGGATATCTTAATTGTCAAATCACCAGTTTCAGCGTTTTTCGTTGGTTATTCCATTTACGATTGAAGAAAAGATTGTCATTACTCATACAATTTCCATTTACTCTGAAAATAAAACAAAAGAATTGTGCCTGCCATCTACAATCAGCAAGTATAAATATTCTCCTTCAACGATAGAAGCATAACTGCCATCTATTGATATTAAAGTGAACTTATCATATTGACAGAAAAAGTAAGTTATCTGATTTTGTTTCAAGGTTAGTTCTCTTGGAGGTTACAGTTAAGTGTGTTTTTCCTCCGTTCTTTGTATAATTTCCTCTTCTAAATTAAATTAAATTAAAAAAAAAAAACTGAAACTACCAACTAATTTCTTCTCTGAACTATTACCATGAAGTCAAGAAACATTTTCAGCATTTAGTACTCCATCACTTCAGCACTTCATTGCTCGTTATAAGACGCATTTTTCTTGTTTTATTTTGAATTATTCTATATTTTTGTATTTTGTAATTTTATATTGTACCTATCCTAATACATTAATAAATAAATAAATAAATACTATTAGGTATACCAGTAGTGTATTTACGATTTTGTTTCGGGGGGGGGGGGGCTTTGCATGAAAATGTGAAAATTCAGCAAGATATTTCATATACTTTACTATAGTAAGTAATATATTTCGGGGGGGCTTAAGCTCGAAAGCCCCCCCACTAAATACGGCGCTGACTATTACCCATCTCCAAATGAAACTACAAATAAACGAGCAGAACTCATGGTCCAACAGAAAGTGTTAGCTTCTGGGGTCCGCCCATCTTCAGATGGGAATGAAATTGTACTAAAACAAAAACGTTGTTATGAACCTTGTCATATTCTAATATAATTAAACTGAAACAATAAAATTTTTAGTTGCAATTAAATCATCACAAAATGTTAATGTACAAATATACGAACATTAACTTAACATGCTCAAATCTAAACATGATTACTCCTTGTATTATTTTGAAATAAATAAATTGAAACATGAATTGCAAACATGAAATAAAAGCAAGGATAAAAATGGTGAAACTAACCTTTAGTACCCGGCTATTTGAGGCGATCGCTAAGCGTATTTATTGCTCATGCGTACTCTTGGAATACGCTGACCATGTATTTAAATGTAGATGGCTAATCATAAACGCGAAAGCAATAAAATCGCTGAGAAAACGTCAGCTCGAGCGTATTTGGTGCGGGTCGGAACAATAGACCGCCTGCTGTTTAAAAGATTTCAAAAGGAAGGGAAAAAAGGAAAGACGTGTTGCCAGGCAAAGGGATTGTAGCAAGAAACAGCTGCTTGGAAGATGGTTTGTGCTGAGTATTGGAACTCTGCTATTACACACCTGGACCTGGCAAAAAGACCTGGAAACCCTGACTGGCTCACAGTATGATTTACACATCTAGTGAAAGTAAATTTACTGAATAGCCAATTTGGCCGCGTTCGCTACAGGGGGTAACGCTTTCTCAAATAGCCTAGGACTTAGGAGGAAGAAAAGTGTTTTGTGGAACCTTGGATAAAGAACTGAGAAAAAAAATCATAAAATGCTTCGAGTGGTGTTGTAGTATATGTGTCAGAAACATGAACATAACGGAAAAATTATGAAAAACAACTGGAAGCTTTCGAAATGTGGGTATGGAGAAGAATGGAGAGAATTAGCTGAGTCGAGCAGAAAACGAATGAATGAGTATTAGAAATGGTGGGAGAGAAAATAACAATTTTACGTCTTATTAAGAAGAGGAAGAGAAGCTAGTTGGGACATTGGCTAAGAAGGAGCTGCATTATAAGGGACGTTTTAGAGGGTATGGTTACAGGAAAGAAGGGGAGGGGGCGAAGGAGGCTACAATTGATGGACAATATCAAAACAGAAAAATCGTACGTGAAGACAAAGAGGTTAGCGGAAGACCATGGAAGCTTCTCAGTTGCAGCAAGTGACCTGCCAGTAATGGGAAATTGAGTTTCTCAACTTGCAAGTAAATCGTAATAATAGTTTTAAATCAATAAATTTCTTTCACGATAATAAATTCTATTAGTTGCTAGGTAGGCAGCACAGGTAACGCCACCTATTAGTGTGCCACACAGACTGAGACATCTAGCTTTTGTAATCAAGATTGAATTTATCGGATTTTCTAATTGATATCTTGTTAGTAGTAACTGTGACATAGACTTGTAGTCATTCACAGAAGTAAAAACCTTAAATTATGCCTCCTGTGAGATTCGAACTCACGACCCCTGGTTTACGAGACCAGTGCTCTAACCACTGAGCCAAGGAGGCGACATACTGTAAGAGGTCGGTACATAGTTCATGTTTTGTTTTTACTGTTTCATAAAGAAGATTTAACGTGCTTTGTCTTTAACAAAATGTAAAGAAACAAATTAGTAAAATATTATCTATATTCACAATATTATTATTATTATTATTATTATTATTATTATTATTATTATTATTATTATTATTATTATTATTAATAATAATAATAATAATAATAAAATTAATAATAATAATAATAATAATAATAATAATAATAATAATAATAATAATAATAATAATAATAATAATAATAATAATAATAATAATAATAGGAGATAAACCCTATTCAAATTGCCCTATTCCAAGAATAAATAGACCCTATCCCAAAACTCTCAATAAAATTTACTTTATGTGTTTCTCGCAACAACTAGAAATCATGTTAGTAACGGTTACGATTCGAATTGATAGGCACAGTGTCTCCTGAAAATGAACTTTAATCAGCGATTTGACCAAAACAATTAACCTAGCAACCGGTCTTGTTTTCAGGAAAAGACAGTAATAATAATAACATATACTCGTGAACAATTGCAAATAGATTATATATACACCTTGGTATACGTATATTTACAAAGAAATTGTATTCTTTGATTCTTTATTACTTCAATATTTTGACTTATTTCCTATCCGCCGTGCACCCAATTATTTCTTGTGAAGGGTCTAAAGTTTGGGGCGGGGGCAATATTACAAGACACTACCTCTATGTGACAATGAATTGGTGCCATTCAACGTCCTAAAAGACGGTAGGTAATTAAATATCATCACCTATACTCTCAAAAAAATGAAACTAGATTGTTTTTTATAAGAAAAGAAAGAGTATGGATGCAGTAGAAGTATAGTGAAGGTAGGAGGCGATTGTCCTCCATGAGTTTGACAAACACATTTATTTTAATAAGTTGTAGGTCATTTAGGGACATATCGAAACATCAAGGAACAACTCGACGCTACTCTGAGAGTTACGATGATTTAATTTTGCAAAAGTAATCATGCTTGACAGTAATCTTTGCCCTAGCTAGGAAACACAAAAGTTTCCCCTTCCCGCCTGGAGCTCATGTGGTTCGGATTCCACGTTAATCAGTAAGTCCTGTCTCATATAGAATCGCTTCTGGAAGGGATGTTAAACTCAAAATCAACTCAATAAAACTTTCCCCTTGAATGTACTACTTCAAAGTAAAAGAATACATAAACGGACTGTTGTGGACCAATAGTTTTGGAAGTCTTACGGGAAAAGTCGACATTTACTATGTAAATAACGAAATCTTTCACATGTTTGGAAGTTCTCCTTTACAACAAATAAAACACAATGAAATACTAAATTTATGGCTGCTGCTATCTATGTATACTCATTTCCAAACTTTGCTGCGGTTCGTTACAATAGCAACACAAGAGATGCCAGGATGATTAAGCATTGAAGAGAGAGCCAAAATCGCAACAAAATTTGAGGTGTGGCAGTCTGTAATTCATATTCAACGGTGGTGGAGAGATCAACATGGGACGCTAGCTGTTCTGGATGCAAAAACAATTAAAAATTGCCACAGAAAATTAATGACTACCGGAAGTGTCGTGGACATTGAGAGATAAAGAAGAGTTCGGTGTCAGAGGAAAAGGTGGCCATAGAGGTGGAAATGTTCGAGCAAAGCCCTTCAAAATTAACAAGACAGTCTGCAAGAGAGAGTGATATTACATGCTATTCTGTGCGTGCAATTCTCCAGAAAGAGTTACATTGGAAGCCTCATTATGTCCAAAAATTGCATCCAGATGATTGCAATAGGGATGTTGAATTTTGTGAAATGATGCATGCATGGCATGAAGATCATCCACACCTGTTTGAAAAAATTCTGAGAAGTGATGAAGTTTGTTTCATGTTCAGGAGTTCGGTAATCGCCTTAATAGTCATTATTAATTGACAGAAGATGATTTCCAAGAGACCGTTGAAAAACTGCAGGGCAAGCCGAAAGTGACAGTGATATGGCTTAACTTCTTCCCGCATTTTGGGACCCTATCTGTTAAGATATACAGTATTATGAACGCTGAAAGATACCTGGAAATGTTAGGAAAGTTTGTATGGCCTACAATTTCTAGGGATGCGCACGAGACAAGATTTGAGACTGTCTCGACTCGAAAATGTGCTGTAAAAGTGATGTCTCGACTCGAAAAATATATATTTTTCTATTGGAAGAGCTGTGTCTCGACTCGAATTTTGTCAGGAAAATTCTGTCTCGACTCGACTCGAATGCATCCCTAACAATTTCTGAATGAGACAAGTTCATGAACTGTTATTTATTCAACATGGAACTCCCTCTCATTACGCCTTGTTGTCTGTAAGATAATAGCTTGAAGAACAATTCGCAGGACGCTGAGTAGATCGCCGGGATCCTACAGAATGGCCAGCGCGAAATTCAGACCTCATTCTATGCGATTTCTTTTTATGGGGGTGGGTTAAGGAGGAAGTGTATTGGAGCAAACCACAAAGTCTTGGTGAACTTGAGAATAAGATCCGTGAGGTCATAAGTGGTGTTCCTGCTTAGGTCTTGAGAAAGGTCGTACAAACGTGCCTATTCGTTGAGACATTGGGTGATATCAATAAAACGGAGAAGTTACTCATTACGCCCGATTTCGCGAGTATGCAAGAGCGCCGATTTCTCTGTAAAATTGGAGGACCAATTCAGATGCAGAAGGTATACATATGAAGATTTTAAGACAAATTGCACTCAAATTATACCAAATATTGTATACTCATAAATAAAATAGGAGCCACATGAGCTTTGGGGGTCCCGGGTCCCCTCGGTCTCCCCAGGATCGACGCTCTTGATAGTATGTTTAAAATATAAGGGTACCTTTCTCTTCCTGAAAACTAGTCTGGTATATTGGATTATTCGGATTGAAAACACAATAACACAAATAGGGATGCGCACGAGATGAGTCGAGACAGGATTTTCCTGACGAAATTCGAGTCGAGACACGGCTCTTCCAATAGAGAAATATACATTTTTCGAGTCGAGACATCACTTTTACAGCACATTTTCGAGACGAGCCAGCCACAAATCTTGTCTCGTGCGTATGCCTAAACACAAACACACCATGAAATAGAAGTGTATGTACGCAGTTTATTGAAATTGATATTATAGCACACTGAGTTATTCAGATTGAAAACAAGAAAAGCTAAATTATAAATTGAGAAATTTATATGCAATTTATATGACTTCTTTTCAGTTGTTACTGAATGGTGGTTCATTCTAGACATATTTGCTTTATTCTTTTTGGCAGATATGCACATTCTAATATTGTAGTTAACTACCTCTTCTTTCCCTCGGAGCAAAAGATGTTTTGAGAAAATCTTGAGGGAATTCATATGTCAAAACCTCCGCTACCTTTTGACATGCAGTCAGGTGCCAATAAATGACAATTGAGCTTTAACCTTGAGAATTTTCCGGAATTACTAAAGCTTCCCACTGATGAAAGGAGCCGATATAGCTAATGGTTTTACCAAAATAGACAGGGTAAACAAATACGTACAACCTTTTCCTGAATTCCTGTACGTGCTTTTTCTTATTCATATCTTCCTTCATTACCCCTTTATGAGGGTAGTGTTCTGGCGATTGACCTCCAAGAACAAATCGTGCGAATCTATGCTTCTTTGAGTCCAGTCACAAATACAGAACATCTGCCTCTCATATGGGAATTCGAAAGAAAAATAACAAAACTGTATTTTTCGTGGTCAAGATACGGAGGTAAATTTATCATTATCATCATAGGGTAAACATTGCTTCAGTGTGGTCAACTTCCAAGATAGACAGGTGGCCAACTTATAGAGTAGTAAGTAACGAATGTCTTATGGGAAAATGCAGGTTCAAGACGAACTAGGCCAAGATAAGCAGGTGGCCAACTTAGAGAGGTGGCCAAGTTGACAGGTTTCACTGTATATATATGGTTCCGTGCATGTAGCGCCCGTAGACTTAGCGCCCAGTGTTTCTGGCTCACAGAAGGAATTTTATATTGATTTTATCTCACAATCAGGGATGTCCAGTTCATTTTACCACTCTTTCCACAGGTCGTTAATTCCTGTTATTTTCTTACATCCATGTTCCGTGTACTTAGCGTCCACTAAGTAAAACTGTTATGAAGAGGGAGAAAGAGAAAGCGAGAGAGAGACAGAGAGACCAGCCAATAGCACTGATTATGACGCTTCAATGAATCATAACCTCCGGGGGAAAGGGTGAAACGCAGAAACGTAGTTATATATACATGCATATATATATATGCATGTATGTAACTGTACTCCGTGGTATGCAATGCTCTACAATATTTAAATGTACTATAAACTAAGGTTACATATTTAGCTTTCAATGTGAAAACTATGTAAAACAGACGTAATCTAGAATACAACAATGAGGATAAGGCATACAAAAGCGGTGAACATATTCTCACGACTGAGAACCGGGACAAAATGTAAACTGGCGAAACACCGGGATAACAGTCTTCATGGAGGTCACGGTGGTTCAGTGGTAGAAACACTCACATCTGGTTCATGGGGTCCCTGGTTTTATCCCATCTTGCGTCAAATGGGCTTTGTGGTAGTGAGACGCTGCGTGCATGGATAGGTGTCTTCCTGTTGTGCCTAATACCTGTTCTGCCTAATGACCCTCCAGCACTTTGTAATGCATTTTTGATTTAATCTTATCTCTAGGCAGAACAGGAATTCCTGTTCTGCCTAGCTCCTGTTCTGCCTAATTCACACAAAAAGGGATATTTAGATTTGAGGGAAATTTATTAGTACCTATTTCCCCTTGATTTTCAAATATCATTCAAGAACTCTAGATTGAACATGCGAGTAGAACGAATTGTTTCATGTGACCAAATACGCCTAAAAATCAGTTTTAGTATAACAAATATAGGGAAAGTGTCCGGTATAATGTATAAAGCAAAACACCAAAATTACGTTGAGTAAAATGATTACACAATTTATTAGAGATAAATACTTCCAAATATCTACAAAGGATACTTTACAAGAACAAAGTTTGTTCTAGAATAACAAATTAAAGTATCGGAAAGGAAATACAGTTTTAGCTTCTTAAAGTCACATATATCTTTCCAATTTGAGAGAGAACAAAACTTTAAAACTTCGAAACACATACTTAACCCACACACAACCTTCATTGTTATAAATATAAACTGTAAGCTACAGCGTCTACATAGGAAATCAAATCCAATTGACCCGACTCTAATCTACTTTGAGAGAACTTGATTCTCTGTTGAATACGCTTATATTTTAGTTTCTGTTCTCTTGGTTTCTTCCCAACTTCTAGAAGCATCATTGATCTTTCATGTTCGTTCTGCTCTTGCTCTAAAAGCTGGACAAGGGTAAACATATTCGGATGTTCCTTTGTCAGCCTTTTATTAAACTTCGAATGGCAACCCTCCACTATATTGGTTGTCCTTTCTTCTCCGTTGTCATAATGGTTCCATAGTTCACTGAAAAACATTTAATTCCAACCCGAATTTTTTTGTGTGTTGGAAAAACATATGTTCACAGTATTTCCTGTTGCAGTGATGCCACGTCATAGATCCTCTGTTTTGCTTCACCGCGAGTAAGTAGAGGTACAAAATTACGTGATTGACCCGAAACAACAGTGTTATGATTACATGGGGAAACTGCATGAATTAATATTAGATTTATGATTATAAAAGGTAGTGATTCCAAATGTTATCATCGGGCTGGAAAGGGTTTAAGTGAGCATTAGTATTGAACAACACTAAGTAAACAAATTATAACGTTTACGAATAGATAATTGTCTGAAATATCTGTTCAAGTTTCAACAAAAAGCGCAACAAGTTTCCTGAAAAAAGGTATGAAATTCAGCGTGCAGTAAACAGACTGAAGGTTCTAACATAGAGTACAAAATCGCAACAGCCAAAGTGGGAGGAGACAGAAGTACAAAAAAAAAAAAAAAAAATCTCTTCACACTGAAATGTATCGACATGCGGAGCTCAGATATTTAAATATCCATAATTATTACACTTACACAGCTAACCATTACTTCAGCCATTAATAACATATGAAATGTACGTAAATTACATATGAATTACTGTAATTAATTTGCGGGCTTTTGACAATGGTGTCAGTGTCACTTTATTCAGTGACAATTAGAGCCATTTTCGAAAACTATATGTTTAAGGAAACACTGGAATTGATCAACATAAGCAAATAGTTCTGTCTGTCTTTTTTTATTGCAATTTTGGACCAATATACTAAACCCAAATCTGGTAATGAGGAAAAATTACGGAATAGGAAATTACATGTTTTATATAATTCGTAAGAAAAAGTAAACCTAACTATACAGTCCTTACGGTGTGAACTTGGCGTCTGCACCGTCCATCCACGTTTCAACCAAATAATCGTGAAAATCGTCTCGATTCGGCACTTCTGGTGCATCTTCTTGTATTATATATGTAAGTACATATCACCAATTTTATCAATGGGTACAAGTGGTAAAGCACTAGTTCGTCGTATCCACCTTCTAACTTGCATATCAAGACTGTACAATGAATATAAACCCAGTGATTGGACTTTTCTCCACATGCACTAGTATAGTGGAAGAAACAACCACGAACAGTAGCATTAGGAAAAGATCTAAATAGAGGATTGATAGCAGCCCTTTCAAAGTCCACAACAACTTTGGCAGGATGCAAGGTGAAACCATTATCAACAGCCTTCTCCTTAATTAAGCACAGCATTCTGTAATAATCGTCCTCTTTTTTACTTGGCAGTAGACAAAATAGAAATGGAAAGACCTGCCCCATTCCCGTGTAAGGTATAAAGTTATGAAATAGACGTGAAGCAGCTTTAAATGTACCATCCATAAATAATGTGTCCCCACTTACAAACTTCTGTAAATTTTCAACCGTACCAAAGACCTGCAGAAAAAAAAAGTATTTCAAAAGCCAGACTCTAGTTAGACAATTGTATGTGTAAAATTAGTAAGTCACCTATATTGTAATCATAAATGCAATCATAAGCTTCCATGTAGACAAGACAGGGCTACTAAAGCCTCTCTCTAGCTCTTCAGCATTGGCTGCAGGTTACCTATTATATGCAACTCAAAGCTCAGAGTTTCACTTAACTTACCCATTACCAGGATTGGCAAGATAATATACTCGATATGTTTTTTTAAGTAAATTATGCATAATTTACTAGTAATTTATGTCATGTAGAAAACCAGATTTATGAAAGAAAAGTGTTTTTTGTTTGTTTGTTTTTTTACGTCTGAGTAGAAACTTGTGAAAAGCTGGTTCTACTCGCATGTTCTACTCGTTCTACTCGCATGTTCAATCTAGAGTTCTTGAATGATATTTGAAAATCAAGGGGAAATAGGTACTAATAAATTTCCCTCAAATCTAAATATCCATTTTTGTGTGAATTAGGCAGAACAGGAGCTAGGCGGAACAGGAATTCCTGTTCTGCCTAGAGATAAGATTAAATCAAAAAGGCATTACAAAGTGCTGGAGGGTCATTAGGTAGAACAGGAATTAGGCAGAACAGGCAGGAACCCATGGATAAACTCGGAGTTCTCTCGTTTTCTCTCACTTTCTTCATTCCACCATTTCATTCATTCTCACAATCACCGTCTTCTCTATCCTACTCAAGGTTTCATTTCATTTCAAGAGCTTTCAAACCGGGACCGTCCCGGTAAAAACCTGACATATGGTAACTCTGACTATATAACAACATCGGTTTCGATACCAAAAAAGAAAAAGTCAAATTATCATATGGTATTACACAGTTTCAGAAAAAAAAAAACATCTAACAAGCTAGCCGCATTAAGTCTGATACATATTTCACAACTTTATGCGTAATATAAATGTATATAGTTAAGCAATTGATATCATACACTACAAGCACTGAAAAACAACGTAACGTTCTATAATAAAAAGAACGTTACTTTACCAACCAATAAGTTAATCGCTCTACGAACCTTATTGTACACATTATACCCTAAAGTTACAGCCTTATGCAGTAATCAATTCCAATCAGATATTGAACGAGTATGGTGTTTCCTTTAGAATAATCCATCAATAAGTTGAACAAGCGCCTTTGAAGATTAATCGTCTTCCATTTTATCCTCTTCTTCCGTAATTCATCTCGCTACTTTTGTTCGATGCAGTTGAAACCATGGCCTTATCCTTTTGCAATGTCCATCCACAAGGAAGGATGAACAGGTTCAACCTTTTGGAATTTCAAATTCGAAGCTTCTGTCAATTTACTCGTTCGTGTCTCTTTCTGTAATGTTGCTATATGAACGGGTATGTTGCGAGGAAACAAAAGAGGCTATCAAAGAAATCGAATCGTAAGATCACCATAAGATGAAAGTCGCATACTCCAGAGACTACCTGATACGTAATGTTGATCAAAATAAATTAGGAATTCTTCAGTTTCTTCTGGTACGATTTGCTGTAAGTAATCCATCCCTTCTGACTCTTGTCAGAGAGAAGGAAAACAAATCCGTCAACCATTCCATAGAAATCGGACTTTCTCATTCTCCCTGTAAAAATTCGCCAATCCCAACTGCTGCAGTATGTACTTCGTGTTCGTGTGACTTGTCTGGAACGCTTTGGCTTACAACTTCCCTCACTAGCCACGTCTGGTTGTGAATTTAATTTACATATTCCAATATTTGTTTGTTTTATCCCTCCCCGCTGGTCTAGTGGCAAGCATGCAAGCCTTTGGCGTATGAGGTTCAAGGTTCGATTCCTGGTGGGAGAGCATTGAGTGACCAAAGTGGTTCGGGTTCCACTATACTCAGTAAATTCAAGTCTTCCTTAGCCTACCCAGCAAAACCATGGAACGTAAAACTAAACACACCTTTTCTTTTTTCGCAAAAGGAACGTTTTGTTATGAAGTAAAACACTATTCAGAAATATAATATTAAAATTTGCAAGAAGGAAATTTATTTCTGCGTAACAAAATTTAAAAATTAATTATTCGCAGGTAATTGTTTTATTGGATTGTAACGAGTTACAGTATAATTTCCCAAAGACTCTTCTCATACAATTCTGCTGTTCTCACATGTAACACTTCCCAAGTGTAACACTCCGATTTTGATAAAATTTAGCAGGTAGATATTACACATGAAATAAACGAATGCATGTTTTTTTCTTTTCAGCGGAAAAACAGTTTTAGGGGGCAAAAGCCCCCACCCAAAATTTTGAAATTTGAGTCCCGAAAGGCAAGAAGTGAACCGAAGTGAATAATATTGTGCACAGATGCTATAAACGTAAAACGAAGGAATAGATGTTTCGTATTTTCCTGGGAAAAACGGTTGGACATAATTGCAACGATAGTTGTAGGAACAGTACGCAAAAATAAATAAATAAAGAAAGAAAGAAAAGAAAAGAAAAGAAAAGAAAAGAAAAGAAAAGAAAAGAAAAGAAAAGAAAAGAAAAGAAAAGAAAAGAAAAGAAAAGAAATGATTACGTGTTTTTTATTTTGTGCAGAAAAACAAAAGTGTGACAAAGGGCCCCCCTCCTAAAAATACGAAATTCAACTCCACGAGCCCAGAAAGAAATATACTGTAATAAATGAAAATGTCCACAAATATTGTAGACGTAAAATGAGAGAATACGTGTCGTATTTTCCTGTGAAAACTACCTGCGCTTCTGCGGTAATAATTACTTTTTTTTCGGAGGGACTTTAGTCACACCACAGTTTTTCCGCAGAAACTAAAAACACGTATTCGTATGTTTTTTGGCGTATTGTCTCTAAACACAGTTTCGTTACAATTCTCCATGTCCTTTTAGGTACTTTTCACTATACTAATGAACACTTTGATAAATCGTGATTAAATGTTTGAAGAGGTATGTACCCCACCCAACCATCTTTTCCAGAAAAATGCGACACAATATTCTGTCATTTTACGTCTACAATATATGCACACAATTTCGTTCATTCCGGTCTACTTCTTCATGCCTTTCGGTCGTCAATTTCAAAATTTTCGGTGGAGACTTTTTCCCCTAAAAACATTTTTTCTGCAGGAAATAAGAAAGAAGTGTTCATTTATTTTTTCTATATTGTCCCTACCCAAAATTTCCTTACAATTCTCCATGTCCTTTAGGCATGTTTAACGTATTAGCGCTTTTGATATTTCGAGATCAAAGGTTTGAAGGGGTCTGTGCCCCACGCAACCATTTTTCCCGGGAAAATACGAAACATATATTCCATCATTTAACGTTTATAATATCTGTGAACACTTTCATTCACTTCGACTAACTTCTTCTTGTTTTTCCGGCCTCAAATTTCTCCAAATTTTGGGTGGGGGCTTTTACCCCTTAAAACAGTTTTCCCCAGAAAAGAAAAAAACACGTATTCATTTATTTCATGTGTAATATCTACCTGCCAAATTTTATCAAAACCGGAGTGTTACACTTGGAAAATATTAAATGTCAGTACATTCATGTAGCTTGCATTTGCGGCAAAAAGTTCTTGATTTGTGCTCCCTCTTTGCTGGAGAGACTTTCTTAGGCTGTTCCTCTTCAGTATGCTGGGAAGCTTCAATTCTCAGTGATTTCTTCTCAACGTTGGCGAACTGCTAACCAGACGAAATGAAAAATTTACGGAATTCATAACTTTTTAATGTTTGTTTCTCGTTTGAAATTACGCTTTGATGACACAATACCATAAGTGTTGAGTCCACTCACATCAGTTATGTAAAATACTGTCATAGGCCATTTTGTTCATTGTTTTGTGGTGTAACAGCGAGCCATATGATTGTTAGTGTGAACGTATGATTTTGTTGTGTTGTAATATATGATAACTTTGAGTTTTCTTCCTCCGGTCTAGAAGTGACAACTTCAGGATAGTTGTGCATTGTGTTTTGCAATGGATGACCTTACTGGGTATATATTGTCAAAAGAGACAGCGCACCCAAAAAATGAGAAATTGTTCGTCTACAGTCATATTAAATGTAAGAATAAAATTATATTGCAGAGTGTGTGAAGAATCTGCAACTTCACAAATTAGGAACAGTTCATCATCAGGATTTCTATTCGGGGGGGGGGGGGTCAGTATCCTACTCCGGAAAACTTTTTTGTTAATGTGGAGACTGAAAGCGCAAATTTAGATTTTATTCTAGCAACTGTTTAAATTTTAGTTCTTGGGAGTTCATATCCCGGGAAACTCCCCCTGGATACGCAACTGTATACAATGGAAAAATTAATCCAGTTTGATAGACAAAAGCAACTATTATGCTTCTGACAATGGACTTATATAAGTGAATAAATAAAGAAAAGCTGCTACTAAAATAAGCAAAATTGCAAATAATTAAATCAATCAAACTAAATAATAACACATAAAGTTGCAATATGTTATATCTGACTTTATTGGGACAGTTAGAAGATTATCAGAACGTTCACTCCGCTACGAGCCACAATCTCAATCTATTCTGAATCTATCCTCATATTTCTTCATTAAGGCTCGAGTTTAATGGACCCACTCGGTACCCAATGCTATAAATTTTAAAAACTATTACTTAACTCACGTAAATGAAAAAAAAAATACTTATATAACATAATACAAGAACACAACCAGGAAAATGTCATAGAATCTCAATACTTACTAAGCCTTAGTAATTATTAAAGAAAGTATGCGTACGAGTGCAATGGACCCACCTGGTAGTCCTAGGCAGTGGCGGCGGTTGGACGTTAAAAGTGGGGAGGCAAGACATGATCTGAATACAGTATTTGTATGTCAATGTTACTTTTCCTGGTTGCTTGTAACCTTTGTTAGACTAAAGGCTGTATAACTATTAGGAGACTGTTATATAGACTAAAGGCTGTATAACTGTATAACTATCTTTTTCAGTTAAAATACCGTATATCTCGTTTCATATTTTGTTACGTAAATTGACAAGAGCAACACAAGATACTAACTCTTTGTACTTTTATACAACGAAGGTGTAAGAAGAGATCTGATTCCTTGCTCATGAAATCAAAAAATCGTAAAATCATGCATCTTAAAATTCTGTCTGGAAAATTGTGTGATCAGATTAGGGACCTTTTCAATAACAAATTTGCAAAACAAATAAATAGAAAGGATAATATTAATCAAATAATCATAGTAATGGACAATAAGGCTTGTTCTGCAAAAGTTATATTGAAACTGGAAATTAATGAACAACTTATATTTTTAATTCCACGCATGTTATTATATGTGTTATTACTCTTAGAAAGACAGTGAATACTACAAGCATATCCTACGACATTCAAAGAAATACTTTTGCAGCTTCCCGAAACATGTTCGTTGCCATTAGATACAGTTTTCATTTTCTTGGAATACATCAAAACTCAACAATACTTAGTCACTCCACATTCCAGTTATACAAAATAATCCTAAAACCTAGAATTATGTTGAATTTACTAAATTTAATTGTATAACAAAACTGTATATGTACACCCCTAAACTCGTATATTACACTGCAAAATTATATATTCCTTACTGAGCTCCTTCGTGGCTAAGCGGTTAACGTACGCACCTTTGACGTGGGAGACCTGGGTTCAATTCCCGGAGGGAGCTCACGTGGTTCGGATTCTACGTTAATCATTAAGTTCACGTCTCATATAGCTTCGCTGCTGAACAGGATGTTAAACTGAAAAAAATTAAATCAAAATATTCCTTACTATAAGAAAGAAGAAAAGAACTGTCAATTTTTCAAGAAAAGAACTGTTTTAGGAACTGTTAATTTTTGTGCAATTAAAGAAGAACTTGTGAAGGACTTCTTTTCTTGCGAAATGATATCTCAATTAGATACAGAGCGGCTTACTAACATATCGAGCCCTTGTAAGATGAAATGAAAGTACGCTCGAATTGTCTCGCTCCAACAGCTTAATTTTTGGGCCATTTTTAGTGGCATTTTTAAAACGCAATTTCTGTAGCTTTCTTAACTTCAAGGAAAGATAACCAATACGTACTCAATGAACGGCAAATATTTTATGGCACCATTTGTATTCTATGAACCAATAATACATACAAAACTTTATATTTCCAAATGAAACTATACACATTAATAGGTCATTTCAAAAAGTGGAGGGGCAACTGCCCCCCTTTGCCCCCCTAATCGCCGCCCGTGGTGCTAGGTTAAAAGTGTATCCTTGTATGGATATTTAGATAGAGGAAATACTAGTTCTTACCGAATTTCTTTAACTACTTACGATATGTTCCATTATTTTTAAACTAGGGTTTAAAATGTGATTGATTGCGTTTAGGGCGGCTTATACATGTTCATTAGAACGTTTTATTTTCATTTGATATAAAGAATTACCCAGCAAATTTTGGCATTTGAATTTTTTGACACCCTGTATTTACGATAGGAAATGAAGTTATGCAATGTGCATAAATAATTGCTGTTTTCCATGCAGTGGTATTTGCGTGCGTTTAATTTTTATTATTTAAAACTATATAAATTTTAAAATAACGCTGGCACATGAATTCAGATCCATATATGAAAATCTCATAGGTGATATGGTAATGTTCTTAAGTCGTAATTAAATTGTACGTAATTACAGATGTATATACATGAAAAGTCAGAGTGTTAGAGCTGACGGTGATGAACAGAAGAGGAAGAAAAGAACACATTTCTTTCAACTTGCCTAAGGGGTTTTAAAAGTGACATGACAATTGTGCAGGAAGTATAGTAGGATCTTTCAAGTGAAAAATTTTTGTTCTTTAGTCGTCAAAAGAGAGGGGATGGGATAGATGATTTGAGTACGAAACTACATTTATACATATAAACTAGTTCTCTCTTTGGTCAACCCTAGCACACTGATAAGCATCAAATATTTTCTGGGCGCTAAGTATACGATATTATATGTGGGCGCTAAATCTACGGGCGCTAAGTGCACTCCACGATATATATATATATATATATATATATATAAGCACATGAAATTATATGGACTTAGAGGCTGGAATCCCTGCCTTAACGAACTTCTGCGTATACCACTGTTAAACAGTACTATCACAACCAAACTACATAAATATGTAAATAAGAACTAAGTGCCATTTTCATAAAATGAAAAAAAAAATCATTGTTTTTCGTGTGGTATTATATAATAAAATGCTCGGTTTGCATTATCAGGCTTAAATTATAAGGTAATATATTGTAGAAAGTACCCTTTCGATTATGCTCCATTATCTCTCCCTGAGTAGCCTGAATTATTGGCAAAGTGCCACATTTTGTCTACTTTTAGATTTGTGACGAAAGTGCTGATTAAAAGCCTTTGATCACTTTTTTTTTCTGATATTCTGTTTTATAGGCTGTTTCAATACTTATTCTATCGCGAATTCCGCTGCTTGCTAACGTGAAGGTTCCATGGTGTAATGGTTAGCATTCTGGACTTTGAATCCAGCGATCCGAGTTCAAATCTCGTTGGAACCTGTATTTTTTTCTAATGATCCGATCGCTTACACAGAAAAATATTTTATTAAATTAACATTATGTTTACTTATTTTTTTTCTTTTCCATGGTGTTAACATTTCTGCTCTCTAAGACAGTGGTTTCCAACCTTTGATGAACTGACAGTGTACTTTACTGAACATTCACACCATCGTGACACAGGTGTTTGAGCTCTTTCGTGGCTAAGCGGTTAGCGTACGCGCCTTTGACGTGCGAGAACCGCGTTCGATTCTAGACGAGAGCTCGTGTGGTTCGGATCCCACGCTAACCAGTAGGTCCCGTCTCATACAGCCTCGCTGCTGTAAGGAACGTTAAACTCAAAATCAGCTCCACTTCCTTATGTTTTTCATTAATAATACTGATAATATAAATCATAATGATGAAATACTATAAGCTTGTATAAAAAATAGTGAGTCTATGCAAGATCGCCCATGTTGTGGTTTCCAAGGGGGGGCAAGTATAAATGACGTTTCAAATTTTGCTGTAACTAATGTAAAAATTCTATTGGGTTTTCGATATTCCCAAGTACAATTTCCTCTGAGAGGGGTAAACACCCCACCTTGCCCCCTGATGGGCGCCCTTGAGTCTATGCAGTATTGAGCATTCGCACTGCCGCTAAAGACGTTCACTGGTATAGTCTGTCTCAAAAGTAATTTTAATGAATTATTAAATGTTAAGATCCACAAATTATTAAGATCGATGAAATAAGTCGCCTGTTTGTTTCAAGAGTGGCATAACTCAAAAATCGCCTTTATTGTCTTATGGGCAGAAAATGAAAGCTAATCTTGATGTCTATCTCTGGTAAAAATTTCAAAGATGTGCTTCCAAAACTGGGCATTAGAGAGCATTTTGTGTCGTTCTTGCGCCCATTTGTTTTCACTGCGTTTCGATATTTTCAAACGCGTTTCCTGAAAAGTTAAGAATTTTTAGTAATATCACGCTTGAAATAAACAGGCGATTAAGCTTTTCTTATTACGAAAGTTCTTCTGTCATTGCTTTTATGTAGTGTTTACACTCGGGGCTTTCCTAGGTCACCTATAGTCACCTATGCAACTTTTCCAGTAGAAGTTCTATTGTTGACATAACCCTGGTAGTACGTGAACGTGGAAATTCACACTTACGTTTCCATTAAAAATGTTATGCATGTCCTGAATTTGCCAATGTATTCGTAGATATCTTTTTATATTGTATCTCACTTTGAGCAATAGGTTTCATGTCATTACCTTGGATAATGAAAAAGCTCATAGACTAATATGAAATCAATCAAGTAATCAATGAATATCAAGAAATAATTGTCTACAAACGGAGGGAGAACAATTAAAACTAATTACGCTATTAGCTCAGTTCCTCTGTAATGCATCCATCTACGAAGTGGTCCTTGTTTTTCACTACAAGCTGAAGAGTAAGAGTAAATGAGGATGAGAAATAATATGTAGACAGTGGCCTTCTGCAGACTGATAATTCATGATCAAGTGTGTTAGAGAATCTTAGCTAAGGAGCTAAACAGAGGATTTTAGTTGCAGGGCTAGATAGAAGGTCTTAGATGGAGGTTTAGAAAGAGGATTTTAGTTAGAGGAGAACTAGATCTTGGGTCTTAGCTGGAGGGCTAGATAGATTTTAGCTGGAATTCTACATAGATAATGCTAGCTGAGAGGTTCTATACAGACAGAAGATCTTTGCTCGATAGCTAGAATGAGAATCTTAGCTGAGGGACTAGCTACAGATAGAAGATCTTAGCTGGAAGCCTAGGTAAAGGACCTTAGTTGGAGGGTTGGATAAATTATGTAAGCTGATTCGTTAGATATAGGATCTCAGCTGCAGGGCTAGATATGGGATCTCAGCTGAAGGGCTGGATATGGGATCTCAGCTTGAAGGCTAGATTGAGAATTTTAGCTGGAGAGTTCTGAAAAGTTAATTATGACGGGATTTTTTTTTCCAATTCCATCAATCTGTGTGTTTCACCATTTGTCTGCGTTAGTGGATTCATCTTTGTGTACTTCATTAGTTCTAAGATGACATTCAAGATATTTACATGTCTATTCCACGTTACAGATCTTAACGAAACGACTAAAGTGGATGAGGTAGTTGTTCCACCTTTTCTATCAGATACATCACTATAACTAATTCGGATGGAGGGCAGGGACTATTTTTCGCGCTCGGAACTTCTATGTCAATTCTGCTGTGCACAATATAGCTAACTCTCTGTCTATCTGTGTGTCGCATGAACATTGTTCAGCACTGGAAAGGGAAATTTATTTGATCATGTTTCATCCTCTATGTTCTTGGAGATACCATACTCATTTTATGACACTAGCGTTGAACTCAACAGAAAGATGGAGCACACGTACGTATCGTATCGTACACGCATGACGTTGTCACTTTTATTGTGTTGACCACCATATTTTCTATATCATCACTGTGCATTTCGAAGAAATGTATTACAAATAGTAACAATACGAAATTTAATATAAACAGATTATATATTCTTCAGTGTATTTAATTGGATCCCAGTGGGCTGATCCATGTGGCGTTTTAAGTTTTTTCAGTCCATTACAATCTATATACCTACAGAGTGAACCGGTTTCGTTGAACTATCAAAGACTAGCTTAAAAGTATTTTGTTGAATCGATATATGAAAAACTGACACTATTAAATCACTGGACAAAATATTTATCACTTAGTTGAGTAAGAAAAAAATTAATGGAATATGAAAATTGCACTTATTGCACGACATCTCTTAGAAATAGATGGTGTGATATCTACACACCAAAACAACAGAACTCAATCACCTGGAGCCCTTGGTATACAGTCCGAATCCAGAAGGCATTGAAGTAGAAGTCTGTACTGACTTCTGAGTATTCACTTTCTTTCCATAAGTTTGATAGAATATGATGGCATACTTGTTTTGATACCTCGAACTTCTTAGTACTTCTGCTGCTGTATCCATTGCTTGGAAATATACCTGAAAAAGTAAAGCGTAAAGTGTTACTTTTCATTCAAAGTAAAACATTAAGGTTGGTGCAGGCAGATGTTGGTTGAAAGCCCCACAACCTCGTCAAGGTCTCTACCTCTGTGAGGGCCTACTTTTGACTGGAGAGGGACGTAAGATCATATGCACCATACAATCTTACGCCGGAGAACCAGATTCTAGCAAATTCCTTGATATTTCACTTAGCAAACCCTTTGGAATTCCTTTAATGCCAGAGATTTTGCTGCGATACTTTATCAAGTAACTTGCTAGTGGGTGATGATGAGATGAAGGATGAGGGAATTCTAACAAATACCTTGGTATTTCACGACGCAAACCCTTTGGTATTCTTTCAATCCCAAAGATTTTGCTGCGATACTTTACCAAAGAATTTGTTATTTTCAGGGTGAAAAAGAGGGACAAAGAATGGTGAATTGGAAGACTGCTAATGTGTATGTGTAGAGGATTGTGGAAGATGAGAAAGTAAGGAAATTTTAAAGAAGGTGTTATATGTAAGCAACGAGGGAAAATGAAAATGAATGAATGATGTTGCTATGGTTCTAAAAAAATATTATTGTAACAATTAATTTTGTCGATATTTTTATTTCTTTAACAATTTGATAAAAATTTCTGAACGCAATAAATTCTTACATATTTTACTACAATTTGAGTCTTGTCTGTTCCGTGCAGAATCATGGAGTTTATGAAGCACAAGGTAGTACAGAGTACCTCTAAAGTCTTCATCCGATTTCAATATGTTATAGTTTGAAAACAACTAATCATATTAGAATGAAACGCGTACCGTTAGAAAGAAGGAGTGTCAAATTTTATGCAAAATTCAGAATAATTGCAGTTATGTTAAATTTCCAGCTTACAAGTGTTCAATGTGTTCTCTTCCGGTCGCATGAAAGAACAAGTTGATGTTCGAAATCTTCCCATAATAATGACTTATGGTTTGCCTGACGAGAGATGTCAAATACGATTAACCGTTTTCAGATTGGAACACTTTGAAATTGTATGAAAACTTAGAGACATCATGTATAATAAATAGCAATATGCACGAAGTTTTATCCAAAGCCAGCACAATAATTTTGCAGTTTATGTAGTTGCAGCTAACGTGACAGTATTGCCGGATTGTAGAATATATGTTATTCGAAATTAGTGGAATAATACCAATTGCTAATTTCTCCCTCCCATTGTAATTTTATAAATCCTAAACTTTTATATTTTATTAGCTTTATGTTTTACCAAAAGTATTGATTAAGTAGGAGACAGTAGGAGAGACTGAACTATTCTACAGGTACCGTTATGTTTTATAAATAATATAGAAAGTAATGGGCTGTGTTGGCAGCCGGTTGGGTTAGGTCATTAGGGTTTGATGACATGCTTACGTGTGTTTGGAAAGTTCTTATGTTTCTTTTTTTAGTTGTGCTGACATGGAAAGGTCATGTGTTCTTTTTTCGAGTCTGTATGCGTGTCTGTAGAGACTTTATACTGGATATTTTTAAAAATAATAATGGAAATTTGAATTGGTTTGATTTGAATTAAATCTGTTGATATGATTAAATTAATATTGCGCAGTAGTGATTAAATTAATAATCCGTATGAGTGATTAAATTAATATTTATATTCTCCTAATAAATTAGTCGGAACAAATAAGATGTTCGAACAATATGTGAGAGAATAAAAGATATTATACAAATGGATTTGACTAATAGAAACTTACATTGAGAAATATATATATAACTAGCAGCGTTCACCCCGCTTCGCTGCGGTCACCCCGGAACGCAATAAACTTTGTTACTTAGATAATTTTTACTTTTTCGCTTTCAAATTGCAGTAAATGTTAACATTATAGCGCCTGTCATTTATGTTAACCCGCCGAGTGACACGGTCATGCGGGTTGCATATAAATACGTTTATTTTTATACCTATGATGAACTAACAAAGGATTTGTACGTTATGCACACTTGAATGGTCAATTATCTCAAGACACTGGTAATTAAAAATTAAAGTGATATGATAAAAACCATCTAGGGTCCAAATCCTAATAATCCCCCAAAAATGAAAGAAATTGGTTCAGCCGTATTAGCGTGATGAGCTAACAAAGGATTTGTGCGTTCTCTTTTATATAATAGATTTGGAAAATGAAATGAAATATTTGAGTCCCACCATTATACCTGTTAGGCTAAAGGAGATGGTGATTATTTTATTTGTCGAACAATATGTGAGAGAATAAATCGCTTTACAAAGAAAGATCTTAAAAGTATATAGAAAGTGGGAACCTACAAATAATTTGGAAAATATTTTAAAAATAAGAAGGTGAGAACACTTATAATGTGTAAAAGTTTATGTGATACGTACTGGGATCGAACCCGGGACCCTTAGCATCGGCGGTGTATACTGTATTGTACTGAGAATAAACCCGGGACCCTTAGCACCAGAGATGAACGCTGTATTGTACTGAAAATGAATCCGGGACCCTTAACACCAGAGATGAACGCTGTATTGTATTGAGAATAAGCCTGGGACCCTTAGCACCAGAGGTGAACGTTGTATTGTACTGGGATTGAACCCGGAACCCCCCAAACACCAGAGGTGAACGCTGTATTGTACTGAGAATTATTGCAATCCTCACATGTAAATTGGCGAGAAAAAAAAACATGGGAAAAACGAAGTGTGTGTGTGTGTATGATTTGTATGGTTTATTTATTTATTTTGTTAATATTCATCGTTTTATTGATTTGTTTATTCCTTATAGTTAACTCCGTGTTTACAGCCAAGTTTGAAATACGGAGTGACTGAATTGTTCTTCCGTCTTTGAGAGAAGGCGAGCTTAGAATGAACACAATTTTATTTTTGTAAATGCCATTACTTCCGGGTCACTGCCTTATACGCGTTTCCCTTTTGCTTACGTTAGAACTTTGAGTGCTGACACAGATATAGAATGTCAATGTACTTTCTACTTTTATTTCCGCTTGCCATTATGTACTGAAATAACCTTAGACGCTTTCTCCTTGCCGTTAGAACTCTGACTGATGACATACTGAAATATTTTTCCATTAACTATGATTGTCACTGCGATACTTATCGGCAGTGATGAAGAAGACAGATAGAAATTTTGTTTCTTCCCCCTTTAGAAGATGTTTTGGGACAAACACGTTAATGTATTTTTGTGGCAATATCTGATTTTGGCAGAATATCTAATATCTGATGAAAGTTTTACATGTAAGCATTTTCCTTAATTAGATGAGAACCGCACATTGCTACAAGGCCCAAATGTCGATACCCTGTCTGAATGAGATTTCTCCAGCGGTTGACGAACTTGTAAATAAGAAATTTTTAGATTTCTTGCCGTAACACTGAATAAACGATGTTAGCGGACATGATGACTTTATTTATTTATAATTAATGAAATCGGGTTGAAAACCTGATGAAAACATGATGATTGGGGGAGGGACACAATGAAATCCTTATATATATATATATAGTATTGAAATAAAGTTTGTTATTATTGTTTTACACAGTTCCATAGTGTGTGTGTGTGTTGAAAAACTTTATTTGTGTGTTTATTGAACTTTTTTCGTCAGTGATTTTAACAGAACGAACTCTGATTTTTAAGGTGAGAACTTTTTAAATGGTAAACTGATATGTATTATTCACTTAATTATAATGAAAGTTTTTTTTGAATAATTATTGGTAAACTACACGATTTGCTTTTGAGAAACATTATCGGGGGAATAAACCTACGACCATTTTGTAATCATGCAAGAGGGACAAGATTTCAAGTGTTTGCAATCCATTACTAAAGTTATTATTATTATTATTATTATTATTATTATTATTATTATTATTATTATTATTATTATTATTATTATTATTATTTCATTCTTTCGCTTTATTAGAAGCTCATTCTTATTTGCATTCTCCTAATAAATTAGTCGGAACAATATGTGAGAGAGAATAAAAAGATATTCTCCTAATAAATTAATCGGAGCAAATAAGATGTTCGAACAATATGTGAGAGAATAAAAAAGATATTCTCCTAATAAATTACTCGGAGCAACTTGCAAAATAAATCGTTTGCTGTGCAAACTCGTTGTTAAAAATAAGAAGCTCAGAACACTTGTAGTGTGAACCTAGAAATAATTTCGAAAATATTTTAAAATTTGCGAACATATTAAAAAATGAATATACGGTCCCTTAAGAACCGCGATTATGATTTACCAAAGGGCTAAAGACGGACCATTTACTTGTAGAGTTTTATCTGCTTAATTATAGGATGCTTAATTACAATATGTTTGATTCATTTGTTACGATTTTTTAACTGTTATACCGATCACTTTAAAATCAGTTATACCTAATATATATATATATATATATATATATATATATGTGTGTGTGTGTGTGTGTGTACGTTGTACAGATGGGACTTGAACTGTTTAAGTAAGCTCATTTGCCAATAGATGGCATACTACTACGCTTTGGCAACACAGCTGATAATCTTTTAGGAAGGCAAATGTTTGAACTAAAACTAGTATTTGCAGAAAGAAATGTTTTAGTCTTGGGGAGGGGAGGGAGCGCTTTTTCCCAACATTATCGCGTTTTAATAGTAAATATTACTGAATGTTAGTTATTTGCGTGGGTGGTAGCCACATAACGCATACAATAGCTTTAATGTTAAGAAAGAGAGAGAAAAAGGACGGACCCCCTAAATACATTGGTTATTGAACACTGTCTTTTGATTTGAAAACTTGTTGTGTATCCTCGAAGCAAAATGAAATGATGTCCCTCTAACTAAGTGGCATTTGCCTCTTAGATAGACATCCATAGATTTTAACAGTATTATATTATAGCAAAAGAGAATTACGTACGACTATTGTAGCACGTAGCTATAACTGGCGGGGGCCATTTTCCTTAGTTATAGGTGACCCTAGATTTAAACAGTATTGTATTACAAGGAAGCAAAATGAAATTATGTAGTCCTATTTGTAGCATATCCCTCTAACTAAGTGGCATTTGCCTCTTAGATAGACATCCATAGATTTTAACAGTATTATAGCAAAAGAGAATTACGTACGACTATTGTAGCACGTAGCTATAACTGGCGGGGGCCATTTACCTTAGTTATAGGTGACCCTAGATTTAAACAGTATTGTATTACAAGGAAGCAAAATGAAATTATGTAGTCCTATTTGTAGCATTTCCCTCTAACTAAGTGGCATTTGCCTCTCAGATAGATTGCATAGATTTAAACAGTATTGTATTACAAAGAAGCAAAATGAAATTATGTAGTCCTATTCGTACTATATCCCTCCAACTAAGTAGCTTTTCCCTCTCAGATAGATTGCCTAGATTTTAGCAGTATTATAGCAAAAGGAAAATCACGTACGACTATTGTAGCACGTAGCTATAACTGGCGGGGGGGCCCCTTAGTTACAGGCGACCCGAGATTTTAACAGTATTATATTATAGCAAAAAGAGAATTCTGTGAGGTTATTTCTACCATATACGTTGACATGCGTTAAAGTTTCCCATTAGTTAGTTCCTACAATTGCGGGGTTTTCTGAATAGGTAATAACATGATGATGATAATAATGTTCAACTGAAGGTCCATATGTGTTGGTGGGTCCCCCTTAGGGATTTGTAATATAATGAACGTTTGGTGGTTTACTGATAGAAGAAGAATCAACTATGCCCTCACAAATTATGTTTTATTAACAGAACACAACTGCGAGAAGGGTTCTTGGTACTTATTTAATGCTGTTAGTAGTATTTAATGGATAAAAAGAAATATATATCATACTGTACCTTTAAAATATAAGTATTTATATTCAGGACTAATAATAAATACGTCAACACGATGCACGGAGGTAAACTAAATTAAAGTTAATTTAAAATTTCTCCGACAGATGTCACTGTTAGTGGTGGGGAGAGAACACTTGATAGAACATGATATAACATGTATTTGATGTGTACGCTTATCATTTTTTCTTACGTCGGCGTGCGTTAAAGATCACAGAGAAAGCTTTCCTGATTATTAAACCTATTTTAATAGTATTAAATAAAGTATACAGGATTATCACTATATTTATTGAGGCCTGTTTTATCACAGACATTGAAGCTGTGCTAAGCGTGGTGGTGCTAGCTATTATATATATTAAAAGTACCGACTATCCCAGTTGAGATTTCTTCTTTTTCTTTTTTTGTGGATTGTGAACGGAGAACTAAGCCTTGAAAGGTATGTATTTCTTATGGTTATTATGATTTTTTTAAAAAAAGAAAGAAATTATATAGTTTTTTTAATTGTACTTGACTTGTATTTAACCAATATTAATGAACAACAATATTTCTTCTCTTTCTCTCTTTCTCTCTCTCTCTGTGTGTTTGTGGATATTTTTTAATAGAATAGTTTACAATTCAATATAAGTTAATATATTTACTGATTGTTCATAAAGTAACTTGATTGATTTCTATTTACATATCAATAATTAACTAAAGATGATTAATTTTTTTCTTTTATATGATATTATTATGTGAGCGTTGCTTAAAAGAAGTATTTATTGATCTTTTTTTATTATTAAAGTGGAGTTGATTACTCAAAATAGTTTTTCTTTGTTTTATTTTTAGATGGATTTCTTCTGCCCGACTGAAGAAATAGACCTTATTGATGAAATCTACCTGCAAGAGGTTTTGCGCGGTCTCAACGAGTACCCTAGGGTTTTTAGCACGTGGAAAGCTATTATGGAATTAAGCAGACTTGGCCATAGGGGATCGGTGAGATGCGAAGCCATATTGCGGACCCTTCGTGTCTTTGAAGGTAATGATATACTACTTCTGCAGCACTGCGTAAGCAGTGCTGACGTACTGAATTTGTTTGTGTACGGTTTTTTCCGTAGTAAAGAATCATATGAATTGGCTCTAGATAAAGTTATGTATTTATTAGCTTGTGGGGAAGGTCAGGTAGATAGGATAAATGATACAGAGTTATCTGAGTTTTTTGATTTTGGCTCGCGATTTGTTTTGGAACCATGCTTAATCCCATCTGAAAATAATAATGCCATAGTCATGACCCCTCAAGAAACTCATAACTTGAGTCCTAATAATTTATATTTGTTATCAAATGAAGATTTAGCTTTCCTAAATGATAAAGCAGATGGGATTGGCAATTTAAATTCCGTTGAATTACCAATTGAAGAAGAAATGAGGAGATTGGTTGAAAATGAGGACAATGCTGTGGTTATACCCACGCAACAGGTCCAGGGAGAAAATCCTGTATACAACCCAGCTCAATATTGTGTACAGGATAATCATGACTATGGAAACCAATTGATTTTTTTTCCTCAGCCTGGACCGTCATCTGCTAGTGTCCCACCAATGGTTGGACATGGCAACATAAATAAGAATAGTACAAGTAGTACTACTGGTAGTCATAATAGTGGTAGTACAAGTGGTAGTAGTAGTGATAATAATAATGACGGGGATAATCAAAGAAATAGTAATTTCGAAGTTGTAAGACAAAGCAGACAAAGGTTTCGTAAGTTTCATCTTACGGGCCATGAAATTGTCGTCAGACCTGTGGGTGATGAAAGGAATATTAATAACCCAGTAGCCTATATCGAGAGTTTAATCGATTTTGCGTTGGAACATGTGATGTCCAATGCACGCTCCATGGACTACATTGGTTTATACGTTGAAAGTAGTAATAGTACTAATAACAAACCAGTGTATGTGCCGTTTAGAAGAAAGGACAATTTCACTGCTAGAACAGTCCTCACTTCAATCGAACGAGTACTAAATTCGAATGAAGTGTTCCTTTTAGGGGAAGAAGTAATGTTTCGATTCCATATAGCAGAGAATTTGCACGGACAAGGAAGACCTAATGCAATGAGTGCTGTCCAAAAATACTGCAAATACCAAGATTACTTGGAAAAGCGATTAATTCGCATTGAAAATAAGAATATGTACTGCCTCCCCATGGCCATAATATATGGAATAACAAAAGATACCGCAAGTAGTAAAGTTTTATATCATTTAAAAACAAGAGATTATAATAAGTGGCTTTTTAAAGCAGAAGTTCTCTGCGAGATGGCAGGAGTTAACGTTAAAAGTAAGCAAGGTTGTGACATCTCTGATTTGGAGCTCTTTCAAGCATATTTGAAAGGGGAATATCAAATCGTTGTTTATGAGGAGGTTGAAAAGAATAATCGGGAATATATAGTACGGTACCCGGGAGAACATGCAGAAAATAAGATTTTTATCCTATATCAAAGAGGTAACACTATTGGTCATTTCGAACCCATTCGTAATATTAGAACTTTTCTCAAGGCACGGAAGTATTGTTATTATTGTTTGGAAGCTTATGATGAAAGATATTGGGTACATAAGTGTAAAACTCGTTGTACTTTTTGCGAACATACTCACGAACGGGACTATACTGCAAACAGAATTAAATGTAATGCATGCAATAGAGAGTTTGCTGAGGGTATTTGTTTTGACAGCCATCGGACACGTAATAAAGCGGCTAAATCCGTATGTGATAATGTAAAGCTCTGCATCGATTGTGGTACCATCTTTGATAAGAGGGGGCGAAAATCTGAACACATGTGTGGTGAACATTTTTGTTCAACATGCAGCGCGTATGTTGATACAAATCACACATGTTTTGTGCAGAAACAGCAACCTGTTCATACGAAAAGGTTTATGTACATTACCTATGATGTAGAGACGATGTTGAAGGCGCCGAATGAGCGCGGTGAAAGGGAACATGAAGTTGTACTGGTGTGTTGTCATCATGTATATCACGTCTGTATAAGGAAAGGTATCGATGAGTCTTGTAAAACGTGCGGTGACAATATTGGAAATCGTTCGTTTTCTTTTAAGACAATGACGGATTTTATTAACCACGTGTTAGTAGAACGTCCTGTCTTTCAGAAGATCGTGGCGATCGCTCATAATGCATCCAGATACGATGGCCTCTTCTGTCTTAGATCTCTAATAGAAGACCAGCATATTGTACCTAGTGTTCTTATCCAGGGTCAAAAGATTTTTAATATTAACATAGGTAACCGTATCTTTTTTCGCGACTTTTTCCTCTATATTGGTGCTAAATTATCTAAATTACCGAAAACGTTAGGCCTTAGTGAAAATTTAAAGAAGGGAGATTTCCCATATTTGTTTAATACTGAAGAGAATCAAAATTATGTCGGTCCCTACCCCCCGCTTGAGTACTATGACCCTGAGGGACGAAGCACAGAAGAAAGAAAACAACTGGAGGCCTGGCACCAAGAACGTGCGGAAAGTGGCGAGGAGTTTAACCTGCAGAAGGATATGCTGGCTTATTGTGAAAATGATGTTAGAATTCTAACAGAAGCAGTCATTAAGTTTAGCGATATTATTGAAGAGAAAACGGAGGGTTTGCAATGTTTCATAACATCATCAACCATTGCAAGTCTTGCAATGCGTACATATCGTACCTTGCACTTACCGGAAAATACTATTCCTATCATTCCCGCGTTGGGATTTCATCATAAGACCAAGTATAGTACAAAAGCTATGCAATGGCTTATGTATATGGAAGACCAATTAGATAGAATCCAATTAGACCGATAGAAATCCAGCATGCTAGGAGAGGTGGGGAAAAGTATATTGGTAGGTACAAGGTCGATGGATGGCACGAAGGACTCAACGCTGCCTTCGAGTATTACGGATGTTATTTCCATGCCTGTCGCCTTGGTTTTCCCTTTAACCGTGACGCGGTTTTGCACGATGCACAAGATTCGTACAATACGATGGAGAAACGATATGAGCAAACCATGCGCCGCCGTAAGTACCTGAAAAGTATAGGTGTAAACCTATATGAAATATGGGAATGTTCTTGGGATAATAAGGTAAAGACGGACAAGGAAGTGCAAAAGTTTGTTCAAGAACGTTGTACTAATCTGCCTGATTTTCTTATTCCTAAGAACTGTTACAACGGTGATCGCACGGAGGTCTTTCGTTCTTACGTCAATTGTACGAGTGATGAGCGTATTTATTATGCCGATGTAACTAGCCTTTACCCATGGGTAATGGCGCGTAAACCTATGCCGGTTAAATCACCTAAGATTTACACGGGACCGGACTTTCCAGATGTGGAAAGTATTCACGGTGTAGTCAAATGCACAATTGTCCCTGCAAAGGACCTCTATTTTCCGATCTTACCATACGTTGCGGGAGGTCGATTACTTTTCGGCCTTTGCCGCACATGTATGGAAGAAGAAAACACTAATGAATGTACTCATAGTGATGCTGAGTGTGCTCTCACAGGAACATTTTGTACTCCAGAGTTACACCTTGCTCTTAAAAAAGGTTACAAAATAATCGATATACATAAGATATGGGAATTTGAACTCTTAGATCCTGAAGAGGGGAATTCAGTTGGGCTGTTCGGGACCTATGTGAATTCCTTCCTTCAGATGAAGCAGGAAGCCTCTGGTT
Organism: Thermobia domestica; assembly: GCF_964235325.1. Classification (NCBI taxonomy): domain Eukaryota; kingdom Metazoa; phylum Arthropoda; class Insecta; order Zygentoma; family Lepismatidae; genus Thermobia; species Thermobia domestica. The sequence continues at coordinate 258,888,918 of NC_137455.1, forward strand.
TTCCTGCTTACTGTACCACTGAAGAAGACAAACATAAATATATCGAAGAATATTATGCCCATGAAGGCATACGATTAAATTATGATAATATTAGGACGAACCCTGGATTGAGGCAATGTGCGAAACTATACCTCAATTCATTGTATGGAAAGTGGGGGCAACGCACAGATATGTCACAGAGTATAATTGTTAGTGATGAGGTCACATTTCTTAGGTATTTAACTACGGCAAGGTATGAAATTCAAAGTGTGGTACCAATTGATGATGACTATCTCATTGTCACATACAGAGACATTGAAAACGAAAACGTTCCGTTAGCGTTTTCTAATGTGATACTAGCCGCATTTATTACTTCGTGGGCTAGACTTAGACTTTACGAACTACTGACGACTGTAGGACCTGACAGAGCAATATACTGTGACACTGACAGTATCATGTATCTACAGAAAAAAGATGAGGAACCCTTGTTACCGCTCGGAAACTATTTGGGTGATCTTACAAATGAAATTCCTGAAGGTTGGGAGTTTACAACCTTTATTGGTCTTGGCTGTAAAAATTACGCCATGCGGCTAACAAATGCCCAAGGGGATATTCGCGATATATTCAAAATTAGGGGGATAACACTAAACGATAGAACCTCTCAAAAAATTAACTTTGAGAGTTTCTATAAATTAGTGTCTGGACAATTAGAGTCCACAGTAATAGAAAACCCAAACAGTATCGTTCGTAGACCGGGGTTCCGTATCTTTAGCTGTAGAGAGACAAAGACACACCGTGAGGTCAACAAAAAACGAAAACGTATTGACGAACCTGACGTAACTGACGATGAACCAATACAAAAACGTGCAAGTGTACTTTACGGTTATAGACCCACGAATGAATGAATGTGAGTTGTATGAATGTCTCTTTTTTTTAAACCAGCTCGTATGCACAGCATAACCGTTCTTAAAATATTTATTTTTAATTTATTCCTAATTTATTTTAATTTATTCATAATTTATTTATTTATTTTTTCATTTCAAGCTTTAATTTTATATCCCAGTGATTTTTTAAAATTTATTTCGTTTGCTGTGCAAACATTATATAAACTAGTCATTTTAAGCTTTAATCTTATATCCCAGTGATGTTTTTATTGGATTGTATGCCAGAGCAGCTACATTGTGATCATTTTATTTGTTCGTTTGCGGTGCAATTTTAGTTGGTACGCTTCTTGTAGAAGCTCATTTTATTTAAATTTTCGTTTCGAAATTCAAGCTTTAATTTTATCTTTTATTTCCTCACATGTTCGAAAATATGTGAAGGTATGAGTGTGAGTGTGTATATAAAGCAGAGTCTCTATTGTATGCATTCATTTGATTACAAGATGTTAAAGTTTCAACATCCCTCTACTATTTTAATTGCTGGTCCTTCAAGGGCTGGTAAAACTTGTTTTGTAAATCGTTTGCTTAATGAATGTGATCAAATGTTTAGTATAAAATTTAATGATATTGTTTGGTGTTATGGTGCAGTAATACCAAAATTAGATGCAAATGCAAAAATACGTTTTGTAGAGGGAATACCTGACGTGAATAATTTTGAAATTAAAGAAAATTCATTATTAATACTTGATGATTTAATGTCGGAAACTAATGGCGATGTTGCTAATTTATTTACAAAGTATGCACATCATAAAAAGTTAACTGTAATATTTATTATTCAAAATTTATTTCCAAAAGGAAAACATACACGTGATATTAGTTTAAATGCACATTATATTATAGTATTTAAAAATCCACGTGATAAATTACAAATACAATATTTAGCAAGGCAAATTATGCCTCGGTATAGTAAACAAGTCGTGAGTGTGTTCGAAGAAGTAACACGGGAGCCTCACACATATCTATTATTTGACTTGACACAAAAAACAAACGAAGCATTGCGAATACGTACAAATATTTTTCCGATGAAATCATGCATGTGTACGCTAACGTAAAAGACATGCATACAGAAATTTTTGTTTAGTCTGGATCAAGATGTTGAAGGTGAAACTACACTACAGCACGCTCCGTGCTCTGTGCAAATGCAAAAATGCAAAACGAAAACAATTTTACAAAATGCTTCAGGGGATTAAATAAGAACAATATCTCAAGTAGCTAAAAACACAATAAAAGGAAACATTCCTTTAAATTCTCGTCAGAAGCAACGTTTACGTAGACATAAAAAGATCTTACGTGCTCTATCTCAACAGCGTACTGCATTGAATAAAAAGAAGAAGTTGTTACTACAAAAAGGTGGTGCACTTTTACCGTTAATCTTGGGACCACTTCTTGCAGCAGTAGGAAGTAGTATTTTCAGTCGTTAAATATGTCAGAATTACGTAAAATGATTTTAGTTCCTGAAAATGCTGTACATGAAATTCAATCAAATCTTAAATCCATAGATTCACATCAGTCACGTTTAGATGAAGAAATGAATAATATCTTAAAACGCCGTGATCTTAGTGTACAACAAAAGTGGAAATTATATCAACAAGCTTTGCATCGTTATTTACAGTATACATCTTCTTCTTCACATAAGCCTATTACTTTACCTATCATTCAAGAAGAAGAAGAAGAAAAATTATCATCAAGTTCCAAACAAGATAGCAATACCTCTATTTTACCATTTGTATCAGACATTTTACAATCAGTACCGAAAACACTTCGTAGGAAAACAGATCTATTATTAAATCAGTTGACAAGTTCTGATAAAATTCAGTGGGATAAGTCTGGCATTGTACATATTCAAGGAAAAACAATACCAGGTTCAAATATTATAGATTTAGTAAATGATGTTGTTCGTACAAGAAAATATTCAAGAAATCCTTTAGGTATTCATGAATTTAAAATTTTATTAGAAGATCTTAATGTTCCTAAAGAATTTATTGGTACACCTATTAGCACACCAGCATCAAAAGTGAATAGTAGTAGTAGACAACGTATTCGTAAAGTAAGAAAATCTACTAGTCCTGCAGTAGTTGCTAATTTATTTAAACAGTGGAAAGAATATAGTATGTAAAATGACAAAATTATCAAAAATATATTATGATTATTCAAATCCTGATTCTTTATCAAGTATACAAACATTACAACGCAAAACAAAGTTATCTAAAAAGAAACTTAAAAATTGGTTAGCTTCTCAAGATGCTTATACATTACATGCACCAGCTCGTAAAGTTTTTGAACGTAAAAAGTATTATGTTAGTGCACCAAATGAAACATTACAAATGGATTTAGCAGATATGCAATATATTGCAAAGTATAATAATAATTATAAATATATATTATGTTGTATTGATATTTTTTCACGTTATGCATATTGTGTTCCGTTAAAAACAAAGAAAGGTCCTGAAATGGTAAAAGCAATAACAAAAATTTTTAAAAATTTCAAGTTACCCGTGTTTAACGTACAAACAGATTTAGGCGGTGAATTTTATAATCGTCATGTAAAACAATTGTTTAAAGAATATGAAATTAATCATTATAGTGTTCATTCCGAAATTAAATGCGCATTAGCAGTACGTTTTATACGTACATTAAAAGAAAGATTGTATCGTTATTTTACTGCAAAGAATACTTATCGTTATATTAATGTATTAGATCAAATTGTAAAAAATTATAATCATTCATACCATTCAAGTATTAAAATGGCACCTGCACAAGTAAATGATTCCAATGTGAATCAAGTGTGGAAGACATTATACGGAAATAAAAATAATAAAAAGAATATAATATGTAAATTTAATCCGGGTGATTATGTACGTGTTAGTAAGTATAAACATGTATTAGAAAAAGGATATTTACCTAAATGGTCACAAGAAATATTTATTGTTGACAAATGTATTAAGTCAGATCCTGTCACTTACAAATTAAAAGATTGGAACGGTGAAGAAATTAAAGGAATATTTTATGCACAAGAATTACAAAAAGTAATTATAAATTCAAAGAAAACATATCTGATTGAAAAAGTATTAAAACGTAAAAAAGGGTGGATGTATGTAAAATGGTTAGGATATCCATCAAGTATGAATTCGTGGATTAGATCAGATTCTATTCAGTCTGCAAAATGAATTCGAACTTTACACATGACTTTTACGTTACTCTTCCTTCAAATGCAAGTAGCAATCTTTTTGAGAATAATACTACATCATCATTTCGAGTTAAATTGGCACAACCTATTGATTTAAGTGATGGGGAATGGGGTGTTGCATTAACACAAATTAATATTCCGTGGAGTTTTTACAATGTTGGTGAAAATGAAGAAATTATAATTACTAGTGTTATCGATGATAAAGTTGAACGCTACCGTGTTCCAATAACACCTGGATATTATTCATCAATTGAATCGATTCTACAATTAATTCCTGAAAATGTTCGTATGTTACACTATTTACAAAATAAAAATCAAGTTATTATTAAACATTCTTTAAAATTAGAAGATCAAAGTATGATTGGTGTTACACCAGGTTTACAACAGATTTTTGGATTTATTAATGAAAATACACTTGATGTTAAAAATGTTATATACACAAAAGTTAAAAATGTTGATTTAATATTAGCACGTGGAAAATTTCCATGTGATTTAGATTATAATATTCCCAATACAATTAATGTTTGCATTGATATTGTAAAACAACAACAAAATATAGGACCATTAGTTCGAAAACTTAGTGTATATAATGTACAACACGGTCATGTAAAATCTTTTGTCTTTCACACACCACACTATGTTAAAGTTGAAACGAAATATTTTGATACAATAGAAGTAAACTTAAAAGATGAACACGGGTTAAAATTACCATTTCGTTTTGGAACTTCAAACCTAACACTTCACTTTAAACGAAAATGATTTCTGAAAGTATTGATGATAGTTTTGACATTACATTAGTTTCAAATGCTAGTGCTGATGTATATCCTACAAATAGTCCAACACATTTTATTAATCAATTAAAAAATAATATTCGTTTATCAGAATCCGATTGGTATGTAGGATTAAGTGAAGTACATATTCCATTAACATGTTATAATGTTACCGCGGGTGAAAACGTTATATGGTACAAATTTAAAAATGCAGAACCTATGAAAAGTAAAATTCTTGTTGGATATTATCCATCCATTCATCATTTACTAGAAGAATTAAACGCAATATCGAGTTTTATAAGATTTAGTTTTTCAAATGTTGTACATGTTGAATGTGATGAACATGTAGAATCAGTTACATTGTCGCCTACATTAGCTTTACAATTAGGTTTTTCTGAAAAATCAGATCTTGTAAAAGAATCTCACGGATTCAAACAACCATACATAGATATCGGATATCCACATCAAATTTTTATTTATACAGATATTATACAATATCAATTTTTAGGTGATACAAAAGCACCATTATTACGTATAGCAACAATCTCTGATATTAAATATGGAAAAGTTCAAACAATTACATTTGAAGATATTCATTATATGCCACTTGCAAAATTTTGTTTTAACACTATTGAAATACTATTAAAAGATCATGCAGGGCGAAATTTGCCATTTCGTTCTGGGACACTGACCGTAACACTACATTTTAAACGCTCTCCGGCATCTTCTAAATAATAATAATAAAAATGAGAGCAAGACGTGTTACTTATCATCGTGGTCGCGGAATACCATATTTTTCAGGACCTGTATATCAAAGGGGACATGGTATAGGTAGTTTGTTTAAAGGATTATTTCGCTTTGCTTTACCATTTCTTAAACAAGGTGCAAAAACTGTAGGACGTCAAGCATTACAAACCGGTATGCAAGTTGCGGGTGATGTATTAGAAAATCGACCATTTAAAGAATTGGTTCGTGCACGTGTAAAAGAAGCTGGTAATAGTTTAAAGACAAAAGCAATTAATAAAGTTGGGCAGTTGCTAACTGGTAACGGCAAGAGACCACCAACAAAACGTAAACATATACAGGACATCTTTTCATAATGGCGTTCCTAAATTCAAATAGTTTCGAATGTTGTACCAATGAATTTGATTTCTTTTCTATACCAATGACACAAACAGCTATTGAAGCAACTACAAATGCTGAATATCGTCCTATTTCCACATTAACCTCAGAAGGACCTATTGAATTTGTTATTCCGGGAGAAACAGGTGAATTTATTCATCCTGCATATCTATATCTTTATGTACGTTGTAAAATTACTAAAGCTGATGGTACAACTTTAGCTAACGATGATGTTGTCGCACCCGTAAATAATTTCTTACATTCTTTATTTAGTCAAATTGATATTTCGTTAAATGATAAATTAATTAGTTCTTCATCAGGATCTTATCCTTATCGTGCATACATTGAAACATTATTAAATTATTCTCATGATGCTTCTCAAACACATTTAGCATGTGCCATGTGGCATAAAGATACTGCAAAAAATTTTAATAAATTAGATAATACAAATGCTGGTTTTCAAAAACGTGCTAATAAGGTGAAAAATAGTAAATCTTTTGAAATGTATGGACGTCTTCATACGGATATTGTAAGTTTAGATCGTATGCTTCCTAACAAAGTAAGTTTGCGTGTAAAACTACATCGTAGTAAAGATAATTTTTGCTTAATGTCTGCTGAAAATACAAGTTATAAAGTTGCACTTGAGGAAATTATTCTTCATGTACGACGTATTGATGTAGCTGCAGATTTAGCTATGCAATTAAATACACGAATGGGTTCGGAAACAGCCAAGTTACCTCTGACGAGAGTGGAAACAAGATCTTATACTATACCTGCACAAGTAAAGTCTTACAGCATTGATAATCTTTTCCTGGGTAATGTTCCTAAAGGCCTGATTATTGGTTTCATCTCCAACACAGCCTTCAATGGGAAATCACATCTTAATCCCTTTGAATTTCGAAACTTTAACGTTAACAAACTGCAATTACAAGTCGGTTCAAAATCATTTCCTCCCAACCCCCTCACACCTGATTTTAATAATAATTTATACCTTCTAAGTTACTATACTTTGATTTCAGGTACTGGTATATATTATCAAAATTATTCACATACTGTTACTCTTGATGAGTATCCAAACGGATATGCTCTGTATGCATTTATTCTATCTCCAACAGGAACTTTAGATGATAACACGTGGGATGTAGTACGCGATTCCCCTGTAAATTTAAAAGTATCATTTTCAGAAACTTTAACTGAACCTGTTACATGCATTGTGTACGCACAATTCGATTCTTTAGCACAAGTAGACAAAGACAGAAATATTTATACTGATAACACCTTCTAATTTATTTAGTTGAGTACAATGCGTTGTTCACTTCTCGGCGTATCATGATAACGAAGATGAGTTTATTATAAAAGAGCTAGCCATTGTAAATCCTGACGTTCCCTTTTTTCAAAATTGGATTTTTAAACCACCATTTCCTTTAAATAACTTATCTGAGCCAATCATAAGAACAAACAAATATCTAGGTGAGAATGTGTATGGCATTACCTGGCACGAAGGGGATGTAGAATATTCACATCTTAAGGAAATACTTCAAACATATTGTTCAAATACTACAACCATATACACATACGGAATAAATAGAAAGTGTTTTCTTCAAGAAATTCTTCAAAGAGAAGTTACAAATTTGGAAGAAATAAACTGTCCAAAGTATACTGCATTAAGTTTTCACGTTCATCGGTGTGCACATAATAAGCATCGTTTCGGACAATATAGATGTACTGTTCATGAAGCATTACTGTATAGTGAATATGTGAAAGTGTATGATTATGTGTTACATGTGAATAACAGTGATAATTACATACCTACTACAATTAAAAATAATCTTCATCATGTATAGTGATGAATTATTAAAAGTGTTACTAACTGATAAAGTGACTGGTGCAAGTGTTACTGGAATTTACCCTATTGACAAACTTCCTGTAACGGTAAAACCTCCTGCAGCACTTGTGATTAATCTTGATACATCTGATTCTGCTGGTTCCCACTGGGTTGCAGTGTACATCAATAAGAAGAAACATGGGTACTACTTTGATAGTCTTGCTATGGACATTCCCAAGGAAATAAAAAACTTTTTGTCGAAAAATACTAAAATGTACTTTACAAATATTCAACAATATCAACATGATAATTCTGTGTTATGTGGTTATTTTGTCTTATATTTTCTGCATCATATTATTCGCACTCAATCATTTGAAAAGTGTTTAAAATTGTTTAACAAGAAAATTTTGAAAAAGAATGATGCTATTGTTTATAAACATGTAAACAAATTTTTAAAAAGAAAACACAAATAATTTTTTTAATTTTATTTATTTATTTATTTATTTTTTTAATTTACATTTTTTATTTACAATAAATTTTTTTAAACTTACACCCATGCATTTTATTTACAATTCCTCATTACAATCTTGATAATGCATTAGTTAATGCTGTTGATGTTTCATATTTCAACCAATAATTCAACTGTTGTGCATTACGATATGCACATCCTGATTTCTTTACAATACTTGTGTGAAAAGAACAATATTCATTAAATGTATTTCCACATAATTCATTTAATGAAGGACAATGTTTTGTTTCTAAATCAATGACATTATCTAATGCAAATATTCTTTTAATCCAAAGAGATTTCTCTAAACCTTTACAATAATTTTTTGAATTCTTTGCTCATAATTGATATACAAGGTTTCGTATGCATGATACAGTATATCCAGTTTTGCTATCCCATTTCAATCCATGCAAATTTAATGTTAACCAGTCAATTTGTTTTTGACATCCTAGTGATAATAAATTATATTCAACTGGTGATTTTACCAAGCAATGGAAATTTACTGTATCATCGCATGCAGTTAAACAAAACTCACGAATAATAAATTCGTTATCAGACATTTTAAAACCTTGAATATCGATAATATACTGATTTACACATGGTGAAACTTCATTTGTATGAAAAATAAAAAACGGAATTATCTGTCCAACAACTTCTGTATTTTGTAAAAGATCACAAGTTTTATGCATAAAGCATAGAAATGAGATTTCACTATGTTCTTGTTCAAACACTTCAAAGAGTTCACTAAGAGTTTTGTCCAGAGATAAATACTTCACTGCAAATGATCCAGTAATATGAAAATGTCTACATTCATGAGGAAGATGTAACTTGCATTCCACGCATTCCATTGGATTATTGTTGTGTAAGTATACTTTTATAGTTTTTAATACACAGTTCACATTAATGTTTTCACCATTACATAACACACATGAAACACTAGCACTATTCGAATACATTTTTTTTTCAATCTGAAATATTCGCTTTCCGTTTGTCTTTTCTTATGAAGATCTCTAGTAATTCCGGTAAATAGTCTGTATCACTTAATAATTCCACATAGGCGTCATAAAATTTTTCTCTTGTTAATAGTCCGATAATATGAGTGTTTGCGTACAAATAAAACACATCATCTTCAACACTAGGACTTGCTATAATACTCCAAGCGCGGATTTCCAATAATTCTGGACGCGTCGTCATACAATCGTGATCAAAATCATGATTAGATCCTGTCGTACATCCCTCACATATTAGTGTTTCATTAAAATTCCATTTTTCAATAGCCTTCTTTATACATTCGCGATCCACTTTTTCACTATTACAACAACAATCTAAAGCCCAAAATCGTGATGTTCTTGATAAAACAATTGGAGATGATGGCGGTGTTGGTGAAACTGTTAGCGCTGGTGAATCTATTGCATCAAAATCAAATTCTTCATCTGACGATGATTCGTATATTTCTGTTTCAGCATCAGATATTGCTTCAATATTGCTAATGCAAAGATCCTTCTTCTCATACGACTGCATGATGTATCTTTATATATTTTGTCTCTTATAACCTGTATTTAAAGTATTTTCATAACCGCAAGGTAATCACGTGTTCGGCATTCCCAACATTAAAGTTATTTTTATTAGTTTGTCCCCCAATTTGTGATGTTTATCTCCCACGTCCGCAATCTTCCTTTTGTTCACCTACCGCGGTGCCAAAGTTATTTCTATCAGTCTGGCGGTATTCTGTAATGTTTACCAAACGTGTCAACGGTCTTCCTTTGTATTTAAATTCAAGTTTTAGCAACGCCCTGCAAGCACACATCATCACTCCTACCCAACCGGTTTTCCAAAAGCGCGCGAAAAGTTCAGTTCATGTCTTAAGTTCATCATCAACAGACGTACGGAAACCACGCTCTGTATATGTACCAGTATAGTGTATCATACCGTACACAAGCTTTTACAACGTTCACCGAGTATAATCACACAGTGTTCGAGTAATAATTACGATCCGACAAATTAAAAAAAAGTCCCGCATGAATAAATATTTCCCTCCCATCATACAGTGTTCACCTCCGATGCTAAGGGTCCCGGGTTCGATCCCAGTACGTATCACATAAACTTTTACACATTATAAGTGTTCTCACCTTCTTATTTTTAAAATATTTTCCAAATTATTTGTAGGTTCCCACTTTCTATATACTTTTAAGATCTTTCTTTGTAAAGCGATTTATTCTCTCACATATTGTTCGACAAATAAAATAATCACCATCTCCTTTAGCCTAACAGGTATAATGGTGGGACTCAAATATTTCATTTTTCCAAAATTATATATATATTTCTCAATGTAAGTTTCTATTAGTCAAATCCATTTGTATAATATCTTTTATTCTCTCACATATTGTTCGAACATCTTATTTGTTCCGACTAATTTATTAGGAGAATATAAATATTAATTTAATCACTCATACGGATTATTAATTTAATCACTACTGCGCAATATTAATTTAATCATATCAACAGATTTAATTCAAATCAAACCAATTCAAATTTCCATTATTATTTTTAAAAATAGCCCGTATAAAGTCTCTACACACACGCATACAAACTCGAAAAAAGAACACATGACCTTTCCATGTCAGCACAACTAAAAAAAGAAACATAAGAACTTTCCAAACACACGTAAGCATGTCATCAACCCTAATGACCTAACCCAACCGGCTGCCAACACAGCCCATTACTTTCTATATTATTTATAAAACATAACGGTACCTGTAGAATAGTTCAGTCTCTCCTACTGGAGACTTATTGTTAGGGTGCATTTCGTCACTAATTTTTCGTTTTCCCTAAAGTTAGGCATTGACCCAAAATGCTCCAAGTACTTGAAATTCCAGATGAAATTTCTCACTATCACCACGCTTCCTATGTGGTAAAGAGAGTTTGGCTTCGAAGAAATTACAAGTGAGTTTTCGGTTTTATATTAGAAAACTACGGCAAATTTATAAACTATTGGCGAAAGTGTTAGATTTAGGTCTACAAGGCAGATATGACATTTATTCTTTGGATCCTGAATCATAATCAAGAACAAGTACTTGTTATCTCGGGACTTTTTTTGCTCTACGGGAATTTTGAAACCGGAAATGGTAGAAAGAGACAAAAACACTTTACCATATGAAACTGGCGCAGATTAAAATAATAATAATAATAATAATAATAATAATAATAATAATAATAATAATAATAATAATAATAATAATAATAATAAGAAGAAGAAGAAGAAGAAGAAGGAAGGTATAAATCTGGAAAGTTTACTGGTAATGTCTATTATTTCATAAGGAAAGAATAATGAGAACTACTGTAATTTATACAGATTTTATGCTTCCTACTACAGTTAATAACATAACATAAAAATCTTAATAACGCATATATCATCGTCGTTACTTGGTAATCTCCATAAGAGAAAATTTGTACACTGCAATGTATGTTTTTCAAGGTATCCAATTAGCACCAATTCTTGTGCCTTCGCCTCACAGACCCTCTGTGCTACTCACTTGCCTTCGATGGTGTGGGAGACCCGGGTTCGATTCCCGGTGGGAGCTCATGTGGTTCGGATTCCATGTTAATCAGTAGGTCCACGTCTCATATAGCCTCGCTGCTGTAAAGGACGTTAAACTCAAAATCAACTCAACTCAATTGCGTTCGATCGCCATCGCTCGCTCAGACTTCCCTGTACGTAGATACAAAATGTCTCGTAGAAGCACACGAAGTGAAAATGGGGAATCGTGTTATATGTTCAGAAAAAGATAATTATACCCAGTGAGTTCCATCAGACTGCTTAATCTAGCCGAACATCCATGAGTTTAACGGTACAATTTATTAAAGGAAAATTTACTAATAGCAAGGTGAGTTCATCGTGGCATAATGGTTAGCGCACGCTTCGTTAGCGCGGGAGACCCGGGTTAGATTTCTGATAACAACTCACATGATTTGGATCCCAGGTTAAGCTGTACGCTCATATAGTCTCATCGCTGAATGGGATGCTAAATCCTAATCAACCAACTAAAAATAATAAGCAATTTATTAATTTCTTCTTTATGTAACATTCTTGAGATAAAAATTATTGACTTTCCATCCACAGGCTAAGTCGCAAATACAAGAACAAATTATTAATGCATTAGGAATCTAATATATTTATCACTATCATTTTTGTGCTACTATTATTAATCTGCACGAAAGAGGTACGCTAATAGAACGTAACATCCAAAAAGAAGAATGTTTCCAAAAAAAAAGGAAAGAAAAGAAAAGAAGGAAAAAGAAAAGAAAGAAAGAAAAAGACTTCTAAACTGTAGGACTTTACCATTTTCGATTTCAATAGCGTCATAAGAATGAAGGGAGGGGGGGGGAGGAAATGGATATTAATCTTGAGCCATATAATACATGCCAAGAAAACATTTATCAGTAGTTTTACGTTTTATTAAAAACTATGATACTTCTTAATAGAGGGACAGAACGGTAAAATCATTCCTTAGAAAACCCCATTAGCATTACACAACAAACTTAGGAATTTTAAAAGGAAATCATATTGGAATTTTCTATCTCGTCATAGACCCTATATATAACATAAAGTTTAGAGAGATTGAAATCATCATTTACACTTCAATTATTGTTATACAAACATGCCCCCGTGAGATTTGGCCTTGCAACTTCTAATTTACAAGACCCAGAGATCTAATACCAATTTATTTATTTATTTATTTATTTATTATCATTTGATCATGGTCACTGAAAGACCCTGAAGCACTATTCATTCTTTGAAATCCTTTTTGAGAGGTATCCAATTAGCATCAATTCTTGTGCCTTCGCCTCACAGATCCTCTGTGCTACTCACTTGCCTTCGATGGTATGGGAGGCCCGGGCTCGATTCCCGGCGGGAGCTCATGTGGTTCGGATTCCACGTTAATCAATAGGTCCACGTCTCATATAGCCTCGCTGCTGAACGGGACGTTAAAGTCAAAATCAACTCAACTCTTTGAAATCCTTGATATAAGAGAAAGATAACACACTCATCCTCATATGCACCGATGCAGAGAATGTGTAATTTTTTTTCTTTTCAAGTCTGTAGTATGTAAGGCTCAAGCGTAGAGTTGAATTGGATTAGAGGTTTAAATTCTCGCCTATATGAGACGTAGATTTAGAGCTTAACATGGGATTCGAACCACATGAGCTCTCTGCGGGAATAGAACCCGGGTGTCTCCCACCAACAGAGCATTAAGTAGCTTACTTGAAACAATTGGTTTTAATATATGAACCGGTTGTCTGGACTCTTAAAGTTGTGAGGCTACTAATAATACAGTTTGGGAAAGGAGAAACAATTTATAATGAATTTTGTTTCAAGTTGACCCGAACATTTTAGGACGGAAGAAAATAAATCATGTCAGCCATTTGTGTTACGTTGTTAGTGCTTATTGTCCAAAGTCATATATTTGTGATATCAAAATAATTGCAAGAAATTAAAATTTCTGAGGAAACTTTATAAACTAAACATGTGTTATTCGAATGCAAGTCAATGCATCAATTTGAATATCACAACAAAATCAAAATTCCAGACTAACTTGACAATAAGTTGGCTCCAGTTTTGAAACTAAACATGATGGACAAAATTCCTCTGTTCCAGTCGTTTGTGCTACATTAATATTGGTTATTGCTCGAGATTAAACGTTCCAGGTATGAAATTAAATTTGTTCCAGGTTTTATAATGAAATTAAATTTGTTAGCTAAATTGGTAATTTATTTCATCAATGATTTCTGTATAATGCCTGCTGTGCTGTATGGTTGTGAAACATGGTCGTTAACTCTAAGAGAAGAACGCAGGCTGCAAATATTTGAGAATAAAGTCCTGAGACGAGTATTCGGATCCAGGAGGAACAGGAATGGGGAATGGCAGAAACTTCATAACGAGGAACTACATAATTTATACCGTTTACTAAACATTATTAGGGTCATCAAGTCTAAGAGGCTCAGGTGAACAGATCATGTAGCCAGAATGGAAGAAAGTAGAAACACTTTCAAAGTTGTGATTGGAAATTCAATCGGACAACGACCATTAGAAAGACCCAGGCGCAGGTGGGTGGACAATATTAAGATGGATCTCGCAGAAATAGTAATACGAAGTAGAAACTGGATACAGTTGGTTAAGGATAGAAGTCAGTGGAAAGTTTTTGTGAACGTGGCATTAAACCTTAGGGTTCCATAGGCCATAGAGTTACTTAGTTATAATTTCTCTATGCCAGTAGCTAGTGATGGATATTGCCACAAATCGAACGTTATTGCGATCGCTCAGAATAAAATGTCCCGTTGTTCAGGAGTCAGGGCAACAATAAACAAGTTAAAGGCAATAACGACAATCTTTAGAGATACATTTAGCCTTTATATAAGATTATGAGTACTTTACCGGACTTTAATATCAGGGATATAAGGGGCATATAAGGATATTCCCACCTAATATTTTTATAGTTCAGCGGGCTATAGTCACTTCAAATTTGCGAAGAAAAAAAACGTATACAGGGGTTGGTATACTTTTTTTTAACGGTCTATCGTGTACCTACCATAAAGTCTAACATTTCATTACTGCTAAACAATGTGTACGTGGGTTTACATGGAGTTCTTCTGTTTCCTCGCACTTTCGTTATTCCAACATTATGACCCATCTCATCATCACCGTCTCCTTTACGTAATCACGGAGAGTTATAGTACTCGCGCCGAGTCGTGAAGCTTGACCTAGATCTACCGATTTCACCACCCAATAGAACGCGAGGGTGTGTTCCAGTCGTCAACCCCCACACATCAAATTTTGTCAGTGTCTTCTCTCGCGCTACACGGAAAACATCTCCCGATAGTACAATGTTGTCGGATTGGCGTCAAGTTCCGTTTTGTTAATTCTTTTTGGTTGCGTTATATTTTCGTTGTTACTATTTATGTTATTGTTACCATTTTAGAATAGTTGTTACAGTAGTTATTGTTGTGTAGTATTATTATTGGGAATTTTTAAATGCCTTTTTTATATACTCGTTTACTATGTCTTCAAAGTTTGGCAACATTGTTGGTGCATTTCAGCTGTTCTACGTTTCCCTAAGTGTGCGCTCGGGAAGCGGCTCCACGAATTGTACCGAAGTTTTCCGATGTGCTGCAGCTCAAGCAAAATATTTCTATGATTGGTTTAGAGTCCAAGCTTCACGACTCGGCGCGAGTACTATAAAAAAAATGTATAATAAAAGGTGTAGTAGGATGAAGTGCATGAAGGTAACCTGCTAGTCGTGGTAGAATAATTATTATGAGTATAATACACCTTTGTTTGTTCCTTAGTAATTTTAAATCAAAGCCTGTTGTGGTGCACATTCTTTATATTTGCCGTAATTCAAATGAAGGGACAAAAGAATTTACTGAATATTTATTTAATTCTTCCTACTGGACACTTCCAATGTATTCATTACATTTTTGTATCATGCTGCAAGGATTATGATTAAATATTGGAGTTCACGTAAGTATAATTGTAAATTTGTATAGTTAAAAATTAAGTATGAAGGGGGCACCCGGGTTTGAACCGGGGACCTCTCGATCTGCAGTCGAATGCTCTACCACTGAGCTATACCCCCTTGTGCATCAAGCTTTCTATCGGAATAATTAATTTATATCAAAGCTTATAGAAAAGTACCCAGGTGGTAGTTGAGTTATTCATTTTTTTTACACGATTATGTCGTGGATCCTAATGGTTAGTAAGCTGAGAGAAAATCCAATTTCTAATACGATGAAATCATCAGAGCTAGATTATATAATAATGGAATTAATTCCAATCAAGTGGAGGAGGACTTTTTAAAAAAAAATTGAAGAAAATCTTACATGGAATATTCTGATGACTATTTGAAAAGATTAAATAGAAATCAAACCGTTCTATTCCGGGTCACGAAGTTACTGAAAATAAAATTTAATGCTCGATGAAATAAAGTGTAAATAATATTGCATTTAATAACATGTGAGAAGTAAGTAAATATTGATTTATTACAGAAAAAATATTTCAATGAGATGGAGATTCAGTTGGACTGTCTAGATACCAAGGAACCCTTCCCTCCAGTTAAAAAAGACTAATGTCTTCATTCACTTTTATACATAGCCACCTTTATAAAAAGATGTTTGTAAAGAATAAATTATAAGACTATAGATTTCATAGTTATTATTTTAGTTACTAATAACAGAAATATTAACTGTTTATGCAGTGTTTAAATTTCTCTCTTGCTAAATTTCAATTTTAAACTTAGGCTGCGGCCCAGTTGAGTTAGGGTGTCAAGATTTAAATACGTTGTATATAGTGATCGCCTGGAGTCGTGAAGCTTGACTAACATCTACCAATTTCAGTATCCAATAGAACGCGAAGGTGTGTTCCTGTTGCCAACCCCCATCCATGAAATTATATCAGCCTTTTTATCGCGCTATATAGAGAATATCTCCAGAGGTATACGATGTTGTTGGATTGCCGCCAAGTTTCTTTTTTTATTATTATTATTGTCGTTATTTAATATTTTTGTTACTATTCAAGTCGACTAATTGTTAATGTTCATGTTATACAGTAGTTTTTAAGTGCTTTTCTTGTCACTTGTTCGCCATGTCTTCAAAGGTTGGCAACATTGTTGGTGCACTTCTGTTGTTTCGCGTTTTCTCAAGTATGCGTTCGGAAGGCAGCTCCACGAATCGTTCCGAATTCTTCCGATTCATAGCACGTGAGGCAAAGAAGTCCTATGATTGGTATAGAGCCCAGCCTTCACTAGTTCTCGCGATCAGTTTAAAAGTAAATGTTATATCTTCACAACACACTTGCTAGGCCCTACGTTGGCTATTGGTCGGCATGGATGGGAATTAATAATTGCAATGTTTTGGCCCATCGTAGTTTAGAAGCGTACGTTGGCCAACCAACAATTTATCACCATTTATTCAACAATTTGGACCTTGCACTCTCTGTAGTTCTTTCCTAGGGCGTACGTTGGCCAATGCAACGTAGGACCAACGTTTGGGGGTTGGCTAGTCTACCATTTTCCAGTGTTGGGCTTACTGTCTGTGCCGTTAGGCTATTATATGGTTATCCGGAAAATACTGATTATAAGTGTGTAATTAGTTTTTAAAACAAGTAATTAGTTAATAAAAGTTTCTAAAAATTGGTTCGATATTAGTGAGCATTTAAGTTTATGTAGATTTTCATTTTGTTATGTCCAAGATTTGTTTCGTGTATCTTTGGGAATTAAGAAGAAAACACGTACAGTATTACCAAAACAGATATTTCATTTTTTTAAAATAAATCTCCGGATATCAGCGCCAAATTCAAAGTTCTTTTTCCGTAAACATGACAAACGCACAGCAAAATTTACACACACACACACACAGAGGATTTTATGCTTCATTCATAGGCGTCTTGGCAGGGAGACAGGGGGGACGTGTCCCTCTCAATATTTAGTTGAAGAGATGAAATTGACCAATGTTGATCTATATGGAAGAAGTACACAGAGGCAGGACATATGAATTTATGTGTGTTGTCAATTATTAGATGGTGTGATTGAAATGTCCATTTGATATGTATTATCTGTCAGGAAAGTAAATGTACACCTATTTTTCGAGTCTGGCATTCCTGCTCTCTATCCGTGGAGAGTATGAGAATTAAATCAATCAAATGTTTACTGAGGGGCAAAAAGAAAAGTTTAATCTGAATAAGACATTGCAGAATGCAGAGGGACACAAGATGTGAATACGAATAGTGCATAGTGTAAATAAAGGACGACACCAAAAGAGAAAGCCAGAAACAGCTGTTAAACTTAGAAAAAAGAGTAAAAATTGTTGAAGTGGGAACATAAAACACAAAGACAACAAATACGCCGAAAACTAAACGATCACCATGTCATGATCTTGGTGTAGTAGTTAAAGTGCTAGCTTACAAATGCAAAGGTCGCCAGTTCGAATCTTCGGTAAAGACATTTTAAAAATTTTTTGTTAATAATACATGCAGCTCATGAGAGATGGTAAAAGAGGTCGTATTTAGTCTTTCGTAGCAATTATTATTGGTAATGTTTAGTACTGATAATACTTTTTGTCTTTGCGTATTGCTTTCATTCTTTTCTTCATTTCAAAAGAGAAGAATATCCGAACAAATGCCACCAAAATTCCTCATATTTTGAATGTAAACGCCATTTGCAATTAGTAAAGAATAAAAATTGAACGTTCCGATGTAGTTGCAAAAAGTAAAAAGACAAACATGGAAATGGAGTGTTCGAATCCATACTCATGGTTATTAAAAATACAATTTCTACATGCCTTACACCTCCCGACCACGTTTCTACGTTAGCAAGTAAGAGGTCTGTGTTTAGGTCAGGCTGGTCAATACGTTTTGCAAAGGGGCCCGGTTTAGCTCTGACGCACCACAGGTGCGAGAAGGGAGCAAAACACTTTTTCTCTCTCCCTCTGTGTGTCTATTTATCTATCTATCTGTGTATATATATATATAACGCTATTTGTGAATGCCATAACCACCCTAATTTTCAGCGGATTGAGATTAAACTTGGCACAAACATTAATTGTTGAAATATCTTCAGTTCGTTAACCAGAATAATCAGACGAAAATGTTCAAAATGGCGGCCCTTTAAACTCTTAAATCTTCCAAGGGAGCCAAATTTCGCCCATAAATGGGTATTCAGAAAGTTTGAATAACTTTTCCTCTGTTACTGAAATATATGTGTGCAGAGACTTATTGAAATATTGGACCCGATTAATCGCATAAAGAAGGTTCACGCCCTTTCGCTATGGCCAGGCTTTTTTTTTCTTGCAGGAGGGGTTATTTTCGTATCGGAACAAGATGATTGTTAGTGATGATATGAAATTACAACATTGAAGGTGAAGTAACTTGTGAAACGTGTTATTTTAAAGAATAATATAATAAATGTGCTTTCCTCTAACACAGAGAACTGTAAAGCATGTATTTTGAGTTCGGGAGCGTGAATGGCGAGGAGTGTTATTTGATTTGCTTTTTAGTAACACATTGCATTGCAAATAAGGGTAGGCAACATTAGTGGTAAGTAAAACAATAATAATAATAATAATAATAATAATAATAATAATAATAATAATAATAATAATAATAATAATAATAATAATAATAATAATAATAATAGGTGTTGTTTGTGGCAAGGCAATATCATTCTTAATTCATCTTCAAACGTAATGATTGTAACGCCATATCTCCCTTACAGCCAAATATTAGCAATTTATATCGAGAGAACGGGAAATTGTAGAGTGATGGGAGCAACGTTGGACAGTATGCACTCATAGTAATCAGAAAAATAAGCGATTTCAATGCAAAATGAACGAAGAGTCATTGCCATGGGTAGTCATGGAGCCAAGCAGAGCCCTCTTTAGGCAAAATGTTGATAACTTATATCGAGAGAACAGGAGGTGATAGTGAGATGGGACCAACGTCGGACACCATGGACCCATAAGGGGCATCGAAAAAATTAGGGGGGGCGGGCGCCAGCCAGCCTTACTTATTTCCACATAATAATATAAAATTATATTGTCGAAATACACACACGAGTTAGCTAGTAATATTTCATATTATTATTATTATTATTATTATTATTATTATTATTATTATCGACAGCGTCTTTTCATTACGTGTGCATGTTTGACATGAAGCCAAAGAGAAGATCCATCATTCGTAGAAAGAATAAGAATAGCCAGCTACTTTAACTGTGAACGACAGCGAAAAATACGAAAAGAGTGACAAACTTAGCGAAAAGAAACAATACTTTCTCTCAAATGGATAGAAAATCAAGCCGAGATAGATTAGAACTCGCATGGACGGCGCGAACAGCCAGTTCATTGTCCACTTTTTTTTTTTAACTGACTCACCGAACGTGTTTTAGTAACTTACTTATTGCTAATATTACTTGCTTCACTCGTTTAACTTGCTTTTTCTAATAACTTATAACGACAGAGACACGAACACAGAAACATCGAGGACAGTTAAAAATCAAAAATGCTCTCCCGCCGGGAATCGAACCCGTGACACCATACACCAAAGGCGCACGTGCTAGCCCCTAGACCAGCGGGGAGGGCACTGCTCACTTTCTGTCGTTAGGGATTACGACCACTGTATTGCCAGCTATCACCTCTGTGGGTGGTATACTATGATCACATGTTTCTTCTTTGCTGGAAGAGTTAAACCTACATTCTATGTAATACATGAGGTATTTAGACCTACATGCTCTTCATATAATGTAATAAAAGGGTCATGCTGGGAATAAGAAAAAGAACATTCCTTGGACAAAACGGAAACTATTGGCATCATAAATATTTATCTACGAGGCATGCGCAGTAGTATATTTCAGAATAGTTACTGTTTATTTCAGTAAACGAAGAAAGGGGTATAAAAAAGCAAATATGTCGCGTGAACGAGATCGACCAGAGTTGACAGGCGGAAGCATATGTGTAGTAATACAACAACTTGATTAAATTGATAATTGGTTCTTTATTCTGTAGTAGATCGTATCACAACTTTACGGGAGAGCAGAGAAAGACTTACTAACGCTGTCATATAGTAAGCTTTAGTAACACGATCATACAAACACAAATGGATGTAACTGTGAGTACTACAACTTGGATTTAACGAAAGCCGTTTAGATATTCAGTGGTTTGCAGGGTTGTATAAGACACAAAAAGTTAAGACACAATACAATTCTTCATACCTCAGCTTCCAGTAACTAGATACATGCAATTTCTGGATAGATACTGAAACTGCTGTCGGATTTTAATACATGACGTATTGCAGGATACAAAATGCTTTGCATTACTTGTTTGTTTGTAGATAGCTACTAGCTTAGTGTTCCGAAAAGTTGTGTATAAACTAGAGATAGCCAATTCCGGAATTATTACTTTTCGGACTCCCGAAAGTAAAACCGGACAAATTCCGGAATTCGGAAAATTCCGATTTTGGAATAATTCCGGAATTCGAAAAAATCCGGAATTTAGAAATTTCTGATTTCGTTTACATTCCGGAATTCGGAACAATCCGGATTTTTTTCGAAATCCGGAGTTTTTCTCAATTCCGGAATTTTCTAAATTCCGGATTCTTCCCGAGTTCCGGAATTCTTCTGAATTATGGATTTTAACTCAATTCCGTAATTTTCCGAAATCCGGAAAGTGAAAGTTCCGCTTCCGAAAAATGAATTTATTTTGGTTAATATGAATCGTGGTGGAAATAAGTCTTTGACCAGGTAATGGCGACTGCTTTGAAAGAAATAGAGAGTATGAGAATTCAATCTGTGATATTTGTAGTTTCGTGTGAAGAAAAAACAAACTTGTGAACCAACTGTTTAAGAAAAACTCAAGTTATTAATGTAAACTTTTCCGACTTCATAAAAGAAATACGAAAGACATTTTGAATCGAAGAAATATAACATACAAGTTTGCAAGCGGAGACAAAGAAACCTAACGTAACCAGACTAAAGACGAATCGTTTACCGCGTAGCGATCAAGGTCAAGCTGTTTTCCAGGGCGAGTTTCGAGTTGAGTCGAGTTTGATAATGGCTCGCTCGCTCGTTCAGCTCGTTTTAACTCTTTTTTAAATAAAGGCCTGATTAGACTGGAAAGCGAAAGCCTTGAGAAATGTAAGCACTAATGTGGAATATTTTTTAGTGTTGCTTACGACAGGGGTGCGTCTCGTCTCGTAATTTGAGTGCATCTCGTGGGGCACTTTTTGTGTATCTCGTCTCGTCTAGATAACGAGAAGAGAAGTTTTTTTTTATTATTACGAGACAGCCTCAAATGTCGTAATCACCAATATAAGTATATACTGTAGTTGTTAAAATCAAGGCTGAGACCTTCACTGTCGAATTTTTGAGCACAAGCAGAAGACCAACTCGGGTAGCGATATCAACTGAGCGAACAGCTCGAGTCGGCTCGGTTGGGATGAGCCGATGACCCGAGCCGGCTCAGTTGGAACGAGCCATCGACTCAGCTCAATTGAGCCGATGGCTCGAGCTTTCTGAATTGGGATGGGTCCCCTACCCGGCTCATGTGAACCGGTTCAAGCCAGCTAAGTTAAAATTAGTCCATCGGCACGTTTCGATTCAGCTCAACTAAGCCGATGGCTCAAATCAGCTCGGTTGGTTGAGCTGTTGGCTCGGCTCACTTCTTCGTTCGGTTTGATAGTGAATGAGCTGTAAGCCGAGCCGCTCGAGCCGTTGATAAGCCTAAACCCGGTCCCAGCTATTTTGAACATGTTTGGCTGAAGCCTATAACTTTTAACAATTTTTGGCTCGAGCCCGAAAACTTGCCCCTTCGGAACTCAAACCCAGAACGTGACCGATGTCCTTCCCTCTGAAGACTTCTCGACGACCGAGATCGACAGTCAATTAGCTTTTACTATTCAGATACAAACCGTATATCTTTTAAAGATTATACACGGTGTTGATATAATAATAATAATAATAATAATAATAATAATAATAATAATAATAATAATAATAATAATAATAATAATAATAAAAGTTTTAAGCTTGCCGTTGAAATGTGGCAAAACTTACTTAAAAGTAGAGATTTCGGGGAAAGGGTTCCGTACCTTCAACACACTGGCGTAGGAAAGCGGGGGCCCGGAGGGGCCGGCCCCCCCCAAAGAGGTCCGACAATGTACTTTGGTACTTTGATGTTTGTAATTTTTTATATATTTTATGTTTATATATTTTTTGTTTGTAATTTTTCTATATGTGCCTATAACAGCACTTGCCCCCCCCCCAAACACACATCCTGGCTACGCTACTGCTTCAAGACACACCTCTGCAACTACCAACGTTTTAAACTACAACGTACCATTGAAGTTTCATGTAGAAAGTATTCTACTGTATGTTTTAAGGAAAATAACTGTAATAAATATAACTGAATATCACGCAACAGTAAGGCATATAATAAACTAATTTTTAGGATATGCAGAGGTAAATATAAAAGCTTAGCTACAAAATACCTACACAGAGCATAATTCAATGTGAAAAGTAACACTTTCGATAATTAGAATTCTGGCTGCGTACGCCAGCTTGAAAAGCGCTAACAACTTACGTTACCTGAATTGTATCCGCAGCTGACATTAGGGGAACGAAGGAAAGAAAGGAAAAGAAAAAAAAAAGAAAAAAAATTGGGTCGCCGTTATTCCTTCTTACACTAGTTCATAGGCCAGTAAACACAACGCTACTTACTCCAGATTCTTGTACACTAATGGCATCGTCGATGCTGAGGGAGAAAAGATGAAAAGGGGAAAAAAATCATTTAGGACAACACCATATATCTTGCAACTCCGTTTATTTAACTTTCCTTGTAATAACGTATAATACTAAACTCCCATTAACAATTATGATCATGGACAGCTAGATTCAGAAAAGAAAAAAAATCTTTGTATTCCGTTTAAATTTCTCAAACCTTTAACGCCAACACAACTCAAAGGTGAGTTACAGTAGAAATTAAACAGCACTGTACTAACAATAAGAGAGTTGTTTACATTTTACTAGACAATAGCACAAAACCTCGATGGGCTACTTCACCAAAGGGAAATTTACCAATTACATTACTGCTCGTAAACATCTCACTACAGAGAAGAGTAGACCTACGGCTGTGTCGATTGACCTTCCCCCTTTACGTACATAACTTCTCCACTTTGTCCGCATCCAACTGTTAAGAAGGCATTTCCCTCAACATAATTTACAATTAACAGCGGCGGTAATAACAATACATTCTGTAGCACATTATGGGGAATACAAGACCAGCCAGTGAAATTAGACTCAACTTCTGACACTTTCGCATTAAAGTACGAGCGGTATCGTACACCCACCGTCTCGACGTGCCTCACTGATCTAGTGAGCAGCATTATAGCTAAACATGACATGAAGACAACTCGAGGATTTAATACAAATTTTGTGGAGTGGCGACTTAATACTTAGATTGTGAAATATATATATATATATAGACAGTAATAGACAATATGGTATACCCGCTACTAAACAGACATAAACTAGCCATCGCTAGGCTCACTTCACTTTGTCAAATAAAGTACCTGAGAAATAGACAATACGGAATGCCCACTACTGGGCGAACATGAGCTAGATGGTATCGAGTAATACGTTATACATCTAAACATCTCTAGGGAATGATTTTATTCAGAGCAAGAAAGGAACGGTGTTGATATCAGACTACACCGCCGGCGTATGATTCGACTTACTGGATAGAGACTCACTTTCGTTTACTCGGACATGTTACGGACAGAACTCACTTTAGACAATATTATCAACATTGTGAACTGACGCAGATAATATGGGAGCACTGAAAACCAAGAATTATTGAATGTATATTATTGTTTGTTTATAAACGATTGTATCAGTAGAAGGAACACACAAAAGTATTAATATGACGTTAAATATTGTGATTGGAAACGATTTGGACAGATTACAAACGGTGGACAAATTTCTTTCACAACTTCCTGGACGATATCAGTTTCTTCACGAAACGGAATAAAGAATAGTAGACATAATTACCTGGGAAACAGTCACCAGAGCTTACAAACCTTACTCTCACTTCACTAGTAGAAACACTGCAGAAACATTGCGCAACAATGTCCCAGGGCGGCGACAAGTCCTGACGACTTCTCCAACATCTCACCATACAGCAATCACAACCACCATTCGGCACAGATTGACCAAAGGGTAACGTCTCCTTAGTTGATACCAAGCAAGCATCCTTCCACCACTGCTCTCACCGGGTAGACAGAAGTTCGCTGCAAAGCTGCCACAACACTGTTGGTAAGTGAATAGGCGACGGATCACTCAAGAAACTTCAACAAAATTTGGATGAGAACCGTTTGTCCATTGGCAGTCCAGGAACGTTTAAATTCCACAGAAGCAGGTATGACCAATAACCGGTGACATGGGATGGAGTCCCTTACTAAGAAAGTCTGATGACAATGAATCGTCGTGTCAGAAGACGAGGAATCCCGACTTCAAGAGGACGAAGCCATACGTAATCGAATGTGGTTTGGAGACAATAGAGAAAGGTTATTAGACTTCAGATCTCATCACAGCAGTGATTTACGAGTATTGCGCCAATCCCAGTAATACGTCAGACACACACACGCCGAGCAAGTTTTAGACGATTCCTTTATAATTTACGATATATTCATTCCTCCAACACAATGTTTAACCACAGTAATACTTAAGATGGGCACTGATAATAAGCGCACACTCGTTTACTGCATAATTTGCAAGGAACTTTATGTCCAAAACATGGACAATTGTACTTCTCACTACACTCCCACCATATTTGTTATTATTACAAAGAACTAAGTCGAAGGGGGGGCACGCTCCACGGCCTGCTCGCTCCTAATTGGTCATTCCATACTGCGCATCAAAGCATAATACGGAAACGACAACTTTAATAATAATACAGATATAACTAAGGGGGGATAAAAATTATATGAGTGAGCATTTATATATGCATGTTCATAATAATCCTTCCGTTTACATGAAACACAAAAAAAAATTAAATTATTCCAAACAATCAGAGCTACTCTCAAAAGCCGCTCAACGCAAAACATAGACATACAAAGAAAAGTAGCATACTATAGCTACACACACTGGTCCAATTGTCGACCATCTTGAATCCTTCATGAGAGTCGAGAATTGAGAAAATATAGTAAGAAATAACACTAACTGAGAGCTAATTAACATTTCCGCAAATATTCTCTTTGAGAAAATGTAACGCTCAAAGAGGAACGTTACATCCACCCAGAGGACAGGAAAAATTTTTTTTAAACACCCAAGCAGCAAACCCAGAAAAGGAAAAAGAAAAGGGAAAAAAATTATTTGTGCGGATAATTCCGAAGAAGTTCATCTCTCCGTTCCTTGGAACAGTTGAATTTCTTCAGGTTATGAAAATTCTGCGTTCCCACACTTTCCACAGTGAGGGTATGGAAAATCATTGAGTTTTTCAGAACCTTTCTAGCCAAGAAGGCGCCCGAGAAACATTTAATATATTTAGCGAATTCTCCTTTGACTGCAGAGGAAAGATGGTGAAGTTTAACCATTACTAGGTCTCCTTCTTCTAACTTAACCTCCCTTCCTGTTCGTTTCAAAGATTTCTTAGTTTTATTAGTAACTTTAGGATACAATGTAATATGACGATCTTGGGTAGGTGTCTTCTCTAGAACACCAGGCCAAGGAAAATTCTTTTTAAACGCTTCGATAGCAGAATAGGATAAAAATAGCTCTGCAGGCGTACAATCAATACTACTACATAATGAATAATTGAGGAGTTCCTGACATCGCTTCAGTACAGTACTCCACTTAGAATGATTACTATGACACTCCAAACGAATAATTCGGTTAAGTTCTTTATGGCTCCTTTCCGCCAAACCATTCGAAGAAGGGGAATAACTGGACGTTAATATTGATTTCATATTATGCCCCTTACAATAGTCCTCCCAGAGGCGCGAAATAAACTGTGAACCTTTGTCCGAGACAATGGCATTAGGATAGGGAAACAAATAGAAATAATTCTTTTCCAACGCTAAAATTATACCTTTAACATGAGCAGTCTTTAAAGGAAAGAAACAAACAAACCTAGAATAAATATCAATAATAGATAAAATATAATAATAGCCATTACTAACTGGGAGCCTCCCAACGAGGTCTACCGCTAGGCGGTCATGAGGTCGACTCGCTTCTATATGAATTTCTTCTTTAAGTATTACTTGATTGGCGAACTTTGTCTCAGCACAATCAAGACAATCTCTGATATACTGTCGAATTGACAGCCTTTGTTTCTTCCAGTAAAATAAAGAACGACATAAAGACACACATTTCCTAGCTCCAAAATGACCACGTGAATGGACTATTCCAATTATTTCTTTTACTAACTCTTGAGGAATAACCAAAAGCCATTGGTTCGAATTCTTATGTTTGAAATATAACAAACCTTGATAACAAGTGACATGTTCTGGAGAACTATCTAATGAAGACCTCAACTTAATACAGAAGTCGTCATACTGCTGCTTTTCCCTGACTTTCTCCAGGTTGAAAAGAGACGAATCTTGAACAGACAAGAAATTGACATGATACTCTTCTAACTTCGAAGGCACTTCCGGTGGATTCCTACTCAATGTGTCCGCTACAAAATTTAGACTTCCAGGACAATGCTCGAAAACAAGGTCGAACCTTTGTAATTTAAGAAGCATACGAGTCGTCCTAGTATCTAAGTTCTTCATAGAAAAGGAATGCGTGACGGCAGCATTATCTGTATGAATATACGTAGTTCTTCCAAGAATATATTGTGAAAAACGTTCACACAAAAATAAAACAGAAAGCAATTCTAACTGAAAAGAAGACAATGAAAGTTCGTGAGGTTTAACTCTACGACTAGCGTAGGCAATGACATTTGGATGATCGGACCCATCAGGGTACTGTGCCAGAAAACCAGCCAAATTCTCAGAACAAGCATCCGAATGGATGTGGAACGGTAAATTGAAATCTGGTTGTCCCAACGCAGGTGGATTACTGACGATTTCCCGCAATTTATAAAAGAGATCCAAAACTTCAGGAGTGAGTTTGTACTTAACATCCTTCTTAATAAGATCGTACAACGGAGAAGTAAGAGTCGAATAATTAGGAATAAACCGCTGTCGCCATCCCAATAATCCTAGAAATTGACGCATCTTTTTCTTGGTTTTTGGGACGGGATAGCATCGGATAGGCTCATTATGACGTGGGTCAACTTTAACAGTCTGACCACTAATGACATGTCCCAGGAAGTTCACTTCCGTCAGAAGGAAGCAACACTTCCGGAAATTCAGGGAAAAATTTCCACGCTCAAAAATTTCGAACACACGTTCCAAATGGGCGAAGTGTTCGTCTAGAGAAGTACTAGATATTAAAATATCGTCCAGAAACAAAGTGACAAAATCTTTAGTACTTTGATCGAAGTAACTATGCATGACGCTCTGGAAAATAGCAGGCGCACTCTTGATTCCTTGAGGTAAGACCATCATTACGTACTGGCGTCCTTTATAAACAAAACTCGTACAGGGATATGACGAAGGATGGAGACCTACGCCATAATATCCTGACGAACAGTCAAACTTCGAAAAGTATTGCGCTTTCGCTACACGGTTCAATATATCACCTATTCGTTCCACCTGAGCCTTAGGAGCCCGAACACGGTGGTTCAGTAGGCGAAAATCGATTACAGGTCTAACAGCACCAGACGCCTTGCGAACACAATGCATGGGGTTCCGGTACGGTGAGGTCTGTTCACGAGCTATGCCTAATTCAATCCATTTTTGTAATTCTGCCTGAAATTCCATTTCCATGGATTTTGGTACAGAATAACACGGTCCTACGACAGGTTCTTCGTCAGTTAATTCTATCTTGTACAAAGGCGTTCGTATCCTACGAGGATACTCGCAGAAAATATTACGATATCAGAATAACAAATTATATAAACGTTGCTTAACGTTAGTATCTAAATCTTCTCGAGATGAGATGTAGTCCTGAATTTCAGTTTCTGAAAGGTTAGATTCAGGAACTATATGCACATTTGACACAGAAAAGCCAACTGAATTTTCTACTGGAGGAGAAACCTCTAAAGTATTAACATCAGAACACAAAAGTTGGGAAGGAAGTAATTCCTGCTTATCGGATGGCCATTCAGTCCTCCCGATCTCAACCTTGTTTGAAGACAAAGCCACCATAAGAACACTAGGTTGATTAGTCGGAATTACGACATGACTACCAGCATTATCACGCAATCGGATTTCTTTCCTCTCCCTGTCGATAACAGCTTTAAATTTGTCTAAAAATGGACAACCCAAAATAAGATCTGTTCGAAGATATTTTATAACAAACAATGGAATATCAAACAAATGACCCTGAATATTTAAACTAAATATCTGGACACCTTGAACCGAAAACTTCTCTGTACCAGCAAAGGCACCCAATGACAAACCAGTATATGGTCGCAATTTAGCAGATGAAAATTTTAATTTCAACTGTTTCCAAATATTCCAGTCCAAAAGGCATAAATGTGATCCACAGTCAATAGTACAGGTTAATTGGACTCCGCCAATGTTTCCTTTGACAACAGGGGAAGAAGAAAAATAATAGTCAGGCTTTTCTTTTTCTTCATCCTCCTCGACTACAAAGTTTACGTTAAATGACATAACATTATTGCTCTCGTTATTG
Organism: Thermobia domestica; assembly: GCF_964235325.1. Classification (NCBI taxonomy): domain Eukaryota; kingdom Metazoa; phylum Arthropoda; class Insecta; order Zygentoma; family Lepismatidae; genus Thermobia; species Thermobia domestica. The sequence goes on from NC_137455.1 coordinate 258,918,534, forward strand.
TTTACATCTCCAGATAATGACTCCACCAAGACATTATAAGTTTTGACATTAGTTTCTGAATCATTATCTACGGGGACTGGAGAAATATAACAGTCGTTTCCCCCCGTGTTCGGAAAAGACTGCAACCTTAGTTTTCCGAAGTAGACGAAGGTTGATCTTCCCTTGGATTGGAAGATGTCTCATCTCGTCTCCTATCATTATTTTGATATCTCCCGTTACGTCCTCGATTTCTTCCACGATAACGGTTTCTACCATTTCCTCGATATCGATTATTATACTGATAATTATTACTATTATTGTTAGTGTTATTATTTCTTTTTTCAGTCTGAGCATAGCTTAAAAATTCAGTTTGACAGCTACTGTCAACATGTTCTGAATTACGATTGATGATTTTAGCTTGCTTAGCGAATACTTTCTTGGTCGGAGGCCTAACTTCATGCATAGAAGTATCCTCAATCCCAGATAATAATGCTACTTTACTCATTAATTCATCAACACTATTATACTGCTGAACGGACAGCAAACGCATGTCCCTAGGCGGTAAACAATTCAAAATTAATTCCACAAGTTCCGAAGTACTCGGAGTTTCACATATATTGTAGTAACTTTCAACTACAAACCAAACGTAGTCTAACAATGAAGCAAATTTTGTCTTATCATAGCGCAAAGATTGCAACGACTTCTTCTGTGCACGCTCTATCTGAGGCGAACAATACTGATTCTTAAAAAGACGCACAAAGTCTTGATAAGTTTTGATTTCGGGAGCTACTGAGCTATACCAAGTAAACGCGGCTCGCACCATACAATGTTCTACGACCCATAGTTTGTCTCCATCAGTAAGTGAATACATACTTAAACATTTCTCAAGATCCCTCAAAAACTTCCTTGGGGCTCCAGGTTTAATATCCCCAGAATACGAAGGAAAAGATTGTAAATCTTTCTGCTTAATCGCAAAGGGCAATGAATACGGTGCTGTACCACTGAAGGTGGCAACACTGTTTCGCGGTACCGGAGTATTCGACACAATAGTAGTGTGAAAGACACTAGGATCATAACTAGGCTTTAAATAGCTAGTATTAAACACCGGTGGGCTACTACCAATATGAGAAGTGATCCCTCTCGACATTGACCATGTGACAGTGTCAGTAGTATGAGTATTATTACTTACATTATTACTGTAATAAACAGAAGAGTTAACATTTGGAAAAATATTTAAAGCACTAGCGCTAGGACTAGCTGGAAACTCATATTTAATATCTGGTTCTGATTGCACAAACACAGGTTTACTCAAATAACTAACAGAACTAGTAACAGACGCATTGCATTCAGCAGACGTACTAACAATAGTATTAACAGACAAATTATCCCTTGACTCAGAAAACGACACAAGAGAATTTTCACTAGTACAAGGACGTTTACAGGGGACACCTTCTTTACTCAGGCTCCCACACTCAACTGACGTAAATTTCGGTTTCTGCAATTTATCCACTTTATTAGTTAGTGTTAGCACTTCAGAGAAAAGCTTAGATTGACTAGTATTACACCCTTCTAGTTCAATTTTCACTTCCTCAATTTCATTTTCAAGTTTCTTTATTCTATCAAAAACAACCTTTAATGCTTTATGATGAGATTCAGCCTCATTCTCAATAGAATCAACACGAGATTCAACGAAATCAATACACAACTTATTATTTTCAACTTCCGTTTTTACAGTATCTAACTGCGCTTGCAAATCTTTTTGGTTAACGGTTAGAGAACTACAAAGATTTTCTACACTACCTATTCTTTCATCAATTTTATTAATTGTAGTGGAGAGGCTATGTACATTTTCAACAATGCACTCTTGAATTCTAGCATTGTTAGCTTCAGCTTTTTCATTACTTTCTGCTATCTTACTTTCTATTTTACTATTAATTAGCATTACTTTCTTCTATCTTTCTATTAGTATTAGCATTACTTTCTTCTATCTTGCTCAATACAAGAGCGAACATTTCAGCGAGTTCACTCACCTGCTCTGTCCCTTTTTCGCTTCCTTGCGGGGACTTAGGCGAAGAAAAACGCTTGGGAGGTGATTCATTCTCACGCTCCGACACTTCAGGAGAAGCATGTGCGTCGCACTTAGGACAAACCCAAACAAAAGAATCTGAGCTAACAGCTTCAAAAACACTAGAAGTATCTTTTAACTTAACACAAACAAAATGTGACCATTCGTGACACCTGTCACAAGATATAGCACGTTTCTTATCAGAATCAATTTGTTCCGCGGCGGCAAGAGGTTCGCTACAACAAACGCAAATAATATCATCTCCATTAGGAGGAAGATTCCTCGACTCAGCCGACATTCTTACTTACTGACTTATAAGTCTAATAAACATAAACATATGTGAGCTCCATCCAGTATATCTCATCAACACCAACGCGACAGTCCGTATCACTCGTTTCTTCCCGCATGACACGACAACAACCAAATAGTGTAACATTTTTAATAATAAAATAATCCTACAGCTGGGTTCGCCAACTTGAAAAGTAACACTTTCGATAATTAAAATTCTGGCTGCGTACGCCAGCTTGAAAAGCGCTAACAACTTACGTTACCTGAATTGTATCCGCAGCTGACATTAGGGGAACGAAGGAAAGAAAGGAAAAGAAAAAAAAGAAAAAAAATTGGGTCGCCGTTATTCCTTCTTACACTAGTTCATAGGCCAGTAAACACAACGCTACTTACTCCAGATTCTTGTACACTAATGGCATCGTCGATGCTGAGGGAGAAAAGATGAAAAGGGGAAAAAAATCATTTAGGACAACACCATATATCTTGCAACTCCGTTTATTTAACTTTCCTTGTAATAACGTATAATACTAAACTCCCATTAACAATTATGATCATGGACAGCTAGATTCAGAAAAGAAAAAAAAATCTTTGTATTCCGTTTAAATTTCTCAAACCTTTAACGCCAACACAACTCAAAGGTGAGTTACAGTAGAAATTAAACAGCACTGTACTAACAATAAGAGAGTTGTTTACATTTTACTAGACAATAGCACAAAACCTCGATGGGCTACTTCACCAAAGGGAAATTTACCAATTACATTACTGCTAGTAAACATCTCACTACAGAGAAGAGTAGACCTACGGCTGTGTCGATTGACCTTCCCCCTTTACGTACATAACTTCTCCACTTTGTCCGCATCCAACTGTTAAGAAGGCATTTCCCTCAACATAATTTACAATTAACAGCGGCGGTAATAACAATACATTCTGTAGCACATTATGGGGAATAGAAGACCAGCCAGTGAAATTAGACTCAACTTCTGACACTTTCGCATTAAAGTACGAGCGGTATCGTACACCCACCGTCTCGACGTGCCTCACTGATCTAGTGAGCAGCATTATAGCTAAACATGACATGAAGACAACTCGAGGATTTAATACAAATTTTGTGGTGTGGCGACTTAATACTTAGATTGTGAAATATATATATATATATATATAGACAGTAATAGACAATATGGTATACCCGCTACTAAACAGACATAAACTAGCCATCGCTAGGCTCACTTCACTTTGTCAAATAAAGTACCTGAGAAATAGACAATACGGAATGCCCACTACTGGGCGAACATGAGCTAGATGGTATCGAGTAATACGTTATACATCTAAACATCTCTAGGGAATGATTTTATTCAGAGCAAGAAAGGAACGGTGTTGATATCAGACTACACCGCCGGCGTATGATTCGACTTACTGGATAGAGACTCACTTTCGTTTACTCGGACATGTTACGGACAGAACTCACTTTAGACAATATTATCGACATTGTGAACTGACGCAGATAATATGGGAGCACTGAAAACCAAGAATTATTGAATGTATATTATTGTTTGTTTATAAACGATTGTATCAGTAGAAGGAACACACAAAAGTATTAATATGACATTAAATATTGTGATTGGAAACGATTTGGACAGATTACAAACGGTGGACAAATTTCTTTCACAACTTCCTGGACGATATCAGTTTCTTCACGAAACGGAATAAAGAATAGTAGACATAATTACCTGGGAAACAGTCACCAGAGCTTACAAACCTTACTCTCACTTCACTAGTAGAAACACTGCAGAAACATTGCGCAACAATATCCCAGGGCGGCGACAAGTCCTGACGACTTCTCCAACATCTCACCATACAGCAATCACAACCACCATTCGGCACAGATTGACCAAAGGGTAACGTCTCCTTAGTTGATACCAAGCAAGCATCCTTCCACCACTGCTCTCACCGGGTAGACAGAAGTTCGCTGCAAAGCTGCCACAACACTGTTGGTAAGTGAATAGGCGACGGATCACTCAAGAAACTTCAACAAAATTTGGATGAGAACCGTTTGTCCATTGGCAGTCCAGGAACGTTTAAATTCCACAGAAGCAGGTATGACCAATAACCGGTGACATGGGATGGAGTCCCTTACTAAGAAAGTCTGATGACAATGAATCGTCGTGTCAGAAGACGAGGAATCCCGACTTCAAGAGGACGAAGCCATACGTAATCGAATGTGGTTTGGAGACAATAGAGAAAGGTTATTAGACTTCAGATCTCATCACAGCAGTGATTTACGAGTATTGCGCCAATCCCAGTAATACGTCAGACACACACACGCCGAGCAAGTTTTAGACGATTCCTTTATAATTTACGATATATTCATTCCTCCAACACAATGTTTAACCACAGTAATACTTAAGATGGGCACTGATAATAAACGCACACTCGTTTACTGCATTATTTGCAAGGAACTTTATGTCCAAAACATGGACAATTGCACTTCTCACTACACTCCCACCATATTTGTTATTATTACAAAGAACTAAGTCGAAGGGGGGGCACGCTCCACGGCCTGCTCGCTCCTAATTGGTCATTCCATACTGCGCATCAAAGCATAATACGGAAACGACAACTTTAATAATAATACAGATATAACTAAGGGGGGATAAAAATTATATGAGTGAGCATTTATATATGCATGTTCATAATAATCCTTCCGTTTACATGAAACACAAAAAAAAAAAATTAAATTATTCCAAACAATCAGAGCTACTCTCAAAAGCCGCTCAACGCAAAACATAGACATACAAAGAAAAGTAGCATACTATAGCTACACACACTGGTCCAATTGTCGACCATCTTGAATCCTTCATGAGAGTCGAGAATTGAGAAAATATAGTAAGAAATAACACTAACTGAGAGCTAATTAACATTTCCGCAAATATTCTCTTTGAGAAAATGTAACGCTCAAAGAGGAACGTTACAAATGAGTTCTAAAATATAATGTAACGAAATAGCCTATGAGATTCAGTCTACATAGCAATTGTTACTTAAAGAATGGACATACACTATTTCGAGAATCGAGACAAGACGGGAAATGTTTATGATACTTTTCGTCTCGTCTCGATTCTCATCTCCAAAGCGAGACGAAAATTTTGAGTTAGCCTTGTCCCGTCTCGAATGTAAAATGTTAATTCTCATGTTAGTTTGTTTGTTTTAGAAACGAGATGAGAAATTCCTCTTCTTGTGGACAACATTAAACCAAACCGAAATATTCTTTCCAAATGTCACGTTTCTGCTTGTAATGGTATGACCTGAGCCATAATTAGCTCCTAGCTTTTAATCTTCTACGAGATAATGATAATTATTATTAGTTTATTATTATTATTATTATTATTATTATTATTATTATTATTATTATTATTATTATTATTATTATTATTATTATTCCTGAAGATTTGATAGTTCAAATATTGAAACATCCGAGTATTCAAATATCTGAATATAATAAAACATATGTTATCGCTGATCAATCGCCATCAAAAATCCTAAAGTAAAAAAAATTACAATGTGCACTCGCACAAGCACCTTGACCACTGAACCGCGAATCGCTACGCGGTAAAAGATTCGTTTCTCCTCTGGTTACGTTAGGTTTCTTTGTCTCCGCTTGCAAACTTGTATGTTATATTTCTTCGATTCAAAATGCCTTTCGTATTTCTTTTATGAAGTCGGAAAAGTTTTACATTAATAACTTGAGTTGTTCTTAAACCGCTGTTTCACAAGTTTGTTTTTTCTCCACACGAAACTACAAATATCACAGATTGAATTCTCATACTCTCTATTTCTTTCAAAGCAGTCGCCATTACCTGGTCAAAGACTTATTTCCACCACGATTCATATTAACCAAAATAAATTCATTTTTCGGAAGCGGAACTTTCACTTTCCGGATTTCGGAAAATTACGGAATTGAGTTAAAATCCATAATTCAGAAGAATTCCGGAACTCGGGAAGAATCCGGAATTTAGAAAATTCCGGAATTGAGAAAAACTCCGGATTTCGAAAAAAATCCGGATTGTTCCGAATTCCGGAATGTAAACGAAATCAGAAATTTCTAAATTCCGGATTTTTTCGAATTCCGGAATTATTCCAAAATCGGAATTTTCCGAATTCCGGAATTTGTCCGGTTTTACTTTCGGGAGTCCGAAAAGTAATAATTCCGGAATTGGCTATCTCTAGTTTATACACAACTTTTCGGAACACTAAGCTAGTAGCTATCTACAAACAAACAAGTAATGCAAAGCATTTTGTATCCTGCAATACGTCATGTATTAAAATCCGACAGCAGTTTCAGTATCTATCCAGAAATTGCATGTATCTAGTTACTGGAAGCTGAGGTATGAAGAATTGTATTGTGTCTTAACTTTTTGTGTCTTATACAACCCTGCAAACCACTGAATATCTAAACGGCTTTCGTTAAATCCAAGTTGTAGTACTTACAGTTACATCCATTTGTGTTTGTATGATCGTGTTACTAAAGCTTACTATATGACAGCGTTAGTAAGTCTTTCTCTGCTCTCCCGTAAAGTTGTGATACGATCTACTACAGAATAAAGAACCAATTATCAATTTAATCAAGTTGTTGTATTACTACACATATGCTTCCGCCTGTCAACTCTGGTCGATCTCGTTCACGCGACATATTTGCTTTTTTATACCCCTTTCTTCGTTTACTGAACTAAACAGTAACTATTCTGAAATATACTACTGCGCATGCCTCGTAGATAAATATTTATGATGCCAATAGTTTCCGTTTTGTCCAAGGAATGTTCTTTTTCTTATTCCCAGCATGACCCTTTTATTACATTATATGAAGAGCATGTAGGTCTAAATACCTCATGTATTACATAGAATGTAGGTTTAACTCTTCCAGCAAAGAAGAAACATGTGATCATAGTATACAACCCACAGAAGTGATAGCTGGCAATACAGTGGTCGTAATCCCTAACGACACAGAAAGTGAGCAGTGCCCTCCCCGCTGGTCTAGTGACGAGCAAGTGCGCCTTTGGTGTATGGTGTCACGGGTTCGATTCCCGGCGGGAGAGCATCTATGATTTTTAACTGTTCCTTATGTTTCTGTGTTCGTGTCCCTGTCGTTATAAGTTATTAGAAAAAGCAAGTTAAACGAGTGAAGCAAGTAATATTAGCAATAAGTAAGTTACTGAAACACGTTCGGTGAGTCAGTTAAAGAAAAAAATGTGAACAAAGCACTGACTTTTCGCGCCGTCCATGCGAGTTCTAATCTATCTCGGCGTGTTTTTTTATCCATTTGAGAGAAAGTATTGTTTCTTTTCGCTACAGGCAGAGACGGATCCAGGACCGACTTCTGGGGGGGGGGGGTTGGCATACTGTTACTTTTAAGGGCTCCAAACTTTGAGATGGGTTTTATTTATATATATAAAATGAAAAAAGTTACCTCTTCTGAAGGAACGATCGCCCCGATCGCTCCCCCTGGATCCGCCTCTGGCTACAGGTAATCACTCTTTTCGTATTTTTCGCTGTCGTTCACAGTTAAAGTAACTGACTACTCTTATTCTTTCTACGAATGATGGATCTTCTCTTTGGCTTCATGTCAAACATGCACACGTAATGAAAAGACGCTGTCGATAATAATAATAATAATAATAATAATAATAATAATAATAATAATATGAAATATTACTAGCTAACTCGTGTGTGTATTTCGACAATATAATGTTATATTAATATGTGGAAATAAGTAAGGCTAGCTGGCGCCCCCCCCTAATTTTTTTTCGATGCGCCTTATGGGTCCACGGTGTCCGACGTTGGTCCCATCTCACTATCACCTCCTGTTCTCTCGATAGAAGTTATCGACATTTTGCCTAAAGAGGGCTCTGCCGTGGCTCCATGACTAACCATGACAATGACTCTTCGTTCATTTTGCATTGAAATCGCTTATTTTTCTGATTACTATGAGTGCATACTGTCCAACGTTGCTCCCATCACTCTACAATTTCCCGTTCTCTCGATATAAATTGCTAATATTTTGTTTGTAAGGGAGATATGGCGTTACAATTATTACGTTTGAAGAAGAATTGAGGAAGATATTGCCTTGCCACAAACAACACCTATTATTATTATTATTATTATTATTATTATTATTATTATTATTATTATTATTATTATTATTATTATTATTATTATTATTATTATTATTTTACTTACCACTAATGTTGTCTACCTTTATTTGCAATGCAATGTGTTACTAAAAAGCAAATCAAATAACATTCCTCGCCATTCACGCCCCCGAACTCAAAATACAGGATTTACAGTTCTCTGTGTTAGGGGAAAGCACATTTATTATATTATTCTTTAAAATAACACGTTTCACAAGTTACTTCACTTTCAATGTGTAATTTCATATCATCACTAACAATCATCTTGTTCCGATACGAAAATAACCCCCTCCTGCAAAAAAAAAAAAAAAAAAAAGCCTGACCGTAGCGAAAGGGCGTGAACCTTCTTTATGCGATTAATCGGGTCCAATATTTCAATAAGTCTCTGCACACATATATTTCAGTAACAGAGGAAAAGTTATTCAAAATTTCTAAATACCTATTTATGGGCGAAATTTGGTTCCCTTGGAAATTTTTGGGAGTTTGAAGGGCCGCCATTTTGAACATTTTCATCTGATAATTCTGGTTAACGAACTCATCAAGATATTTCAACAATTAATGTTTGTGCTAAGTTTCGTCTCAATCCGCTGAAAATTAGGGTGGTTATGGCATTCACAAATAGCGTTATATATATATATACACAGATAGATAGATAAATAGACACACAGAGGGAGAGAGAAAAAGTGTTTTGCTCCCTTCTCGCACCTGTGGTGCGTCAGAGCTAAACCGGGCCCCTTTGCAAAACGTATTGACCAGCCTAACCTAAACACAAACCTCTTACTTGCTAACGTAGAAACGTGGTCGGGAGGTGTAAGGCATGTAGAAATTGTATTTTTAATAACCATGAGTATGGATTCGAACACTCCACTTCCATGTTTGTCTTTTTACTTTTTGCAACTACATCGGAACGTTCAATTTTTATTCTTTACTAATTGCAAATGGCGTTTACATTCAAAATATAAGGAATTTTGGTGGCATTTGTTCGGATATTCTTCTCTTTTGAAATGAAGAAAAGAATAAAAGCAATACGCAAAGACAAAAAATATTATCAGTACTAAACATTACCAATAATAATTGCTACGAAAGACTAAATACGACCTCTTTTACCATCTCTCATGAGCTGCATGTATTATTAACAAAAATTTTTTAAAATGTCTTTACCGAAGATTCGAACTGGCGACCTTTGCATTTGTAAGCCAGCACCTTAACCACTACACCAAGGTCGTGGCATGGTGATCGTTTAGTTGTCGGCGTATTTGTTGTCTTTGTGTTTTATGTTCCCACTTCAACAATTTTTACTCTTTTTTCTAAGTTTAACAGCTGTTTCTGGCTTTCTCTTTCGGTGTCGTCTTTTATTTACACTATGCACTATTCGTATTCACATCTTGTGTCCCTCTGCATTCTGCAATGTCTTATTCAAATTAAACTTTTCTTTTTGCCCCTCAGTAAACATTTGATTGATTTAATTCTCATACTCTCCACGGATAGAGAGCAGGAATGCCAGACTCGAAAAATAGGTGTACATTTACTTTCCTGACAGATAATACCTTACACGAAGGATTAAGATTCAGAAAAAAAAGTGAATAAAATACAGGACACGATTGGGAAGAAAGGACACAATTGGGGAAAAGGTCAAAGTCAGGAAAAGGTCAAAATCGGGAAAGAAGTTCAGACAGTAAAAGAGGGCTGGAAACCAAGTTGTTTTGTTTGTAGAAGCATCACAGAAGTGGCGCAAAAGAACATTGCCACTGTCTTGAAAAGACTTACCGGCAATTTATAAAGGCAATTAAACGTGTAAAATGTAATGGTTTGATTAGTGGAAAAATGATAAAAAGTAATAAGATGAGTACAAAAGTATATGACATGTACAAAGTAATAAGTATGTTGAAGTAAAAAATATGTGAAAAAAAGTAATGTCGCAATTGGGAAAAAGTCAAATCAGGAGAGAAGCATGATACAATAGGGTAATGGTCAAAATCGGGAGCGAAATTCGAACAGTTAAAGAGGGCTGAAGGCCAAGTTGGACAGGGCAAAAGGTAGAGAAAAGTGGGAGTGTAAAATGAAGAGAAAAAAAGTGTTGAACAAAGAAGGGAATGTATGAACGTGTAAATGGAAAAAAGAGTGTAAGTGTAATGTATATGTAGAGAAAGGTCCACTCAACTCTCGTCCTCACAGAGCACACCTGGAAACAAAGTTGAACAGCGCCCTGCTTCTATTCCTGTTCGCGTTAATTAAGTGTTGTCAGGCAATGGTAATCAGCATTTCAGAATTTCCTTTATCACAATGACTGCATAGGTAATTTCGATGCAGACACTAATATCGCTTTTTCGATTACCTTCAAATCTCACTCCTTCTTTTCCCCAGGGCTGCAAATACGGATTACAGGTGGATTTAAGCGGCATGAAATGTTCACTATTTGTCTCAGGAACTCCGAAAGCTATGGATTCGGTTTAATTATTTTTACACATTTCCTACTTCCCACGCTCTCGTAGGGATACTAGGGATCTTACTCCCACTGACGACTGAAATTAGACATATAGGTCATTGGAACTGCCTCGAATCAACTTAGGGACCCCAAAACTATGGATTTGACACTAATATTAGTTGTTTTCGATTATTTTTACACGTCACCATTTCCACCGGGGGATATAATGAGGCTGAACTTACGTATATATTGTATCAGAAATTCACTATTTACCTTAACTACCCTCAAAACTATGGATTCGATACTAATATATAGGCTTTTTGAACATTTTTATTATCCCCTCCCCCTCGCCATAGCAGTTCTAGGGTGTCTCACCTCCCACTGGTGGCTGAAGTTGAATTTAAAGAGGATCGGTACTATCACTGATCCCCTTTAGGAAACCCAACTTAGGAAACCCAAAAACTATGGATTTGACACTACTATTGGTCGTTTTTGATTATTTTTATGTATCACCATTCTCCCCACGTGTACTGATGGGGCTGAACTTGGATTTAGACAACATCGGAGAGTGTCATTATTCATTTCAGCGACTCCGGAAACTATGGAGTCTACATAATATCCTTTTTTTTTTAAAAAAAAAAAAAAGTATTTTATATGTTACTCCCTTGCACTCTCCTTGGGTATTTTAGAGAGTCCTATCCCGATTGAAGATTGAATTTGAACTTAAAGGTCACTGGAAGATTATCAACTTAAGAACCCCGAAAAATATGGATTGGTACTAATATTGGTCATTTCAATTATTTTCACATCTCACAATTTCAGTTCGCCCCGGGTGCTAATAAGGGCTTAAGTTGGACTTAAATGGCATCATTATTTACCAGCGGTGTAGCGCAAGGGAACGTCGATATGCCCGGCATCCCCTGTTAACAATAATAATAACAATAATGTTTCATCATATATATATTACCACGTTTTAGTGGAGAAAAAGGGACGACATTTAGAAAAAAATATTTTTTTTATTTAAAAAAATTAAAAGAGAGGCATTAAAAACTTTAGTAAATAATAGAAATAATATAAAATAAATACAATAACTGTTTTTAACACGGAAGAGAATTTTTTGCAAAACTATTAACAGTTATTGTACAGAAAATTTAATAGATTTTGAGTGATGTTACAGTTAAAAAAAAACAGAAAAAATAAGTTTTTTAATGGAAATATATTTAAGTGTTTTTATTATAAAATGAATGGAAAGCGGTGACCGAGTTTAGAAATATTAAAAATAATATTTTGGTCAAGCGGGAATAGAATATAGGGCTATGATGTAGTTGGGTTAAAGTTATGGTTTGTAATGTAAAAGAAAATTGAGATGGTTTATAATGATTTGTTTTGGTTTATTTGAAGACTAGTATAATTTAGATTTATATGTGAGCTGGATTTTTTTTGCACAGTTTATTGTGCTTTATAATCCGCGAAGACCCATTTGTGGTTTGTAGGGCAAGTAAATAATTAACTTTGAAACTTATTTTATTTAGTTGAATTAATTTACGGCCAAAGTGTACTTGTGTTAAGTCACTTTGTGTAATTGCAAATTTTATTTGTTGTTATATTTTGTTTTATAGTGTAGGAATGGTTGTAATTATATAAGTACAATAAGTTGTATATTACAAGTATATATAACTAATTAATTTAAGATAGTGTAAAATATAGTTAATTAGGTTTTATTATGATGTTGGCCAGGTGTATTTTGGAGTAGAATGGAAACTTAATATTGCTTTAAAAAAAAAAAAAATTCGTCTTCATGGCGAATGACTTTTTGGATACATTTATAATTACGTTGTGTAATGTTTATGTTGCATATTAATGTTGTTAATTTAGGTTGAATGTTTTATAATTTAAACAGCAGAATTTTAAAACCCAAAATTTTTAATACTTTATACTGGTGCTTTTATAATTTTTTGTAATTAACTTTTTTTAAAAAACAACTATAATTTACTGCAATAAAAAGTATGAAAAGTTATAAGTTAATTTGCTTTTATTTAATGGTTAATTGGTAATTGAATACCTAGGTTATATTAAAAACTAAAACGACGAGGCATTAAAAACTTTAGTAAATAATAGAAATAATATAAAATAAATACAATAACTTAACACGGAAGAGAATTCTCCGCAAAACTATGAACAGCCACTACGCAGAAAATCTAACAGTCTTTGAGTGACGTCAGTCAAGAAAATAAAGAAAGAAAAGAAAAAACAGAAAAAATAGGTTCTTCAACGGAAATATATCTAAGCGTCCTCATTACAAAATGGATGGAAAGCGGTGACCGAGTTTAGAAATATCAAAAATAATATTGTGGCCAAACTGGAATAGGATACAGGGCTATGACGTAGTTGGGTCAAAGTTACGGTTTGTAATGTAAAAGAGAATTGAGATGGTTTATAAAGACTTGTTTCGGTTCATTCGAAGACCAGTACGATTCAGACCCATACGTGAGCTGGATCTCTCCGCACAGTCTATCGCGCTTCATAACCCGCGAAGACCCATCCGTGGTCTGTAGCGCAAGTAAATAATCAGCTCCGAGACTTATCTCACCTAGCTGAATTAACTTACGGCCAAAGTGTACTTGTGTCAAGTCACTTTGTGTAATCGCAAATTTTACTTGTCGTTACATTTTGTTTTATAGTGTAGGAGTGGTTGTAATTATATAAGTACAATAAGTAGTATATTACAAATATGCATAACTAATTAATTTAAGATAGTGCAAAATATAGTTAACTAGGTCTCATTATGACGTTGGCCAGGTGTATTCTGGAGTAGAAAGGAAGCTTAATATCGCTTTCTCTCAAAATTCGTCTTCATGGCGAATGACTCTTTGGATACATTTATAATTACGTTGTGTAATGTTTATGTTGCATATTAATGCTGTCAATCTAGGTTGAATGTTTTATAATTTAAACAATCCTAAAACCCAAAATCTTTAATACTTCATGCTGCTGCTTTTATAATCCTTTGTAATTAACTCTTAAAAAAACTATAATACAACAATAAAAAGTATCAAAAGTTCCAAGTTAATTTGCTTTCATTTAATGAATACCTGGGTTTCATTGCTTTGCTTTCATTTAATGAATATCTTAACTATGTTCTAATATATATATATATATATATATATATATATATATATATATATATATATATATAACAACTGAAATCATTTCTAAACATTTCTAAATCTATTAAAGTATATAGAAATATAAATTGTTTGCTTGTAATCATCAAAATTATTTCCACTGCAATTTTCTGGATGTGGTCTCTGGCCTTGTTTTGACAAGCGGAACGTACAGTACACATTGTGTCACTCTGATGAACATTATCTGTCTTTCCTCTTCTCATATGCCACGTTTCTTGGGCTTCCAAGCCTATACAAGCATCGGGACTTTCTTTTGCTTTCTGTCTATTGCACATGCCCAACTACTTGTTCTCTCATTCCTCTTCACTATAAATGAAACCTCTTCTCCTCCACTTCATAGGATCATAAATGAAACCTAGTACATGCAAAGGAAATCATTATTATATCACTGCCCCAAAAGAGGGCTTGATTCGATTCACCCTCCCTCGCTATGCCCTTGCATTTTGTGCTAGATTTATGCTTTTGGTTAGCAACACTGATCGTTGTCAAGAAAAAATTGGTGCTATAGAGCTTCTTTTACGTAGTTATTTCTATTTGTGAAGTTAATACTTGTTTTATTGTTTTAATGTAATGTGAAGGAAATTACATTTATAACTAATAGACAAAGTTGTGGGAAGTGTGTGTAAAACTCTCACATCTTAAATAAATCGTGCACAAAACGTGACATTTCGTTCTGTTCCCTAGAAACACAACACAATACTGTAGAGTTAGCCAATTTATTTGCAAAATCATTCTACGAAATAAGTAACGAAAACTTACCTGCAAAAATTTTTCGGAGGTGCAAATTTGAAAAAGACGAACTGCAGCAAGTCATCCATCAGTAACAACTAGCGCAATACTGCCACGTCTTGAAGCTTCTTCGAAAAAATATTTTCGCTTATCCACGCAAGAGTACAGCACACAAGAGAGGCAATAAATCACGATTCCATAACCCCACCCCTATTCCATAACCCCCATACCACTAAAGTCGGCCGTTTTCGATCATTTTTATGTCTCCCCCTCTTTCTCCCACTAGGTGATCTTACCCCGACAATACTGTTTTCCACATATAACATCCATTTTAGACTTAATGCATAAGTGTCGGAAATCTTATAGAACGGCTTTGTCCGTTCGTCCGTCCGTCTGACGACAGGTACCAGAACAAAAATAGTAAGATATATCGATATGTATTTTTTACACTCGATTCAGTGTTCCAAGAATTGGTTTCATCTCCTCCGTTAACTCACAATCCAAACCGAAAGTGGTTCAAGCTAGTCATTTTCGGTTTCAACGTTTATTGCTATAGAACGTAAACGGTAACTGATAGCTAGAAGTGTTTTGTTGCAATCGATTTATTGTCTTAAGAAAAAACATACCGTCACAATCCACAATATTCTACAAAAAACCGGAAGTGGTTCAAATTTAATAAAATACTTTCGGTTTCAATACTGATTTTCAGAAAGCAAGAATGTTAAGAGATATCGTGATGTGATTTTATATAATCGATTCATTATCCCAAGAATGGGTTCCATCTATGGGCACCCAAAGAAAATTTTCTAGAGGAGGCTCAAATCTCTGGTTGCTATATTACGTTTGGTATTTTTTAATTTGTATTAAGAAAATCTTAAGAAATTTAATATATTTTCGTGAGCCAGAGAGGGGGCTTGGTTCCCGCCCTGCCCTCCCCTTCGACCGCCTGTGGTTCCACCCTCTTCATTAACCCTCTATTAAAATCGGAAATGGTTCAAATTAGCCATTTCCAGATTGAACACTTATCACCATAGAACAAAAATGATGATAGATAGCTGCAAACGATGTTCTGCAATCGATTCAGTGTCTCAAAAGAACATATCGGCACAACTGACAACACTCTACCAAAACCGAATGTGGTTGAAACTGTCATAGAACAAAAATAGTAAGAGATATTGAAATGCATTTTTTTGTTTTGCAATTCATTCAATTGATTCCCAAGAATAGATTTCATTTTCTCCGTTAACCCTTTATCCAAACTGGAAGTAGTTTAAATTAATCGTTTTCTGTTTCAACATGTATCACCAGAGAACAAAAATGGTCTTAAATATCAACGAGCGGTTTATGCAAACAATAGATCTACAAGGCCTCAAAATAACGTACAATCACAATCCAGAATACTTTACCAAACCAGAAGTGGTTGAAATTTACTACTACTTCCAGTTTCAATACTGATTTCCGTACAGGAAAACGGTAGGAGATATCGAGATGCCTTTTCTCTTTTCTTTCTTTCTTTCTTTCTTTCTTTCTTTCTTTCTTTCTTTCTTTTTTTTTTTTTTTTGTCAGTTCGATTAAGTTTCCCAAGAATAGGTTTTCTCTGCTTCATTAACCATCTTTGCAATCCACAAGTGGTTCTAATTAATGATTTCGTGTTTCAACTTCTGTCACAGTAGAACAAAAACAGTGAAGTATAGCGAGTAATGACGTGTTGAAATCTTTTATCTTATGAATGCATTGCAACCAGTAATTATGGATGGACTACTTCAAGTTTCAGTATTGAAATATATATATAAAACGTTTATATGTTTAAATAAAAAGGATAAGATATATAAAAAGATAAAATATCAATATACATCTATTAAAAGAGTTATGTACTATAATATTAAATGGTTTGGGCTACCACTTTGATAATACGTTAATAAAAAGAAGAAAGAATACATCCATAGTAGTAATGAACAAATAGTGGCTAAGAATGCTATTGTTGAGCTTTACTTTTGAGAAGATTAATTAGTTAGTTGGATTGGAGTTTAGCGTCTCTTTCAACAGCTAGGCTTTACGGGACATGGACATAATGTGGAATTCGAAGTAGTTACACTTCATTAGAAATTGAATCCGGGCCTCCCACGTTAAATGTGCGTATCCTAACCATATAAGCACGAAGGAGCTAGTACGTAGATTCGTTTTGACGCTCTTGGAACAAACTTAGTGGATGATTCGCTGTGGTGGTGGAATTTTTTGCAACCAGTATAGGTCAATGACCTTGACGTAAGCGGGATGACCAGAATGCAGATGTAATCTCCTAACGGTGGTGAAGCTTAGAAGTGAATAACCCGATTGGGACAATTACCCTGTTTGATGCTGGGCCGGTAAAAAATACTTGCACCTGGATGCTTTGCGTATTTGAAAATTATTTCAACTACTATAGGACAACAACCCTGCTTCCTGTTGTAATTAGCCTGTGGTGGTGAAATTGATTTCAACTGACAATGCAATCATATATAAAATAGTTTTAAATTATATGCTAGAAAGTGATAACTAGAGCAACCCACATTATGCTTTATTTTTTGTCTAATTATGCTTCATTTTTTCCAAATTATGCTTTATTATGCTTTATTGTTATTTGCAATTATTGTTTTACATTAGTCATGTATAATGAAAATATTTACTATACATTAAATATTCTAAATATCTTGATCTATTTATTAATATCTTATGCAACCATTTTCATTCATGTTTAATGAACTTTCTACTTAATGCACTCTACAGAGATATGCTTTACTCGAATATTTTTTTATCACTTATGTGCGCCTTAGAAGTGCATATATACAAAAAAGTGAAAGTAAAAGATGCCACCAAAGGAACAGAAAGTGCCCAAGTTCAAGAGGTACACATATCAATATTGTGTACTATTCATTGTTGACGGAAAGTTTTCTTCTTTTGCTTTTTTCTCCACATCAAAGGATTGCACCGAAATAAAAATATTGGTGTGCAATACAAAAATACAAAAATGTCATTGTTGCATTACGTTCTCAATGATTTTGCATTGTAAATATTGGTTTTTAAAAATATTTATACAGTATGTTTAACTTGCAGTTAAACAGAATTTTCCAAGAATTGTTCTAATAGAATTTTCCAAGAATTGTGCTATATATTTTAAATTATGCTTTATGCTAAAATTATACTTTTAAAATTAGTTTCTTCTGGACCCTTAGACAACCACAACCATGTTCAAGGTACCAACCATATGTGTAAATTGACGTTATGCTTTTTATGCTTTTGGGTTGCTTTAGTGATAACCTTGATATGGAAATATTTAAATCAGTTTACTATAATAATATCTTAAAAACGTGTTTCGAAAATATTTTTAAAAGTATCGTGTGTTAGGAAGTGTAAAATTGTATAAATAGGGACAATAAGAGAAGATGGGTCTACAGTAATCATTGTGTCTACAGTAATCATTGTGTCTTCGAGAATCAAGTTCAAACTTTAATATCTGTTTGCAACGCATTTGAACTAGATTACAGCTTTGAGTTTATTGAATATCCCAAGAAGATGTTTAAACCGCCGGAAGAACAATATAAAGCATGATGTACATTATTGAAGTATGGTGCAAAGAAACAATTGTTTCATCAATGCATTAAAAGCCATAATATTTTACACAAGTTACTTTAACTCAGTGAGGAATGGTGAATACCGTCCGGAACTGGTCCAAGTACTATTAGAAAAAGACAGAAATAAGGACAGTGCATGCAATGTAATAGAAGTTTGCTAATATTGTATACTAGCAGCGTTCACCCCGCTTCGCTGGGGTCACCCCGGAACGCAATAAACCTTGTTAATTAGATAATTTTTACTTTTTCGCTTTCAAGTGATATGATAAAAACCATAGTAGATTGCAGTAAATGTTAACATTATATCGCCTGTCATTTATGTTAACCCGCCGAGTGACACGG
The DNA here is from genome assembly GCF_964235325.1 of Thermobia domestica. Classification (NCBI taxonomy): domain Eukaryota; kingdom Metazoa; phylum Arthropoda; class Insecta; order Zygentoma; family Lepismatidae; genus Thermobia; species Thermobia domestica. The sequence continues at coordinate 258,937,337 of NC_137455.1, forward strand.
TCATGCGGGTTGCATATAAATACGTTTATTTTTACCTATGATGAACTAACAAAGGATTTGTACGTTATGCACACTTGAATGGTCAATTATCTCAAGACACTGGTAATTAAAAATTAAAGTGATATGATAAAAACCATCTAGGGTCCAAATCCTAATAACCCCCCAAAAATGAAAGAAATTGGTTCAGCCGTATTAGCGTGATGAGGGAACAAAGGATTTGTGCGTTCTCTTTTATATATAAGATAATTTTATGTTAATATGTTTAATGTATTTAAGATTATTTTCTAAATATTGTAAATAGAAGAAACCTGAAATATGTATATACAGAAAGGAGTTTTAGTTTTTGTTTCCTAACAATTATAACTTACGCTAATTTTGGTTAAATAACATTCAGTGGTACACTGATTTTTTAATATGTTCACAAACAATTTATAATAGAGCCGAAATATTTTTGTCCTACTTAACAGCTAGTTTTTTAAAAAGAGAAAGGTTAAACTGTTTCACAGTTTTAATTTTTAATAGACTCAAACTTCGTTTAGATCTGTCTAGAGTTTCTTTCTAAACAATGAGTCGTTAAAATACCTATAATTTTTACTTTTTACATTTCTTTTATTGTGTTAAAGTAGAATAAAAATTTCGTACATACATACAACTTTGTATATGTTGACATACATTTTGTTATTTGCAATTTTCATTTGATTTCATGCACACAATTTCATAGATACATTTTTATTATTTAGAATGTATTTCTATTGATAGGAAATTTAAATGACGACTATCTATTGGTTCGAAGTGTTAATTTTTAAAAGATCCGAACTGTATTTGTCATTTTTAAATTTTGTTTTGTCTTATAATTTTCATTTATGGATTGAAAATATGTGAAAAGATAGAAAATGAAAATATTTTATCAATTCGAATTTCATTCTCGACGGGTAACTTATTATGAGAGACACAAATAATGAAAAATAGTTAGAATTACACAGTACATCTTTCTGCAGTAATAATTCTGTTATAAGATCAATGTTCTCTTTATTTTTATTACATTATGTAGTGCATATGTAAATACCCATTCATCAATATGAACATTATGAAGTATTAAAGGTCTTTATATAAAACGTCAGAAGTTTGCACACTTACCATTGTATCATACATTATACACAATATATCATATGACAAGTTCCGTTTTCTAAATGAAAGGTATTCCGAACAACAATGTGTTGTATACAATCTAGAGATAGACTTAAAGGTCTCCTGTGCTTCATAAAACTTTTATATAATATAAAAGGGAAATGACTCAGTCTGTGAGTAACACTAATCCCTAATAGTTAAAACTCGCCGGTCTGTTACGTGTGCTTAGCGTGAGTAGGTGGATAGACTAAAACATAAATAAATAAATAAATAAATAAATAAAAAGTTAAATTAAACAATTACAATCTTTAAATAAGGACGATTTAGCCTTAGTATTTAGTGTAATGCTTGAGGCTTTATTTTGTCCAGCATGTTTATTTTAAATTCTGAAATTTCGCGAAACATCAGGTGCCATATCACAAATGTTAAAATTACTGTCTTACGGAGCAAAATAGTAGATGATAATAGACACAAACCAATGCAAATTCTAAATAGCTAAGGTGAAGAATACATCCCTAGAGAAACAAAAGCTTCTAACCGGAAATATCGACACGAAACTCAAGAAAAAGTTGAAGAAAGCATGTGTGTGGAATGTGGCGTTGTATAAATGTAACAGATGAATTGTAGTTGGAGAAGAAGAAGGAAGAATTGAAATCTTTGAAATATGGTGCTATGGAAGGATGTTGAAAATTAAATGGGCGAACGGAAAAATGGGCAAATAAGGTAAGAAATGAAGGAGTACTGGAAGTAGTAGGAGAAAAGAAAAGTATGCAGAAGAATATTTCGAAAAGAAGAGGTAATATGATTGTTTACATTATTAAATAGAGGAATCATCCTATTAGTAATGGAAGGAATGACAGAGAAAAAATAACCTAAAGAAAGTTTGTGATTGAATATACGCATCAAGTAATAGAGCACATAGAGAAAGAAAAGTACATGGAATAAAAAGTCTAACTCAAGACAGGGAACAGTTGTAAAACAAACAAACAAACAAAAAAACATTGCTTACCTGATAAGAGGAAGATGCATATGTCTAAAACTAGACAGCATCCATTATATCAAATTTTCATTGTAGAAGATTTTGTTTATATTTGATTAGAAATCAGAAAAGGCTTTGAGAATCGGATAATTGCCAAAGACTCAGGATACAGGTAAGTTAGTTTTTTCAACAGTAATCTTACGGGTTCTCTGTATAAGTAAATTTCACATGTAATCTTTTGGACTTGGTGTAAAATATAAAATGTATGTACGTGGTACAAACTTGTAATGTTGGATTAAGAAAAGAGCTAAGAATTACTAAGAAAAAGAGCTTACATTTCATTATCTCGTAGAGGGATAGTTGGAGCTAGCTAGAAAAAAAGAGGGCATAGGGGAATATCTTTAAGCCAAAATCTCCACCCTAAACATCAAAATCTCGTCTAGCAAAAATCTCGGTCTCCAAAACTTCGCTAGCCAAAATCTCACCTGGCCAAAACTCACAAGCGAAGTCTCGTACGTACAAAACTACACCATAAAAATATAGTTATTTAAGAGTTTCAGAGGTCAAGATAATAATAATAATAATAATAATAATAATAATAATAATAATAATAATGATCGGAAAATGTTATCGGATTTAGACATTAGAAGCAAAAAGTCACTGTTCGAAATAAATGGATATCTTATTAGTGGATATTAGGAAAAATCTTATCGATCGAATACACTTTAGTTAATTTATTTGGTAAGAGTGTACTGAGAATCCCATCAAGAGTTCTTGATTAATGCCAAAATCTAGTATATTACGAATCTCTTAAGAAATGAAACTCTGTATATAGATTCATTGGACCCTATGCAGAGTCGTTTTTAGCGTTATATTAAAAGTTTGACTAACGCATGATGCTAACTTTCGTATTTAGAAACATGGTCGTGAGGTTACTAAAGATTTATGTTGAAGAAGCCCAGCTACGAGTTTTCTACAGGAATGTACAAACACGAAATCAATATAAGAGATAATACGTCTGTCTTATCTAGATTTCTCCTAATGGTTTGGACAACTCTGCGGAAAAGTCGTGGATGTCCTTCCTCAATATAAATCGTTCTTAACTTCACGAACGTATTTCTAAATACGAAAGTTGGCATCAGACGTTAGTCAAGCTGTTAATACAACTAGAAAAACGACTCGGCATAGGCACCGTTAAGATAAGGGAAACGAAAAGTTCAGGTTGTAAGCGGGGAAGGGACAATTTCTATTGTTTTCAAGAAATTTAAATCGACGACGTTGCCTGCGTCACAGTCAAATTAAAGTGGTTGAGCCATTTGAAATGATTCTTTTTGTCTATTGTACTGTATTCATATTTATCTTTAAAATGTTGAAAAATTAAGTTTCCTGTGTTAAATACTTCAAAATTGAAAATAATTTCTGTCCGTTATGAAGTGGTAAAATAGTCCATTGCGGGGAGAGGAGGAAAAGACATGTCAATATATGAGAGTACTTATCAATATCTACCCATAATAATACCTATATATTATTACTTGGACAAAAATTTGTGCCTATTACAGAGATGTTTGTTAATGGAAATTTAGCTGTAAAAGATATTTTAGTTGTATATAAGATATATACAACGGTGTTTTGACCATTAAACATTCGGGAAATCGCTATGGCGAAATTTTGCCCCGCGAGATTTTGGACAGTAAAATTTCGTCCTTGGCGAGATTTCGTCTCGCGAGATACTTGCCAGGCGAGGTTTCGTCCCACGATATTTTGGCTATGCGAGAACTTGGTTTTGAGATTTTTGACGGTTAGGTTCTGGACACCTGAGATTTTTAATGATGAGATTTTGGACGGCACGGTTTTGGCCATGCTAGATTTCGGACCGCGAGATATTAGGCTGCAGTTTTGTACCCAACCAACGAGAGTAACTTCCCAAACATCACTGACTCTTTTGTTTATCAGATGGTCTATGTTACATTACGAACTTGTTAGCAGCTATGGTAACTTGGTGATGAAAAATGATTAATTATGTCTACTACACACTTTATTTCATTCAAATGTGATGGAAAGTAATCCCAAATGTTAGAATTTATTTAAAAATCTGAAAACTTAGAAAAATCTATACTTCTGAGGATGAGGGAAAATCGACAGATGTAAGTAACTAATAATGTTTCACTCATTTCCCCAACCAAAGGACTTGGTGTACAACGATATTGTATATCTATTTTGTAATTTCTTCTATTTTTATATCTTGATTTTGTGCAACGGTGCTTAAAAGTACACAATCTGTCATGTAGAAGAAGAAGAGGAAGAAGAAGAAAAGAATTTATATGTTGTTGATTTTAAGTATAAAGAAATAAAATTTAATCTTAGTAGCTGAAAATATATGTTGACTTTAGGTAATAGTTATATAAGTTGTCGTGTCGGATTTAATGTAATTTGATCGTGTGGACATATTTTAAAAATTACACGAACTGTGGGCTGGAATGTAACGTAAAATATATGTATAATATAAATTAATCGTTACATTTTAAATGGTGGTTCCTATATATAAACATTACATTTTAGATGGTGGTTTACCAACCAGCATTACCTTAAGATTAGTTTTCAAGTTCAGTAAAGCAATCCCAACCTAGCCTTCAACACGGAGTATATTTTACTCAGAAGTAAGAGAAGAATTTATAGAAACATCAAAATGAATGTTTCTGGAAAGGGAAATATAAATTAAGAAGGTGGTGATATAGAGCTATCAGGTACGAACTCGTCAACGAACGTGGCTGATCTTATAAGACAGCTTGGTCAGCAAAGAACGCAGCAACAACAAACTATGGATACCAAGCTGGAGCAAATGTCTCATCAAATAACTCAATCCATAATGTTAAGTTTGAGCAAATAACTAATCAAATGGACACTAAAATGAATGTTAAGTTTGAGCAAATAACTAAGCAAATGGATACTAAAATGGAACAAATAAACCAACAAGTACATTCAAAATTGAAAAAAAAAAAAAAACGATTATAAGATGGAACAGATTTTACATCGATTTACTACTTAGACAAAATCAATTTTGGATGCGAATATTCAATTTCTTTTAACTATAATTGTAATTACGATACAGATTGAAGTAAGATATTGGCTTGAACTGCCTTATTACCCACTTAACCTTCGTATACTGCAATTATATCTAATTTTGGCATAAATATTTATTATTCTTAGAATGTAAACACTGAAGAATATATATTAACACACAATGAGGAAGCACTCAATGCTTGTAGTAATTAACAAATTGGTTGCAAGTTTATTTAAAATTAACTCTCTTGAAATCTAAATCATCATTATTAGAAAGAAAGCAAGAGAGCCGTTTTGTTAATTTGGACATATTATAAGAGATTGAGGAATGTGAATTTAATCGAACAGAATATATGAAACTAAATGGAATGGCATGTGGAACCGAACTTGAAAGAGGATAGGATGTGTAAATGAAAAAATAAAAGAAAGCAATGGTTAACAGCAGTAGTTACTACTTACAGCAGATGAGTGAAATCTACTCCCCTCCCCCAAAATTTCAACAATTCTGAAACATAAGGGCGTCACATTTTCTTCGTTTCCTGACAAAATTGAAAAATGGATTTTACATATTGTTCGTCTATACCCCTTCAATATAGTTAGCTAAGAAACCAAGTACGGTCGACTGACTAGACGTCAAGTGAGTGAAATTTATATAGTAAGTTTCGATACAGCGTTTACCGAAGTGACGCAGACGTGGTGTTGAAGCTTCTGGTAGGTCCTATTTCGTAATGGATTTTAGGTCAGTGAGATTTCTTTATATGTATCAGAAAGCTCTTTAACTCCATCTAAAGACGAGTCGTATAATTTATTCAAATCGTCAGGTATTCGGACAACCATGAGCCCAATTCGTTTTGCTTCACTGCTCACAAGTTTAACTTGAAATAAATTCTTACTTTTCCACGGAAACACAAACTGTTTTAATGCTCATTTTATTATGGGTAAAATGTATAATTCTGTAAGTAATAAAAATTTACACGTCTCTCCGAGATTCGAGCCCTCGTCCTTTGGCTGGACAGTTCGACACGTAGCAACTAGACTAATTATCGCTGTGCAACAGCTTGCAGGAAAATCGGTTTGAACTGCACGACGGAAATTGAGGGCATTGATTATAGCTGTATTGAGGCAACTACCATGTGCTCCCATGTATACATAATTTCGAAATACTTTATCCTTAAGATTTACAATTATTGAATTGTTTCTACAGTACAGATAATAACGGATCAACATATCTTATTACACTTAAAAGAGGAAAATACAGATTTACAGAATTGTGAACGTTGTTATGCCCCACAATTATTCTTGTTTATACCTTGTTTATTCCTTTTGCTTGTGATGTTGTTGGTTTATTTGTGTCTTTGCTTTCTGTGTTTATATTCGTGTTGTTCAGTATGTAAATTTTATTTGTTATATGTTTTGTCATATGTCAACTTAATTTTGGTCGGTACCAGAAATTAATTTATTTAAATATTAGAGGAAGAAGAAAGAATATTAATAATAAGAAGAATATTAAGTAAAAGAAATGTAATTGTGATTGGAAATTGTTAATCTGTTACTTTTAACGGAAAATTTAATTAAAATAATAATCTTCAGAAGTTATTATTGTGTTTAAATTGTCATCGGCCAAAAGTTACATAATTTAATTTATAATTATTTAAGTTTCGAACGTTTTGTGTATATTTTAAAGGTGCTAAGAAAATAATGAATATGCAGAGTTAAATACTTTCTTCTAGGGCTTAGGCCCTTACTCTTCCCTACCGCCACATCACCGTAAAATGGTTCTAATGTAAACTATTGTGTAATCTACAAGTATAAAATCCAAATTTTAGTAACCTTCTACAATTTAATCAATATAAATCTTTTGAAAATATTTATTTGTTTCGGCACGACTTTATAATAATCGTAATGCCTATTTTGTTACTGAATCGTTATCTACATGATTGAATGACATATGAATCCGCATATCATTAGATGTAATCTATTCCTTTGTGTGAGACTGAGTTAATCCATGAAATTTAAATATTGAATTATGAAGTTAAGTAGCATATACAGCAACGCCGGAACGATGATTATTTATACAGAGGCTATATATAAAAAGAATAAAAGATATAATTATGAATATGGGTTAAATTCCAAAGTTGGGCGTCCATTTCCAGCAAAATTTTTAAAATTTACAGGAAATATATGGATAATTTGATCGTTTGTGTACTTGATAATATATAAGAGTGTCGAAAAATCTGTTTATTTGTTATATATAAGCTGTTATAAACATGGGACTATATGGCGAGCGGAGGGAACTACTTGGCGCAAGGTAACCAAACAGTTGCATTGTGGGAAAGAAACGAGCATTTATGTTACCAATATGGCGAATGTATAAGGGCAATGAACTAGCAGTTTTAACATTTGTGAAGGAATACATTGATAACGAGCAAAATCTTTTAAAAGTTTGTGAAGAGCACGGATTAATGAACCTAATAACAAATTGCAGAAAGTGTGGAAAGGAGATAACAGTGAAAAAAACTTGACGAAAGCGGACGCCCAACTTCGGAATATATGCCATGAATATGAATATTTAAAAATAAATGTATTAATGGAAGATTTAAGAATGTATTTGAAATATGATAGAATTTATAGTTAATATACGTTGCCTTTGTGGAATTAAGGAGCTGTGGCGAATGCTGGATATATAAATAGTAACTTTAGAGTCATAACAAGATAAGTTCTGATCATGGAAATGCTAGATGCGGAATTCTTGACTAAGTTCGGTAACCAAACGGTATTATTGATTTGTATTAAGTTTAGTGTTGGAAATTCGTATTTTACTTGAAAACTTCCATACATTCCGTCAGTTAGTCACGGTTTATTCTCATACTGTACCGTGCAATGTGATTGTATAGATCTTCATGGTTATTTGCTTCTGAAATCAAGGATCTGGAACTAAAATACTTTTTTCCACGTTTTGCGTAAACGTGGTGGCGACTCAGTTTAGGCCTATACAATAACTCTAAAATAAATGTCAGATTTGTCAAAATAATAAAGCGTTGTCGAAGAGCGTGACAGAGAATTTGGCGACCTTTCAGCCAGGATATTAGATAAAGAAGGCAAATCGTCGTGAAGATGTTAATAAATCGCTCTATCGAATATATGAAATATGAAGGAATGTTTTTGAAAATTTCCCCCCCAAAATGTTAACTGTGAAGACGAGGAAATAAATATGGTGAATGTGGTGAGAAAGAAGAAAAGGTGCTACGGTCCTAGATACTATAAAGATTAACATGTCAGGTACTGAAGTTGAAAAAGACTTTTTTAAGTGTTGCCAAGAAGTAGTTCCGACAATAAAAAAAGGAGGTAAGAGGAAAATTAATACACGAGATAAAGCAATTACCTGTGGTAACTGCACAAAATTGTTTCACCAGAGATGTGTGGGAACTATGGAAAACCCAGATGATCAAGATATGGAATACTTTTCGAACTGGATCTGTAAAGACTGCCAACTGAAAGGAAGCGAAAATAATAATAAGACAGATAGTGAGGATGATTTTGAAGATACCGAAGAAGAGAAAGGAAAAGGAAAAGAGAGAGAACTGGGAAAAGAAGAAGCTCAACGGAAAGAAGAAGTACAAAATTCAAAAGAAGAAGAAGTGCTAAACGAAAAAACTAGACAGGAAGAAATGCAGAATTCGAAGGAAGAAGGAGAAATTGAAGAAAAAGCACAAGCAGATAAATCACAAGACATCTGTATTCTAATGGAATCAGTCGTTTTACATGAAGCCAAGGAACAACCGAGTGTACCACCATCAGAACTAAACAGCCAAGAAATGTTTAAAATGTTTATGCAGCAGATATCCCTATTTCGGTTAGAATTTACCAATAACCTAACAACACTGGCTAATAACATGCAAACATTTGGAAAAGAGTTGAAGGAAGAAATACGGGAGGACTTGAATATAGCGATTGGAGATTTGAAGAAAGACGACGACGATAATGGAAACAAGACTGTAAAAAATTTTAACGAAAATAATCAGAGTTCCAAAAATGAAGATGAAGAATCAGTGACAGAGGAAAATGTGGTGAAATCGAGTGAAGAAAGTATTAAAAGTAAAGAAGATAATATGGAGACGGAGGAAAATGCAGCAGCCAACGAGGAAGAAAATAATGAAATTAATATGGAAACTGAAGGTGAAGCAGCTGCAAACATTGAGGAAGAGAAAGAAGACAGTATGAAGAACACTACTGAGAGGACAACCAATGATATCAAAGATACGGATAAACTTGATGAAAGAATACAGGATGAAGTTTTAGCATGTAAAAGAGCGAGAACTCCGAATGGGCAACCTGAAAGATTCCTTAAGACTTCAGCAAAATCTCGAAAGTTGTGTAACAAAAGAGATATGACAATTTGGAAAGATAGGAGTTGGAGGAAAAGAAAGACGAAACATAGGAAAAGTAAAAAATTGAAATTCTGCATGAGAACAATGAAATCGATAGCAATGAATGTGAAAGTGGTTTATGCGCTAGAAACAGATAGCAGAACTAATCATCAGAAGAATATGATTTGGAGAAAGAAAAAAATAAAACGAAAGGAACGAGGAAACCGAAAGAGCAAGTTAATGTATTGGAAGAAAAGAAAGTTGAAATTTATGACAATTTTGATCGGTGCAAACAAGACGAAAACAAGAAAAGGTCCAGAAGGAAGAAAACAGTGGAAAAGTCGAAAAAGTAAAATAAAGAATGCACAAGACGATAAGATGTGGAAACATCATAGGAGGAAAGGACAAAAGGAGAAGGAAGTAAAGAATGTACAATACAATAAGATGTGGAAACATCATAGGAGGAAAGAACAAAAGGAGAAGGAATGCATAATTGGAAGAAATCGAAAGAGAAGGAAAGAAAGACAGAAGTTAAAAAAAAAAAAAAAAAAAAACGTTGAGAAATGGATGATGTTTGATATTTGATTTCTTGTTACTTTGCTATTATCGTTGCATTGTTTGTTAATTTGTTTAATGAAGTGTCAATTACATATATTCCACACATTAGACTTCAGATAACTAAATTCTACACAAAATGATGCTATTTCAAAATTTAAGTTAATTTGTTATGATGTCTAATTGTGAAATTTAAATAACTTTTGAAAGAGAACAAAGAAGAAAGTTGCTATCAGGAAGAAAGACTATAAAAATATAAAGAAGTTGATTTTGTTTGAAATTACATATAGATGTTCACACTTAGTTGGTCCCTACCTAGTTATAAAATTGTGAAGTAATCGTGTTCATCATCGATTTACAGGATACATCTAAATGAATCACTTGGAAAATAACACGGATGCAACGTCATTAGATTTAATTTCAACATAAATTATGACTTAAAAAAAAAAAAAAATCACTGATAATTTTTTTTTTCTTGAAGAGGGGGAAAGTTGTTATGCCCCACAATTATTCTTGTTTATACCTTGTTTATTCCTTTTGCTTGTCATGTTGTTGGTTTATTTGTGTCTTTGCTTTCTGTGTTTATATTCGTGTTGTTCAGTATGTAAATTTTATTTGTTATATGTTTTGTCATATGTCAACTTAATTTTGGTCGGTACCAGAAATTAATTTATTTAAATATTAGAGGAAGAAGAAAGAATATTAATAATAAGAAGAATATTAAGTAAAAGAAATGTAATTGTGATTGGAAATTGTTAATCTGTTACTTTTAACGGAAAATTTAATTAAAATAATAATCTTCAGAAGTTATTATTGTGTTTAAATTGTCATCGGCCAAAAGTTACATAATTTAATTTATAATTATTTAAGTTTCGAACGTTTTGTGTATATTTTAAAGGTGCTAAGAAAATAATGAATATGCAGAGTTAAATACTTTCTTCTAGGGCTTAGGCCCTTACTCTTCCCTACCGCCACATCACCGTAAAATGGTTCTAATGTAAACTATTGTGTAATCTACAAGTATAAAATCCAAATTTTAGTAACCTTCTACAATTTAATCAATGTAAATCTTTTGAAAATATTTATTTGTTTCGGCACGACTTTATAATAATCGTAATGCCTATTTTGTTACTGAATCGTTATCTACATGATTGAATGACATATGAATCCGCATATCATTAGATGTAATCTATTCCTTTGTGTGAGACTGAGTTAATCCATGAAATTTAAATATTGAATTATGAAGTTAAGTAGCATATACAGCAACGCCGGAACGATGATTATTTATACAGAGGCTATATATAAAAAGAATAAAAGATATAATTATGAATATGAATATTTAAAAATAAATGTATTAATGGAAGATTTAAGAATGTATTTGAAATATGATAGAATTTATAGTTAATATACGTTGCCTTTGTGGAATTAAGGAGCTGTGGCGAATGCTGGATATATAAATAGTAACTTTAGAGTCATAACAAGATAAGTTCTGATCATGGAAATGCTAGATGCGGAATTCTTGACTAAGTTCGGTAACCAAACGGTATTATTGATTTGTATTAAGTTTAGTGTTGGAAATTCGTATTTTACTTGAAAACTTCCATACATTCCGTCAGTTAGTCACGGTTTATTCTCATACTGTACCGTGCAATGTGATTGTATAGATCTTCATGGTTATTTGCTTCTGAAATCAAGGATCTGGAACTAAAATACTTTTTTCCACGTTTTGCGTAAACGTGGTGGCGACTCAGTTTAGGCCTATACAATAACTCTAAAATAAATGTCAGATTTGTCAAAATAATAAAGCGTTGTCGAAGAGCGTGACAACGTTGTGTTGTGGTCTTTGGTTTACTGTTTCCCGAAGATATGAAATGAAAATGAAATGAAATCTTTGAGTTTTACGTCCCACGGTTATGCCGGTTAGGCTAAAGGAGACGGTGATGATGAGTAATGAATGAAATGGTGGAATGAAGAAAGTGGGAGGAAACGGGAGAACCCCGAGAAAACCCACGCACAGGGTGTTTGTCCACCACAAAGTTCACTTGGCGGGGGCTGGAATCGAACCCAAGACCCCAATGTTTCCCTTAGATACTCGAAGTTGAACTTAGGAAATATTTGCCTCAGAAGACCAATATTACACGAGTTCAAAAACTAGTTCTTATAGCAACTATAGTGATTTCCTAATTAATTGATTGATTGATTGATTTTGAGTTTTACGTCCCGTTCAGCAGCGAGACTATATGAGACGTGGACCTACTGATTAACGTGGAATCCGAACCACATGAGCTCCCGCCGGGAATACGAACCCGGGTCTCCCACGCCACAGGCGCGTACGCTAACCGCTTAGCCATGGAGGAGCTCATTTCCTAATTAAATTTAATTTAGAGTTACCCCGTGCCGTAAGCGTCGATGGACCATAGATGGGTAACTAGCGACCTCTCGCCAAAAATTGATAGCCCCATGCAACGATCCGCGGTGGCCCCACTTCCGTTTTGAAAATTATACCACCAGTGGGCCACCGGTGGCAGAGACACGATGAAATGCCAATGAATTACAAAATACTCCACCAAAATATATTAAATAGCCTATATGCATGATTCATTTACATTGAGATAAAGCACTTACAAAATATATATAAGGTTCTCCCGGAATGGCGCGAAACAGCAACCTTGTGATGTAGAAGCATAGGTTACTCTTGACCCCGGAGCTCACTTTAGGAACATTCGTCAGGAAAAACAAATATATAATAATAAACGCATACACATGATATAACGAAATACTTTGGATAGATTAATAATTACCTGCACCTTGGGCAGAAAGTGCTCATACATAAGCAATATACTTAATAGAATGTTAATTTAATAATAACAAAAGAAGAATGTTTTTAATATCTGTAAGAGATATAGATAGTGTTATGTATTTAGTTGCTACGAAGTTGTTTATGGATACCTAATCATCTTGTATGTGTGCATGACAATTTGAATGAAAATACATAAAAGTGTATCAACTAATAAACCATTTGATACCGTTTGTCGACTTTATAATTTTGATAGAAAAGGTGAGAATAATAATATGTATAATTATTAAAGACATTTTTACATGCAAACTATTACTACCACTTAAGATTTATATATCTTACTAAGCCGAACCAGGTTGACGACTACCCTTACCTTGTCGATAGTTAAAAATTTTGGTTTACCTCACCCGGGAATTGCTGTAAATTCATATCCCGAAGCAAAGTAAGGGTGAATTTACTTTTGTAATAAAGTTAATGAATACAAATTTCACCATATTGAGAAGTGGTAGAATAATTATAAGGAAAATGGACACTGAAATAATGGAGAATGAATCCACTAATAGTGACAACGGTGAACCTAGTGTAACATCAGGATTGACATCAGAAGACCGAATCTTGCTAGTCTTACAGCGGCAATTGATGCAAATGTCTACCGAGTTAAAGCAGACGATGAAGCATAACTCTGAAGAATTAAGTAGACGAATAGAACAGAAGTCTGATGAATCTAACAAGCAATATGAAGAATTAAGTAGACGAATAGAACAGAAGTCTGATGAATCTAACAAACAATACGAAGAATTGAAGCAGACGATAGAACAGAAGATGGAACAGAAGTCGGATGAAACGAAACAATTAACTATCCAGACGATGAGCGATATCACCTCGCAGTTCGAGGAAAAGTTAAAAGGAATATCGGAGGAATGCCAGGGTAATCACAACCACCTGAGACAAGAAATCAGTGATGTAAAAAAGGATTTAGAAGTAACAGAATCTTCTGTTCAACAACAAAAGATCCAGGTCATCAATAATTCTAACAATATACGTGCAAATACGCAATTGATAGCTACGTTACAGGAAGAAATTAGAATGCTACAGGTTAAGGACAACACATACCGTAATAACATGTGTAGTGATCGCATGGAGTTTCCCCACTCACCAGAGATGAACTCGCCTTCGCCGGTGTCTGATGAGGATATTATATTGGAAGAAATACATCCGAAGAGTACAGATGGGCGAAACATAGATGGTGTAACGACACATCACGTCATGGATAGGAACTGTCACCCAATGGGTACATGGAATGATAAAAGGAAGGTAAAATTAAGTGTTAAGATGAGTGAAATTCGAGCTATGAGCAAATTCAGTGGTAAGTGTAACGAGAATGCTACTTCTTTCTTAGAGAAATTCCAGGACGAATGCAATATAATGTGTATAGATAGATCACAATATATGAAATTAATCCCTCATGTATTACTCCCACCATGTTCTTTATGGTTTAAAGCCGTACGTGATCACATCAATACTTATGAGGAATTCAAAGCAGCGCTAATTGCGAATTATGAAAATGACTTTTTGCTTGCAAATCGAGATGCCACCATTAGAAATCAACATTTCAATCCTCGTTTGCACAAATCTGTTGTTGAGTTTGTCGTAAATACATACAACGAATTAAAAGTCGTTAATCCATTACAATCGGAATCTAGAATAATAGCATCGATTCGAAATTTGCTCCCATTTAAGTTACAACAGATCTTGTTTTCTACACAGTGTATGAGTTTCAACCATTTATTAATGCTTGTCCAATGCTATGAAACCCAATACCATGCTTTGAATCAACAAGTAGGAGGGGGTAAAAATAAGAATAATTCAGATCATTTTGTACCTGTTCGGAATCTAAATATCCGTAGTGTGAACGATTCGGAATATAACCTAAGCCGAGTAAATTCTAGCAATCAAAACGAGCAAAATAGGCAAAGTTATGTAGGGAATCAGCCTAACCTTATTAATCGTAGTAATCCTGATGTCAAATCACCCAACAGAAGTAGACATAAAAACAATCGAAATATAGGGCGAAATTACAGGAATACAACAAGCTACATGGATAGACGTAATTGGAGGTCAAGAGATGGCACTTCGTATCAAAATCAGAATCACGATGAAATACATGTACAACATGTTGTGGAACCTAATCATGATTGTGCAGTACAATGTACTTTATTAGAATCATATGCATGTATGAATGTAAGCTGATTACCGTTAATGAAATTAGGTTAAACCCATATCAGTTATAGATTCTTGTGAACTTTTATTTTTAAGTTTATGTGTTAATATCAATAATGAAAACAATTCTTATAACTTCGCTATACAGACAATATGAGGAATTATAGTTCGATTCATAATTGATTAAAAACAAAGATTATTTATATTAGATTGACTTGTGTTGAAAACTTAACTGTCAAAGATTATGTTAAGTGTAAGATTCATTCTATTAAGTTAATTATTCAACGACTATCTTGAATGAGATTCTTCTATATTTTGATGCCTTATTGATCCAATGTTTATGTTAAAATATCACCTAATATAATTATTATATAATGCGCCCTGGATAATGGTAACTCATGTTTGTTTCTTACGATTTTGACTTCGCACCCTTCAAAGATTAAATAAATGGGCGACGACATTTTAATAATAAAATATAATAATAATATAATGAATGATAATGAAATAAATATAATTAATGTAATGAAAAATAAGTATTAATGAAGTGAAAGATTTGTTATAAATGTATCTATATCTATGATATGTAATCAAGATACATACGAGGGGCGATCAAAATGTGATGGACATATGTAATGTAAGACAATTATTGTAAACGGACCAGTGGTTTTTGAAGATAAAAGCCAAGCTCGCTTATGACTTTTATATTCAGTCCAATTGTCGGGCGACATTTTATATAACGAAATACTTTGGATAGATTAATAATTACCTGCACCTTGGGCAGAAAGTGCTCATACATAAGCAATATACTTAATAGAATGTTAATTTAATAATAACAAAAGAAGAATGTTTTTAATATCTGTAAGAGATATAGATAGTGTTATGTATTTAGTTGCTACGAAGTTGTTTATGGATACCTAATCATCTTGTATGTGTGCATGACAATTTGAATGAAAATACATAAAAGTGTATCAACTAATAAACCATTTGATACCGTTTGTCGACTTTATAATTTTGATAGAAAAGGTGAGAATAATAATATGTATAATTATTAAAGATATTTTTACATGCAAACTATTACTACCACTCGAGATTCATATATCATCGATCGAACCAGGTTAACGACTACCCTTGGTGAGTCGTTATAATGACTGGCGATAAATCGTTTCGGTCCCTTCTCCGATTCTCTGCGACGAATCGAAAGACGGACCGAAAACAAGTCATCGCCGCTACGTGATGGTAACTGCAACACCCCTACTCCAGATGTCTGTTTTGACTCGACGAAACCCTGCCGCCACGGACACACTAGCGGCAATCTTTCGATGTATCGCTATATCGACGATCGACATTTACCGGCAAGTGGGTCATTATATGTTGGCGACGTTAACGGCATGGGGTCAAGTTTCATCTCACAAATGTGAGATATTCTATTTTGGGCATAAATTTTAACTCCTCTCCTCTGTTAGGATACGTATTTAAAAAAATGACGTGACAACAAGCCAGTCCGCGCATGACATCTTAAAATGAAATGAAATGAAATGAAATTTTTGAGTTTTACGTCCCACGATTATGCCGGTTAGGCTAAAGGAAACGGTGATGATGAGTAATGAATGAAAATGGTGGAATGAAGAAAGTGGGAGGAAACGGGAGAACCCCGACAAAACCCACACATACTGTGTTTGTCCACCAGAAAGTTCACTTAGCGGGGGCTGAGATCGAACCCGGGACCCCAAGCACCAGAGATGAACGCTCTAACACAGAGCCACCGAGGCCCCTGCACCCTAAAATATTCTAGGAGGTGCTATCTTCATGGTTGCTATATATTATGTTTGATATTTCTGTTTGTATACATTTCGAGAGTCAGAGGGCGGCCCACCCTGCCCCCTTCGGGTGCCCATGAGTCAGAGGTAGGTGAAAGTGTTAACTAATAAAAATCACTTCAAACGGTTAAGCCATTTTTTGTTCTGATAGGCGACGTCTTTTTCATTTATATCCTATGTAGATAGATACAGATGAATTACAGATGAGCATTATTACTGTCTTATTATTTATTTCATTTTTACCATATACTTTTCTCAACGTTTAAGTCCTTTAGGCCAAAGAAGACGGGTGATTCATGCAAATAAATTCTAGTTCAAGCAAAATTTTAATGGACCCTTAACGGGAATTGAACCCGCGACTATAAGACCCAAAAACGAACGCGCTAGGCATTAGATATTAAAACAGAACTGACATACCGAACGTTCCTCAGTAACTGATTTTTTAAAATTTTTAATTGTTTTACTCGGTTTTATAGTTTTAGCAGTACCTCTTTAACAACAGGGGCACGAACACAGAATTATCATAGATAGGTAAAAAAATCGTTTTTCAGCATTTTTCACACAAAAAAGTGTTACAGAGTTGTGTGACACATAACACATACACACACACACACACACATATGTAAATGTAACAGAGTTTTGAAAAGCTACAGTTCGTCTGATTGTTTTTCCAAGCACTTCAAAGTAGAAATTTATATTTATAGCAATGTTCCCATATATTAAAAAAAAAAGGAAGAAATAAATACGAACTCTCCGCACGGAGGCCCGAACCGTCGCCCATCACTTCAGAAATTTCAATCAGCAGCACTAAACCCGCTTGGCTACGGAAGCTCTTAGAAAGAAGTGTGTTATAATATTGATAATCGTATCGCTCCAAGCGCAGGTTGACACTTGAAGTTTTAAATAGTCCTTTTCGGTCTTTTTCAGTAATTTCTACTTAAGATATTGATTGTTTTTGCATATTAGAACTGTGCATGAAGTGTGCAATCAATATTAATCTCAGAAATAAGTAGTTTGATTTTGTTTTTACATTTTCACATCGCTCGGATGACAGTACTGTTTGCAGCTAGTGTCTATATAAAGAACGGAGGGAACATGCAATTCCCTATGTATAGATGTGCGGGAATTATCACGGATCTATGCTCACTTTTTCGGACTTAGTTTCTGAACGAGTTTCCAGTTTTTTGTGAACAGGTGTGTACATTGCCAGACAGTTTGAATAAGCATGTATTTGTTAATTGTCACTTTCGAAATTGTCAATAAACAGGACTAGTTTCCTTCTTCATTTTCCGTATACTTTACGCACAGCCTGATACTTCCCCGTTCATTGAACGCCAGACTCATCACCTTACAGCCAGACAAAACCACAGAGGACAGATCGACAGGAGGTATTCGACACACAGTTAGGATAGGTGCAGGATCGACGAGAGAAGCGGATTGCACCATTGGAGAACAACCAGCTCGACAACTCAAGAATACCATTCTGCTGGTTTATCACCGCAGATACATCGAGCTTAAGTTGAAACTAGTGGAATGAAGGCGTAGGAGAATATCATCGTAAAGACGCATTGTCAAGAGAAAACTCGACGCTCCTTGCAGATCAACAGGATAGAGATCCAGATGTTGACTGACTAGAGTTTATCCAGGTTCCTCCAGAGAAAGACATTCATCGTTCCAGATGACCAGGACGACGCCAGCCTCGTTGGAACTATCAGGCTAATGCTCATTCCTTTATCTTAGTTAAAACCTTTCTCTCTCTCTCACCTATTTTCCCAACTAGTCATTTTTTGAAAATTAAAACATTTGAAATTCATTTAAATTCAACCATAATTTTACAGTTAAGTACCGTGTTGTGCATCAGTTTCATCCCCATTTTGTTGCGTTCATTTAATGAGCATTCTGAGCTACAACTGATGGCACAGCACCGGCACATGGTGGAGATGCTGTACGATCCCAAGTTTCCAAATATTTTATATGTGCCCACTGGCACATGGTGGTAAATGCTGTAAGATCCTAAAATCTCCAAATATTTTGCATATGCCCACCGGCGCATGATGGAGATACTGTGAGGCTTACGCCGTTGTAACGATCCCAAATTTCATAGTTTCGATAGTTAAGTCAGGCATACTAGGGATTTTTAAAAAAGACAAATCCTATTGAGTTCAACATAATGACGATAGATTTTGAGTAACGAGTACACTGTAGTTCATAGTTTTTGCTGAGATAAATTAAATAGAGTTACTTTTAACACAGCACAGCACCGGCACAGTATGTCAACGTTGAACCCACATCATATGAATCCAGACTAATAGTGGAGGATAGTAATTCCTAAGAATATTCAGAAAAGGAAGATAGTGAAGCTAGTATGGAGAGAAAAGGGAGAAGAAATCACTCATCTCACCAACGGAAAAACTCACAATAATTCCAAACATTGTAAGCATAATAAAAATAATCATTTTCGATTTAGTGAAATTATATCACTAACAAAATTCAGTGGAAGGTCAGATCACATCCCGGCCAGCACTTTCTTTAAAAAGTTCGAGGAAGAGTTTGATTTAGTAGGAATAGATAAATCCAAATTTTTGAAAATTCTGCCGCATATTTTATTACTACCGCGTTCCCTATGGTTCAAAGCAATACGAAGTAATTTACGTAATTATCTAGATTTTAAAAATGCTTTACTTTCTAATTTCAAAAATGATTTTATATTGGCCAATAGAGACATCTTAGTTCGAAATAGACATTATAACCCAAAATTGGACAAGAGTCTCACTGATTTTGTAATATCCGTATATAATGAATTGAAATTAGTTAATCCATATCAACAGGAATCAAGAGCAATAACATCAATCCGAATCTTGTTACCTTTTAAGTTGAAACAAATGTTCTTTTCTGCAAAATGTGTTAATTTCAATCACCTTATTATGATATAGCAAAATTTTGAAAGTCAATCTATGTTGCAAGCTAACAGTAATCGCAATCAAAACAATACTAATCGTATTCAAGTTAGTCATGTACCTGTTCGCAACATTAATGTAAGGGAAGAAGGTGATTTTAATGCTAGAAATAATAATAGATTCCATTGCAATGAGAATAGAACTGAACCTAATTTTACCGGTAATAGAACTGAATCTAATTTTAGGAGAAACAGGAACAATAATCGTAATACATTTAAGAATCAAATGAACAATAAGTATAATTTTCCCCGAAATGGATTTCATAATAGATTCATAGGTGGCAGAAATTATCAAAATAGAAATCGGAATACTGTTGAATTACATAATAGAAATAACCGTACACAAGATTGTAGCGTACAATGCAACTTAACTGAATTCTTCGGCAATGTAACTTAAGCTAATGTTGTGGCGTCCGACAAAACATATTCAATTGATTTTTGTTTTATTTCACTTTGAATAGAATTATGATTTCATAGATAATTCGTACTTTGGTTGCATTCTATACAGATAGTAAAATTAATGGATATTAAGTTGCAACAACTTGTGGTATAAATACGAATATCGCTTACTAAAAGTTATGATGATATGCTTTAATAAATAAAACATGTTATATTATATTCTAACCCATATAAACTTTGCTGATTCATACTATGACAATTTCTTTATTTGTATTATTTCTTGTTATGATATTGATTATTTATTGTTATAAATTGTAACCAATTCAAGAAGTCATCGTTCGGGAACCATATATACAACGATATTGTACATGCATTTTGTAATTTCTTCTATTTTTATATCTTTGTTTTGTGCAACGGTGCTTAACCATTTTAAATTGTGTTTTTTTAAAGGTAATTTTTAGGCTTTCAGTCAAGCAGCTATACTACCAACACTATTGACGCTAGGATCATGGTTCGTACCTTGTTGTTTTTGTAATGAAGCAGAGTTTCGAACTGCATCAGTCAAATTTCCCTATTACGTACCAAATGCGAGAAGTTCCCGCTCAAAGTGGGAAAAAGGAATTTTCTGAAAAATCCTCCTTTATCGCGGATTTCTCCGCTCAGATATATGACACGAACATGCAAATGGTACCAAAAAACTTTGCTTCATTGTGAAAATAATGAGGAACGAAGAAAGTACGGGGAAAAATAGTCTTGACGCCAATGTATTTTCCCGTGATAATACATTTTCAGTCAATTTCTATCCAATCCGCTGCAGCATAAAGACTACTCATTGTAGGAACATGAATCGTACCTCGTCTTGTTTGGCATGAATCGGCCTTTCGAAAGGTATAACTCGCATATTCCTATCGTGCACCTGAGGGGAAAAATCCCGCAAAAGGGAAATTTTTGTAAAAATCTCTTTTTTCCAATTTTGGGCCCCTCTGTGCGCCCCGGGTGGTAACACTCAGCGCCCAAAATAATTCTAAATATACTACATAGTGTATGTAATAATTGTACGTAATTCCAATCTCATATCTTGAAAACTAAGGGCGAGAAAAAATATTGACCCATGTCTCAACAATACGCATGTTCCCCTATAGCATGAAAAAAGACGCCGAATTCTAGATAGAAATTCTCTGTGATTTTTTTTTTAAAATCATGCATAACAGAATTGTAACATTAGATGAAAAAGGAAATTGTACTTACTTTATGGAGCTCGATGCAAGTCCTTCCAGCATGCTCCATCCTCTGACACGCAGCAGTACACTTTGCACTTCAAGCACATGTGGTATGTCTTGCGTGATCTCTGCTTTGTCTTATAGCAGGGTTTGCACCTCCTTTGCAGTTTAGTTTTCACAGGCGCATGCTCTGCAGCTGCTGGGAAATTAGTACCAGATGTACGAGGGCTATGTGCCCGTGACGAGCCAACCTTTCTGAATTCCACCAACTGATACAGCAGAATTTCTCGATACTCGTCATGGAACTTGACCTTCTCTTTCAACGCGTCGTTCATGACGTAGGAATTGACGACTGCTACGTCGACCAAATGGAAGAAGAGCTTGGTCGTCCATTTTGCAGTTCTCCTCTTCCTACCAAATGTCGTTGATATCTGATCAGATTTGTCAACGAACCCCATACACAGATTATAGTCTGCGACTATGTCAGGTTTGGGGCAGTTGCCACTCTGATTACGGTAATTCCCAGTGATAGGAGGAACATGTATGTTCGACAACATGTACACCTCTCTCTTGTCCTTCCAACATACAGCAGCCAATTCGCCTTTCTGGAAAGAGACAATGTCACCTTTCTTGAGTTTCAATTGCTTTGGACGAAAAGAAGGTGGCATCCCTTTCCTTCTAGGGTTAACTCTGCCGCATGCTCGAATTCCCACTGACTCAAGTTCTTCATACAAGGCAGGAGAATTGAAAAAGTTGTCCATATACATATTATGGCCACATACTTCAACTCTTCTGCCAACCTCACAACTAGGTCGTAAGTGACAGAGTGTTCTTTCAGAGTCACGTCTCGTAATTTACCAAGATAAACCTCCATTTTGTGGGTATAACCTAAAGCATCAATGATTTCTAATATTTTTTATTCCAAAACGCTTATGCTTCTTAGGTATATACTGTTTGAAAGAGACTCTTCCTTTCAACAAGACAATAACCTCATCGATAGATACACACTGTGTTGGGTCGTATTCTTTCGAGAAATTGTCATTTATCTCGTCAAAGAAGCGTCTGAATTTCCACAAGCGGTCGTATGTTGGAGAATTACGATCCGGACTCTGCGTGTTATCCTCAAAGTGTAGGCTTCTCTGAATATAAAGGAATTTGTTTACAGACATGGTATTGCCATACCATGGAGTGTAATCAAATCCCTTTGTCTTCCAATAGTCTACCAATTTATTACGGCGATTCAAGCCCATTGTTAGACATACACCGAGAACAACACAGAACTCCTCCATCGAGAAAGGTTGTTCATGTGACGACCTTGCACGGTTTCAGTAGTAGGGACCCCCGTATATCGCGCCGAGTCAGCAAAAATTTTTGTGACGTCATAGGTCAAAGGTCAATAACCTTGGCCTGGGGTCAATGACCTAGGGGTACATAGGACCACCCCCTCTAAATTTTGGCAGGGGTACCATGGCCCACCCCCTAAATTTTGGCAGGGGTACATAGGACCAGCCTCCTTTAATTTTGGAAATTGCCAAATCTAAAAATTTGGTATCGTAGCCTAGGACCATAGTATGTACCTCTATTAGTATTGGGTGTCTATGTCGTTCCCTTTTATGGGTAAAAAATTGCCAAAAATTCAAATTTCGGGGGTTTTTGACCTAATTTATCCCCTTTGATGAGGTGTTATTACCCTATATGGTTATATGGGCGTATACAGGGGTTCATTCCCTTTCATAAGACATGGGTATATTAATGCACCCCTTGAAAAATTTGGGAGGGGTACCTTGGCCCACCCCTTAAATTTTGGAAATTGCCCAATTTAAACATTTGGTATTATAGTATAGGACCCTAATATGTATTATGATAAATTTGGGTGGTCCACATCGTTCCCTTCTAGGGGTACAAAATTGCCAAAATATAAACGTAAGCAAGACGTAGTACCACGTGTTTGGTTTTTGGTCGATTTTATCCCCTTTGATGAGGTGTTATTATCCTATATAGTTATATGGTCATGTATAGGGGTCCATTACCTATCATAAGACATAGGTACATTTGTGCACCCCTTTAAATTTTTGGGAGGGGTACTTTGGCCCACCCCTTTAATTTTGGAAATTGCCCAATTTAAACATTTGGTATTATAGTATAGGACACTAATATAGATCACTATAAATTTGGGTGGTCCACCTCGCTCCCCTTTAGGGGTACAAAATTGCCAAAATTTTAGTACAACCACGTGTTTGGTATTTGGTCGATTTTATCCTATATAGTTATATGGGCGTATACAGGGTCCATTACCTTTCATAACATATGGGTATATTTGTGCACTCCTTTAAAAATTTGGGAGGGGTACCTGGGCCCACCCCTTAAATTTTGGAAATTGACCAATTTAAACATTGGGTATTATAGTACAGGACCCTAATATGTATTATGATAAATTTGGGTGGTCTACCTCGTTCCCTTCTAGGGGTACAAAATTGCCAAAAATATAAACGTAAGCAATACGTTGTACCACGTGTTTGTTCTTTTGGCCCAATTTATTTTCTTGGATGAGGTCCTATTACCTTATATGATTATATGGTCATGTATAGGGGTCTATTCCCTATCATAAGACATAGGTACATTTGTGCACCCCCGGGAGGGGTACCTTGGCCCACCCCTTTAATTTTGGAAATTGCCCAATTTAAACATTTGGTATTATAGTAAGGACACTAATATAGATCAATATAAATTTGGGTGGTCCACCTCGTTCCCTTTTAGGGGTACAAAATTGCCAAAATTTTAGTACAACCACGTGTTTGGTATTTGGTACATTTTATCCCCCTTTGATGAGTTCCTATTACCTTATATGGTTATATGGTTATGTATAGGTGTCTATTCCCTATCATAAGACATAGGTACATTGGTGCACCCCCGGGAGGGGTACCTTGACCCACCCCTTAAATTTTGGAAATTGCTCAATTTAAACATTTGGTATTATAGTACTGGATCCTAACATGTATTATGATAAATTTGGGTGGTCCACCTCGTTCCCTTCTAGGGGTACAAATTTGCCAAAATATAAACGTAAGCAATACGTTGTACCACGTGTTTGTTCCTTTGGCCCAATTTATATTCTTGGATGAGGTCCTATTACCTTATATGGTTATATGGTTATGTATAGGTGTCTATTCCCTATCATAAGACATAGGTACATTTGTGCACCCTTTAAAAAATTTGGGAGGGGTACCTTGGCCCACCCCTTAAATTTTAGAAATTGCTCCATTTAAACATTTGGTATTATAGTACTGGATACTAACATGTATTATGATAAATTTGGGTGGTCCACCTCGTTCCCTTTCATGGGTACGAAATGCCAAATTTTAGTACAACCACGTGTTTCGTTTTTGACCTAATTTATCCTCTTGGATGAGGTCTTATATGGTTATGTATTGGGGTCTATTCCCTATCATAAGACATAGGTACATTTGTGCCCCCTTTAAAAAATTTGGGAGGGGTACCTTGGCCCACCCCTTAAATTTTAGAAATTGACCATTTTACATATTTGGTATAATAGTATAGGACCCTAATATATATATATTACTATACATTTGGATGGTCCACCTCGTTCCCTTTCATGGGTACGAAATTGCCAAATTTTAGTACAACCACGTGTTTCGTTTTTGACCTAATTTATTCCCTTGGATGAGGTCCTATTACCTTATATGGTTATATGGTCATGTATATAGGTTCATTTCATATCATAAGACATGAGTACATTGATGCACCCTTTTAAATTTGGGAGGGGTATCTTGACTCATCCACTCAGTTTTAGAAATTGTTTAATATAAGCATTTGGTATCTTCGTACAGGTCTTCAATATGTACGACTATAAATTTGGATGGTCCACATCGTTCCCTTTCATGGGTAAAGAACTACCAAAAATCAAACTTCGGAGGTTATTGACTCCTATTTAGCACGTTATATGGTTTATTACTTCTATATGTTTATGTTCTCTTTTAAATTTGGGAATTATAAAATAACATAATTTGGTAAACGTTTTCTAGGACCCATTGGTGTTCCTCTTATGGCCAAATATTCAAAATTTAAAGGTTATTAACCGGCTTTATTATTAAATGAGTACAGGATTTATTACTTTTCCATAAGACACAGGTGTATTTGTGTATCAATCTTAAATTTTGGGAGGGGTACATTTCTTATTGTCATATCAATAATTGGTAATTGTTCTTTGGGTAAATCATTGTGAAATATTAGTATGATCACGTGATCAGTTATTGACCTATGATGGGATTAGGAGTCCAGGACATTGGTACATTTAAACTTTGTAGGATAATTTGATAATGCGTCATTGGTATTGATTATTACAGCCAAATATAAACGTAAGCAATACGATGTACCACGTGATTGACCTTGATGAGGTAGTGTACAGGGATACATAGCTAACCTTATTGAATCTTATGACTCATAGTCTTAAGGGAATACATGCTACAACACTGGCAAAGTTATTGTTGATGCAATTTGATTGGTTGATCACTATCTTTCGTGCAATCTGATTGGCTGATCACTATCTTTCCTGCAATCTGATTGGTTGCTGATTTTCAAATCTTTGCTGCATTCAGTTTTAAGTTTTGTTTAACATTTAAAAATCTTGGTTTCGTTCAACATTTTGCACTCACTGATAAATATGATCAAAACCGTTTATTTGTTAATCGAATAGTTAAAAACCGGATAAAGTTTGACGGTTAATCGTGAAACGTGAAATTTTTTTAGTTTGAAAATTTTTTGTTTGAAAGTTTTTGTTTGAAAACTCTTGTTTCAAATTTGTGTTTGAATTTTTTTGTTTCAGAATTTTGTTTGAAATTTTTGTTTCAAAATTTCTTGTTTGAAATTTTTTTTGTTTGAAATTTTTTGTTGCAAAATTTTGTTTGAAAATTTTTTGTTTAAAAGTTTTTGTTTGAAAATTTTTCGTTTCCAAATTTTTTTTGTTTAAAATTTTTTGTTCGAAATTTTTGTTTTGAAATTTTTGTTTCAAAGTTTGGGTTGACATTTTTTTTATAGATTGTGCACTCATTAGTAAAGAACCGGAACTGTTTAGAACAAAAACCTTTGTCAACATTTTTTTTCATGATGCAATAGTACACGTCAGAACATGGGGCTGTACTTGAAATGAAAAAACACAAATCATTGAAATGGATCATTTTATTACACTCCACATACATCCATAACAGATATATGATCTGAATATTGTCGATACAACGTATTTTGAACTTCTTGCACTAGTTTGTCTTTAGCATATAATTTTAATTCCAGTTGAAGTCTTTTAAGGTCTATTGCAATAGATGTGTACTTCTAACGATAAAGAATTCATCTTCGCAAGCTATTATCCAATAAATATATTTCAAACAAAACATGTGATGATTGGTATCAGTGCTAGAACATTTGAACCAGTGATTCGATTGGGCAAAGCAGAACAATTTGGTGTACAACTGACCTGTGAAGAATGGCAAATATTATGTTCACGAATCGACCAAATGAACGATTATTTTCATGATGAGCTAAATGTGACCATAGTCAAATCATTAGGCTCAAATCATGAAGTGGTGATGCGTACAGTCCTCGAAGAGAAGATGGTGCTGTTACGTAAAAAGAGTACATTTCATGCCCCTCGCAACATGGTGTATCTAACACAAACTGAATGGAACAAATTCATCAGCGTATTTCAGTGTGTGAAACATGCAGTGGAAGTGTGCAACAAAACAAGTGTATTCCTGAAAAAGTACTATTTTGAAAAATGTGTTATGCATATTGTACAACATATATCTAGATATTGTGATGGTTGTCAACATCGTTCGTGGGTGCATACCTGTATTGATAAACAGTTTATTTGTGATCAAATGGACATTGAGTTTCCACCAATTGATATTGCAATAGACCTTAAAAGACTTCAACTGGAATTAAAATTATATGCTAAAGACAAACTAGTGCAAGAAGTTCAAAATACGTTGTATCGACAATATTCAGATCATATATCTGGTATGGATGTATGTGGAGTGTAATAAAATGATCCATTTCAATGATTTGTGTTTTTTCATTTCAAGTACAGCCCCATGTTCTGACGTGTACTATTGCATCATGAAAAAGAAATGTTGACAAAGGTTTTTGTTCTAAACAGTTCCGGTTCTTTACTAATGAGTGCACAATCTATAAAAAAAATGTCAACCCAAACTTTGAAACAAAAATTTCAAAACAAAAATTTCGAACAAAAAATTTTAAACAAAAAAATTTGGAAACGAAAAATTTTCAAACAAAAACTTTTAAACAAAAAATTTTCAAACAAAATTTTGCAACAAAAAATTTCAAACAAAAAAATTTCAAACAAGAAATTTTGAAACAAAAATTTCAAACAAAATTCTGAAACAAAAAATTCAAACACAAATTTGAAACAAGAGTTTTCAAACAAAAACTTTCAAACAAAAAATTTTCAAACTAAAAAAATTTCACGTTTCACGATTAACCGTCAAACTTTATCCGGTTTTTAACTATTCGATTAACAAATAAACGGTTTTGATCATATTTATCAGTGAGTGCAAAATGTTGAACGAAACCAAGATTTTTAAATGTTAAACAAAACTTAAAACTGAATGCAGCAAAGATTTGAAAATCAGCAACCAATCAGATTGCAGGAAAGATAGTGATCAGCCAATCAGATTGCACGAAAGATAGTGATCAACCAATCAAATTGCATCAACAATAACTTTGCCAGTGTTGTAGCATGTATTCCCTTAAGACTATGAGTCATAAGATTCAATAAGGTTAGCTATGTATCCCTGTACACTACCTCATCAAGGTCAATCACGTGGTACATCGTATTGCTTACGTTTATATTTGGCTGTAATAATCAATACCAATGACGCATTATCAAATTATCCTACAAAGTTTAAATGTACCAATGTCCTGGACTCCTAATCCCATCATAGGTCAATAACTGATCACGTGATCATACTAATATTTCACAATGATTTACCCAAAGAACAATTACCAATTATTGATATGACAATAAGAAATGTACCCCTCCCAAAATTTAAGATTGATACACAAATACACCTGTGTCTTATGGAAAAGTAATAAATCCTGTACTCATTTAATAATAAAGCCGGTTAATAACCTTTAAATTTTGAATATTTGGCCATAAGAGGAACACCAATGGGTCCTAGAAAACGTTTACCAAATTATGTTATTTTATAATTCCCAAATTTAAAAGAGAACATAAACATATAGAGGTAATAAACCATATAACGTGCTAAATAGGAGTCAATAACCTCCGAAATTTGATTTTTGGTAGTTCTTTACTCATGAAAGGGAACGATGTGGACCATCCAAATTTATAGTCGTACATATTGAAGACCTGTACGAAGATACCAAATGCTTATATTAAACAATTTCTAAAACTGAGTGGATGAGTCAAGATACCCCTCCCAAATTTAAAAGGGTGCATCAATGTACTCATGTCTTATGATATGAAATGAACCTATATACATGACCATATAACCATATAAGGTAATAGGACCTCATCCAAGGGAATAAATTAGGTCAAAAACGAAACACGTGGTTGTACTAAAATTTGGCAATTTCGTACCCATGAAAGGGAACGAGGTGGACCATCCAAATGTATAGTAATAT
This sequence comes from Thermobia domestica, assembly GCF_964235325.1. Lineage (NCBI taxonomy): Eukaryota > Metazoa > Arthropoda > Insecta > Zygentoma > Lepismatidae > Thermobia > Thermobia domestica. The sequence continues at coordinate 258,966,512 of NC_137455.1, forward strand.
ATATATATTAGGGTCCTATACTATTATACCAAATATGTAAAATGGTCAATTTCTAAAATTTAAGGGGTGGGCCAAGGTACCCCTCCCAAATTTTTTAAAGGGGGCACAAATGTACCTATGTCTTATGATAGGGAATAGACCCCAATACATAATCATATAAGACCTCATCCAAGAGGATAAATTAGGTCAAAAACGAAACACGTGGTTGTACTAAAATTTGGCATTTCGTACCCATGAAAGGGAACGAGGTGGACCACCCAAATTTATCATAATACATGTTAGTATCCAGTACTATAATACCAAATGTTTAAATGGAGCAATTTCTAAAATTTAAGGGGTGGGCCAAGGTACCCCTCCCAAATTTTTTAAAGGGTGCACAAATGTACCTATGTCTTATGATAGGGAATAGACACCTATACATAACCATATAACCATATAAGGTAATAGGACCTCATCCAAGAATATAAATTGGGCCAAAGGAACAAACACGTGGTACAACGTATTGCTTACGTTTATATTTTGGCAAATTTGTACCCCTAGAAGGGAACGAGGTGGACCACCCAAATTTATCATAATACATGTTAGGATCCAGTACTATAATACCAAATGTTTAAATTGGGCAATTTCCAAAATTAAAGGGGTGGGCCAAGGTACCCCTCCCGGGGGTGCACAAATGTACCTATGTCTTATGATAGGGAATAGACCCCTATACATGACCATATAATCATATAAGGTAATAGGACCTCATCCAAGAAAATAAATTGGGCCAAAAGAACAAACACGTGGTACAACGTATTGCTTACGTTTATATTTTTGGCAATTTTGTACCCCTAGAAGGGAACGAGGTAGACCACCCAAATTTATCATAATACATATTAGGGTCCTGTACTATAATACCCAATGTTTAAATTGGTCAATTTCCAAAATTTAAGGGGTGGGCCCAGGTACCCCTCCCAAATTTTTAAAGGAGTGCACAAATATACCCATATGTTATGAAAGGTAATGGACCCTGTATACGCCCATATAACTATATAGGATAAAATCGACCAAATACCAAACACGTGGTTGTACTAAAATTTTGGCAATTTTGTACCCCTAAAGGGGAACGAGGTGGACCACCCAAATTTATAGTTATCTATATTAGTGTCCTATACTATAATACCAAATGTTTAAATTGGGCAATTTCCAAAATTAAAGGGGTGGGCCAAAGTACCCCTCCCAAAAATTTAAAGGGGTGCACAAATGTATTATTTGTCAGGAAAGTAAATGTACACCTATTTTTCGAGTCTGGCATTCCTGCGCTCCATCCGTGGAGAGTATGAGAATTAAATCAATCAAATGTTTACTGAGGGGCAAATTGAAAAGATTAATCTGAATAAGACATTGCAGAGGGACATAAGCTGTGAATACGAATAGTGCATAATGTAAATAAAAGAAGACACCGAAAGAAAAAGCCAGAAACAGTGTTAAACTTAGAAAAAAAGAGTAAAAATTGTCGAAGTGGGAACATAAAACACAAATACAACAAATACGTCGACAACTAAACATTAACCATGCCGTGATCTTGGTGTAGTGGTTAAAGTGCTGGCTTACAAATACGAAGGTCGTCAGTTCGAATCCCCGGCTAGGACTTTTTTTAAAAAAATTTGTTAATATTACATACAGCTCATGAGAGATGGTAAAAGAGGTCGTATTTAGTTTTTCGTAGCAATTATTATTCGTAATGTTTAGTACTGATAATACTTTTTGTCTTTGCGTATTGCTTTTATTCTTTTCTTCATTTCAAAAGAGAAGAATATCCGAATAAATGCCACTAAAATTCCTCATATTTTGAATGTAAACGCCAATTGCAATTAGTAAAGAATAAAAATTGAACGTTCCGTGTAGCTGCAAAAAGTAAAAAGAAAAACATGGAAGTGGAGTGTTCGAATCCATACTCATGGTTATTAAAAATACAATTTCTACATGCCGTACACCTCCCGAACACGTTTCTACGTTAGCAAGTAAGAGATTTGTGTTTACGTTAGGCTGGTCAATACATTTTGCAAAGGGGTCCGGTTTAGCTCTGACGCACCATAGGTGTGAGAAGGGAGCAAAACACTTTTTCTCTCTCCCTCTGTGCGTCTATTATTCTATCTATCTGTATATATATAACGCTTTTTGCGAATGCCATAACCACCCTAATTTTCAGCGGATTGAGACGAAACTTGGCACAAACATTAATAGTTGAAATATCTTGAGGTCGTTAACCAGAATAATCAGACGAAAATGTTCAAAATGGCAGCCCTTCAAACTCTTAAAAACTTCCAAGGGAACCAAATTTCGCCCATAAATAGGTAGTTTGAAAGTTTGAAAACTTTTCCTCTTTTACTGAAATTTTTGTGTGCAGAGACTTATTGAAATACTGGACCCGATTAATCGCTTAAAGAAGGTTCACGCCCTTTCGCTACGGTCAGGTTTTTTTTTTTTTTTTTTTTTGCAGGAGGGGGGTTATTTTCCTATCGGAACAAGATGATTGTTAGTGATGATATGAAATTACACATTGAAAAAGAAGTAACTTGTGAAACGTGTTATTTCAAAGAATAATATAATAAATGTGATTTCCTCTAACACAGAGAACTGTAAATCATCTGTTTCGAGTTCGGGAGCGTGTATGGTGAGGATTGTTATTTGATTTGCTTTTTAGTAACACATTGCATTGGAAATAAAGGTAGGCAACATTAGTGGTAAGTAAAACAACAACAACAATAATAATAATAATAATAATATAATAATAATAATAATAATAATAATAATAATAATAATAATAATAATAATAATAATAATAATAATAATAATAATAATAATAATAATAATAATAATATGAAATATTACAAGCTAACTCGTGTGTGTATTTCGACAATATAATTTTATATTATTATGTGGAAATAAGTAAGACTGGCTAGCGCCCGCCCCCCTATTTTTTTCGATCCGCTTTATGGGTCCACGGTGTCCAACGTTGGTCCAATCTCACCAACACCTCTTGTTCTCTCGATATAAGTTATCGACATTTTGCCTAAAGAGGGCTCTGCCGTGGTTCCATGACTACCCATGACAATGACTCTTCGTTCATTTTGCATTGAAATCGCTTATTTTTCTGAGTACTATGAGTGCATACTTTTTCTCAAATGGATAAGAAATCAAGCCGAGATAGATTCGAACTCGCATGGACGGCGCGAACAGCCAGTTCATTGTCCACTGTTATTTTTAACTGGCTCACCGAACGTGTTTTAGTAATTTACTTATTGCTAATTTTACTTGCTTCACCTGTTTAACTTGGTTTTTCTAATAACTTATAACAACAGGGACACGAACGCAGAAACATCGAGGACAGTTAAAAATCATAGATGCTCTCCCGTCGGGAATCGAACTTGGGACACCATACACCAAAGGCGCACGGGCTAGCCACTAGACCAGCGGGGAAGGCACCGCTTACTCTCTGTGTCGTTAGGGATTACGACCACTGTATTGACAGCTATCACTTCTGTGGGTTGTATACTATGATCACATGTTTCTTCTTTGCTGGAAGAGTTAAACCTACATTCTATGTAATACATGAGGTATTTAGACCTACATGCTCTTCATATAATGTAATAAAAGGGTCATGTTGGGAATAAGAAAAAGAACTTTCCTTGGACAAAACGGAAACTATTGGCATCAGAAATATTTATCTAGGAGGCATGCGCAGTAGTATATTTCAGAATAGTTACTGTTTAGTTCAGTAAACGAAGAAAGGGGTATAAAAAAGCAAATATGTCGCGTCAACGAGATCGACCACAGTTGATAGAGGCGGAAACAGATGTGTAGTAATACAACAACTTGGTTAAATTGATAATTGGTTCTTTATTCTGTAGTAGATCGTATCACAACATTACAGGAGAGCAGAGAAAGACTTACTAACGCTGTCATATAGTAAGCTTTAGTAACACGATTATATAGACAGAAATGGATGTAACTGTGAGTACTACAACTTGGATTTAACGAAAGCCGTTTAGATATTCAGTGGTTTGCGGGGTTCTATAAGACACAAAAAGTTAAGACACAATACAATTCTTCATACCTCAGCTTCCAGTAACTAGATACATACAATTTCTGGATAGATACTGAACTGCTGTCGGATTTTAATACATGACGTATTGCAGGATAAAAATGCTTTGCATTACTTGTTTGTTTGTAGACAGCTACTAGCTTAGTGTTCTGAAAGGTTGTGTATAAACTAGAGATAGCCAATTCCAAAATTATTACTTTTCGGACTCCCGAAGATAAAACCGGACAAATTCCGGAATTCGGAAAATTCCGATATTGGAATAATTCTGGAATTCGGAAAAATTCGGAATTTAGAAATTTCTGATTTCGTTAACATTCCGGAATTCAGAACAATCCGATTTTTTCGAAATCCAGAGCTCTTCTCAATTCCGGAATTTTCTGAATTCCGGATACTTCCCGAGTTCCGGAGTTCTTCTAAATTAGGGAGTTTAACTGAATTCCATAATTTTCCGAAATCCGGAAAGTGAAAGTTCCGCTTCCAAAAAATGAATTTATTTTGGTTAATATGAATCGTGGCGGAAATAAGTCTTTGACCAGGTAATGGCGACTACTTTGAAAGAAATGGGGTGTATGAGAATTCAATGTCATATTTGTAGTTTCGTGTGGAGAAAAAACAAACTTGTGAACCATGTTTTAAGAAAAACTCAAGTTATTAATGTAAACTTTGCCGACATCATAAAAGAAATACGAAAGACATTTTGAATCGAAGAAATATAACATACAAGTTTGCAAGCGGAGACAAAGAAACCTAACGTAACCAGACTAAAGACGAATCGTTTACCGCGTAGCGATCAATGTCAAGCTGTTTTCGAGGGCGAGTTTCGAGTTGAGTCGAGTTTCATAACAGCTCGCTCGCTCGTTCAGCTCGTTTTAACTCGTTTTGACATAATGGCTTGATTAGACTGGAAAGCGAAAGCCATGAGAAATGTAAGCAGTAATGTGGAATGCTTTTAGTGTTGCTCACGACAGCGGTGCGTCTCGTCTCGTAATTTTAGTGCATCTCGTGGGGCAATTTTAGTGTATCTCGTCTCGTCTAGATAACGAGAAGACAAGATTTTTTTATTATTACGAGACAGCCTCAAATGTCGTAATCACCAATAGAGGTATATACTGTGGTTCTTAAAATCAAGGCTGAGACCTGCACTGTCGAATTCTTGAGCCCAAGCAGAAGACCAACTCGGGTAGTGATATCAACCGGCTCGGCTCGTATCAACTGAGCGAACAGCTCGAGTCGGCTCGGTTGGGATGAGCCGACGACCCGAGCCGGAATCAATTGAGCCGATGATTCGAGCTTTCTCGGTTGGGATGGGTCCCCTACTCGGCTCATGTGAATCGGTTCAAGCCAGCTAAGTTGAAACTAGTCCATTGGCACGTTTCGATTCAGCTCAACTAAGCCGATGGCTCAAATCGGCTCGGTTGGGTGAGCTGTTGGCTCGGCTCAGTTATCGGTTCGGTTCGATAGTGAATGAGCTGTAAGCCGAGCCGCTCGAGCCGTTGAGAAGCCTAAACCCGGTCCCAGCTGTTTTGAACATGTTTGGCTGAAGCCTATATGGCTCAAGCCCAAATACTTGTCCCTTCGGAACTCAAACCAAGAACGTGAAAGATGTCTTTCCCTCCTGAAGACTTCTCGACGACCGAGATCGACAGTCAATTAGCTTTTACTATTCAGATACAAACCGTATATATTTTAAAGATTATACACGGTGTTGATATAATAATAATAATAATAATAATAATAATAATAATAATAATAATAATAATAATAATAATAATAATAATAATAATAATAATAATATAAATAATAATAATAAAAATTTTAACCTTGCCGTAGAAATTTGGCAAAACTTACTTAAAAGTAGAGATTTCGGGGAAAGGGTTCCGTACCTTCAAGACACATCTCTGCAACTACCAAAATTTTAAATTTAGCGTTCCAATGAAGTTTCATGAAGAAAGTATTCTACTGTATGTTTTAACGAAAATAACTGTTATAAAAATAACTGAATATCACGCAACAGTAAGGCATATAATAAACTAATTTTTAGGATATGCAGAGGTAAATATAAAAGCTTTGCTATGAAATATCCACACAGAGGATAATTCAATGAGCTATGAAATATAATGTAAGGAAATAGCCTATGAGATTCAGTCTACAGAGCAATTGTTACTTAAAGAATGGACATACACTATTTCGAGAATCGAGAGAAGACGGAAAATGTTTCTCCAAAGAGAGACGAAAATTTTGAGTTAACCTTGAACCGTCTCGAAAGTAAAATGTTAATTCTCATGCTATTTTATTTGTTTTAGAAACGAGATGAGAAACTCCTCTTCACGTGAGCAACATTAAACCAAACCGAAATATTATTTCCAAATGTCACGTTTCTGCTTGTAATAGTATGACCTGAGCGATAATTAGCTTCTAGCTTTTAATCTTCTACGAGATAATTATTATTATTATTAGTTTATTATTATTACTATTATTATTCTTGAAGATTTGATAGTTTAAGTATTGAAACATCCGAGTACTCAAATATCTGAATATAATAAAACGTATGTTATCGCCGATCAATCGCCATCAAAAATCCTAAAGTAAAAAAAAAATTACAATATGCATTCGCACAAGCACCTTGACCACTGAACCGCGATCGCTACGCGGTAAAAGATTCGTTTTTAGTCTGGTTACGTTAGGTTTCTTTGTGTCCGTTTGCAAACTTGTATATTTCTTCGATTCAAAATGTCTTTCGTATTTCTTTTATGAAGTCGGAAAAGTTTACATTGATAACTTGAGTTTTTCTTAAAACATGGTTCACAAGTTTGTTTTTTCTCCACACGAAACTACAAATATGACATTGAATTATCATACACCCCATTTCTTTCAAAGTAGTCGCCATTACCTGATTAAAGACTTATTTCCGCCACGATTCATATTAACCAAAATAAATTCATTTTTCGGAAGCGGAACTTTCACTTTCCGGATTTCGGAAAATTATGGAATTCAGTTAAAATCCGGAATTCAGAAGAATTTCGGAACTCGGAAACAAACCGGAATTTAGAAAATTCCGGAATTGAGAAAACTCCGGATTTCGAAAAAAAATCGGATTTTTCGAATTCCGGAATGTTAACGAAATCGGAAATTTTCAAATTCCGGATTTTTCCGAATTCCGGAATTCTTCCAAAATCGGAATTTTCCGAATTCCGGAATTTGTCCACTTTTACTTTCGGGAGTCCGAAAAGTAATAATTCCGGAATTGACTATCCCTAGTTTATACACAACCTTTCAGAACACTAAGCTAGTAGCTGTCTACAAACAAACAAGTAATGCAAAGCATTTTTATCCTGCAATACGTCATGTATTAAAATCCGACAGCAGTTTCAGTATCTATCCAGAAATTGTATGTATCTAGTTACTGGAAGCTGAGGTATGAAGAATTGTATTGTGTCTTATCTTTTTGTGTCTTATACAACCCTGCAAACCACTGAATATCTAAACGGCTTTTGTTAAATCCAAGTTGTAGTACTCACAGTTACATCCATTTCTGTCTATATGATCGTGTTACTAAACCTTACAATATGACAGCGTTAATAAGTCTTTCTCTGTTCTCCCGTAAAGTTGTGATACGATCTACTACAGAATAAAGAACCAATTATCAATTTAACCAAGTTGTTGTATTACTACACATCTGTTTCCGCCTCTATCAACTGTGGTCGATCTCGTTGACGCGACATATTTGCTTTTTTATACCCCTTTCTTCGTTTACTGAACTAAACAGTAACTATTCTGAAATATACTACTGCGCATGCCTCCTAGATAAATATTTCTGATGCCAATAGGTTCCGTTTTGTCCAAGGAATGTTCTTTTTCTTATTCCCAGCATGACACTTTTATTACATTATATGAAGAGCATGTAGGTCTAAATACCTCATGTATTACAAAGAATGTAAGTTTAACTCTTCCAGCAAAGAAAAAACATGTGATCATAGTATACAACCCACAGAAGTGATAGCTGGCAATACAGTGGTCGTAATCCGTAACGACACAGAGAGTGAGCGGTGCCCTCCCCGCTGGTCTAGTGGCTAGCCCGTGCGCCTTTGGTGTCGGGTGTCCCGGGTTCGATTCCCGGCGGGAGAGCATCTATGATTTTTAACTGTCCTCGATGTTTCTGCGTTCGTGTCCCTGTTGTTATAAGTTATTAGAAAACCCAAGTTAAGCGAGTGAAGCAAGTAAAATTAGCAATAAGTAAGTTACTAAAACACGTTCGGTGAGTCAGTTTAATAAAAAGTGGACAAAGCACTGACTTTTCGCGCCGTTCATGCGAGTTCGAATCTATCTAGTCTTTAAAGTAACTGACAATTCTTATTCTTTCTACGAATGATAGATCTTCTCTTTGGCTTCATGTAAAACATGCACACGTAATGAAAAGACGCTGTCGCTAATAATAAAAATTAAAATAATAATAATAATAATAATAATAATAATAATAATAATAATAATAATAATAATAATAATAATAATAATAATAATAATAATATGAAATATTACAAGCTAACTCGTGTGTGTATTTCGACAATATAATTTTATTTTATTATGAGGAAATAAGTAAGGCTGGCTGGCGCCCGCCCCCCTAATTTTTTCCATGCGCCTTATGGGTCAACGGTGGCCAACGTTGGTCCCATCTCACTAACACCTCCTGTTCTCTCGATATAAGTTATCGACATTTTGCCTAAAGAGGGCTCTGCCGTGGTTCCATGACTACACATGACAATGACTCTTCGTTCATTTTGCATTGAAATCGCTTATTTTTCTGAGTACTATGAGTGCATACTGTGCAACGTTGCTCCCATCACTCAACAGTTTCCCGTTCTTTCGATATAAATTGCTAATATTTTGTTTGTAAGGGAGATATGGCATTACAATTATTACGTTTGAAGAAGAATTGAGGAAGATATTGCCTTGCCACAAACAACACCTATTATTATTATTATTATTATTATTATTATTATTATTATTATTATTATTATTATTATTATTATTATTATTATTATTATTATTTTATTATTATTATTATTATTAACCACTAATGTTGCCTACCTTTGTTTGCAATGCAATGTGTTACTAAAAGCAAATCAAAAGCCACTCCTCGCAATTCACGCTGCCGAACATGAAATACATGATTTACAGTTCTCTGTGTTAGGGGTAAGCACATTTATTATATTATTCTTTCAAATAACACGTTTCACAAGTTACTTCACTTTCAATGTGTAATTTCATATCATCACTAACAATCATCTTGTTCCGATAGGAAAATAACCCCCCTCGTGCAAAAAAAAAAAAAAAAAAAAACCTGACCATAGCGAAAGGGCGTGAACCTTCTTTATGCGATTAATCGAGTCCAATATTTCAATAAGTCCCTGCACACAAATATTTCAGTAAAAGAGGAAAGTTATTCAAACTTTTTGAATACCTATTTATGGGAGAAATTTAGTTCCCTTGGAAGTTTTTAAGAGTTTGAAGGGCTGCCATTTTGAACATTTTCGTCTGATTATTCTGGTTAACGACCTTTTCAAGATATTTCAACTATTAATGTTTGTGCCAAGTTTCGTCTCAATTCGCTGAAAATTAGGGTGGTTATGGCATTCACAAATAGCGTTATATATATACAGATAGATAGATAAATAGACACACAGAGGGAGAGAGAAAAAGTGTTTTGCTCCCTTCTCGCATCTGTGGTGCGTCAGAGCTAAACCATTTGCTCCTTTGCAAAACGTATTGACCAGCCTAACCTAAACACAAACCTTTTACTTGCTAACGTAGAAACGTGGTCGGGAGGTGTAAGGCATGTAGAAATTGTATTTTTAATAACCATGAGTATGGATTCGAACACTCCAATTCCATGTTTTTCTTTTTACTTTTTGCAGCTACACGGAACGTTCAATTTTTATTCTTTACTAATTGCAAATGGCGTTTACATTCAAAATATGAGGAATTTTAGTGGCATTTATTCGGATATTCTTCTCTTTTGAAATGAAGAAAAGAATAAAAGCAATACGCAAAGACAAAAAGTATTATCAGTACTAAACATTACGAATAATAATTGCTACGAAAAACTAAATACGACCTCTTTTACCATCTCTCATGAGCTGTATGTATTATTAACAAAATTTAAAAAAAAAGTCCTTGCCGGGGATTCGAACTGACGACCTTCGTATTTGTAAGCCAGCACTTTAACCACTACACCAAGATCACGGCATGGTTAATGTTTAGTTGTCGACGTATTTGTTGTATTTGTGTTTTATGTTCCCACTTCGACAATTTTTACTCTTTTTTTCTAAGTTTAACACTGTTTCTGGCTTTCTCTTTCGGTGTCTTCTTTTATTTACATTATGCACTATTCGTATTCACAGCTTGTGTCCCTCTGCAATGTCTTATTCAGATTAATCTTTCCAATTTGCCCCTCAGTAAACATTTGATTGATTTAATTCTCATACTCTCCACGGATGGAGCGCAGGAATGCCAGACTCGAAAAATAGGTGTACATTTACTTTCCTGACAAATAATACCTATGTCTTATGATAGGTAATGGACCCCTATACATGACCATATAACTATATAGGATAATAACACCTCATCAAAGGGGATAAAATCGACCAAAAACCAAACACGTGGTACTACGTCTTGCTTACGTTTATATTTTGGCAATTTTGTACCCCTAGAAGGGAACGATGTGGACCACCCAAATTTATCATAATACATATTAGGGTCCTATACTATAATACCAAATGTTTAAATTGGGCAATTTCCAAAATTTAAGGGGTGGGCCAAGGTACCCCTCCCAAATTTTTCAAGGGGTGCATTAATATACCCATGTCTTATGAAAGGGAATGAACCCCTGTATACGCCCATATAACCATATAGGGTAATAACACCTCATCAAAGGGGATAAATTAGGTCAAAAACCCCCGAAATTTGAATTTTTGGCAATTTTTTACCCATAAAAGGGAACGACATAGACACCCAATACTAATAGAGGTACATACTATGGTCCTAGGCTACGATACCAAATTTTTAGATTTGGCAATTTCCAAAATTAAAGGGGGCTGGTCCTATGTACCCCTGCCAAAATTTAGGGGGTGGGCCATGGTACCCCTGCCAAAATTTAGAGGGGGTGGTCCTATGTACCCCTAGGTCATTGACCCCAGGCCAAGGTCATTGACCTTTGACCTATGACGTCACAAAAATTTTTGCTGACTCGGCGCAATATACGGGGGTCCCTACTACTGTTTCCAGCCCTTTGGAAGAACTCGTCCATATACAAGTTATTTTGTTCCACTACCAATCTGAGAACTTCCGTAGTAAAGAAGAGGAAAAACAAATCAAGCGACCGTACATCTCCATGAGAGAGAGACCGATTCGTCATCCCCGGGTTTCCAGTAAACGAGGGAACCTGGGGAGTAACAACATTCTGTCGACTGTGTTCATCAACTTTCAACCAGTCCTTTTGCCTTTTACGCGGAAGGGCGCTGCTGGTGGAGGGTTGAGCAACATCGTCGTCAGAAGAATCATCATTCTCTCTTTCAGAGACATCCAAAGCAGCATTTCCAGCATCTAAATCCTCTCCGTCTGCCTCATTCTCATCCGAAAAATCATCAACCCCTTCCCCCTCAATTCTCTTTTCAAAATCCTCCTCATTCTCCAGATCAAACTCGGTTTCCATTCCTCATCGTCGGTGGCATATCCCTCAAGAAGTTCACGTATCTGAAAGCTGCAAAGCGCCATGCTAAGTTTCGAAAAATTCTACCGACAACTCGAATCAATAAACATACTTTTCCTGCTTATTATACAAAAGTGCAAACACTGTTACTTCGCGAACAAAAAAAAAATAATCTAGACACTACACTCCTAACAACATCACTCAGTCAACTACGCTGTATCAACAAAGGAATTGGACAGCAATGACCAGGGGTATAGGCAAGGGGGGGGGGCCATCGGGGCCAGGCCCCCCAAATGGTTTCCTGGCCCCCAAAATGACCAGCTTTTAAAACATCATAGTAAAATTATCTCTCTTCAGTCATTTAAAAGTAACAAAGTTTATTGACAATTAATAATTTATGGTAAAATAGTATGGAGAAATATTGCTTTTTCCATACCGATCGAAAAAATAGTATAGTATTTCTTCCTTATACCGATCGAAAAATAGGATACTTTTTTGTGACAGCAGATTACACAATTTACTGCGATTTATATTTGACAGTTTGAAGATAAACGTTTTAACAAGGTACTACAAATACAGCCATAAAACAAAGGTACTAAACTGATTTGTAAGTACAGTATATTTTTATATGCTTTAACAAGTGTTTTAAAAGACATAGAGGATGGAAAATTTGGCGAGAAACAATGTTTTTATTCAATTTGGATTCCATTCGCTCTCTCTTTTATTTCTACTCAGTGTAATAAAATAATTATGTTTTTCTTAGTCAAGAATAATAAATATTTTTGTCAGGAAACCGTAAAAAAAATTAAGTGAAATTTCAAAGAAAATCAATCTTGTATAGATAGGTTCTGTATACAAGGTCTTAAATTTAAATATAAAGGTAACCAAGAAAAGTTTTGTTGCTTTTTCACTCACCACCTTCTAACATCGATATGTCACCTAACCTGGAAGATCAAAAATAGTCCCCATCAGCATTGACGACCTTCTGAAAACATTGTGGAAGACCATGGAATCCATCGTGGTAGAACTTGGTGGGCCGTGAAACGAAGAAAGTACCAGGTGCATTTTGGACTTTTACTAGGGATTTGAACTGGCGTCCTCTAAGGAGATTGTCCAAAGAATGGAACAGGTGATAATCGGACGGTGCAATACCCGAGGAATATAGTGGTTGCAGTATTGTTTCCCATCTAAGGCGGAAAATGGTGTCCTGAGTCATCCTAACCACGTGGGACTTAGCGTTGTCCCGTAAACGAGGACACATTTGCAATTCAGAAGTGATGGCTCCAGAGTTTTGAGTTTTTTGTTGAGCAGAGCTCAACTGCTGACACTACACAGTTGCATTGATACTCTGACCAGCTGGTAGCAGTTCCCGATGCACCAAACACACAGAAGGACCTTATTCTGGTACAGTGCTGGTTTCGGCTGTTTTGAAATCGGTTCATGGGATGCTAACCAATGATGACGGCGCCGTGGAGCTTCGTATAGGACACACTTTTTATCACATGTCAACGCCCTGTCCAGAAATGGCTCCGAAACAGTAAATAAACACAGGCGACTGCCGCGTTGCCTTCTGGCCCGGAGTCAAAATTAGTGAGACCCATCGACCCAACTTGTAGTGCTTCACAAGCTGATGGATGTGCTGCCGAATGGTTTCTCCACACACTGAATTGTAGTCCCAGTTCCTCTTTGTACATGTGTTGGTCTTCTGGCACGTGGTATTTTCGGGAGTTTCGTCATCGTCCTTAAACTTGTTAAACCATCGCTGCAATGTCCGCGTCGTCACGACACCCTCACCAAAGGCCTGACATATCTTCTGTCCCGCTACAGCGGCGTTTGACCTCCATTTGAACTCGTTCAGCATACATGCTCTTATGACACTCTGTGGATGTCTCATGTTTCCTCTGTCTTTACGCAAGTTCATGGTGTGTCTGAATCGCCACAACCAGGTAGTATGTTGGATATAGCCACACCAACAACTGACGTTCGCCTTATCTCCACTCGCATTCGACTCACGGTGTGAGGTTCAATTGAACATAGACCTCCACGAAAAGGGACAGAGCTTTCTTGGTTACCTTTATAGTTATGCACAAAAGTATAGCGTTTGGTCCCGGGCAGTAGTTCTTGATTAAACATAATAAAAACTCTTGAATATAATTTATGGATAATAATAATAATAATAATAATAATAATAATAATAATAATAATAATAATAATAATAATAATAATAATAAGAAGAAGAAGAAGAAGAAGAAGAAGAAGAAGAAATGAAATCTTTAAGTTTTACGTCCCACGGTTATGCCGGTTAGGCTAAAGGAGACGGTGATGATGAGAGATGAGTGAAATGGTGGAATGAAGAAAGTGGGAGGAAACGGGAGAACCCCGAGAAAACGCATGAGCACGGTGTTTGTCCACCACAAAGTTCACTTGGCGGGGGCTGGGATCGAACCCGGGACCCCAAGCACCAGAGGTGAACGCTCTACCACTGAGCCACCGCGCCCCCCAAGAAGAAGAAGAAGAAGAAGAAGAAGAAGAAAAAGCTAAAATAGTGTTTTTAGTTTTCCAGAAGAAAACCAAAATTTTCTTTTCTTTCAGGCCTCAAAAACACTAATAGCAACACTTCTTTTTTGACATTGTACATTGTAGTTGCCCCCCCCCTCAAAAACGACGCTTCCCCTACACAAACCTGCTAGCTACACCCCTGGCAATGACACTCGTATAGGCTCAAATAAGCCTAAAAATAGATTTCATTGATATTGGATGCGCAGTTGCCATATCGTTCGTATTTTAACTTCTTGTAAACAATAAGAAACTGGATGGGGAGGGCAGAGAAGCGTGACTAAAAACAAGTACTTCTTCTCTCTGCTAGTAACGTAGAATGCAAAAAAGAAAGAAGAAAAAAAAAGCTTCCACAGGCCATTTCTTGCTGGAAAAAAGGGAGCCTTTTACGTTCTACATTCATGCAAGAGGAACGTGGCTAAAAAAGGGTCAATATTTTTTCTCTCCCTTAGTTTTCAAGATATGAGATTGGTATTTCGTCCAGTTATTACATACACTATGTAGTATATTTCGAAATATTTTGGGCACTCAGCGTTACCACCCGGGGCGCACAGAGGGCCCCGAAATTGGAAAAAAGGATTTTTTTTTTTTTTTTTTACAAAAATTTCCCTTTTGGGGTAATTTTCTCCCCTCGGGTGCACGATACGGATATGTAAGTTATACCGTTCGAAAGGCCGATTCATGCTAAAGAAAACAAGGTATGATTCATGTTTCTACGACAATTAGGGATGTGTCAGAAAATTTTTATCTAGAATTCGACCTTTTTTCATGCTATAGGGGAACATGCGTTTTGTTGAGACATGGGTCAATACTTTTCTCGCCCTTAGTTTTCAAGATATGAGATTGGTATTTCGTACAGTTATAACATACACTATGTAGTATATTTAGAAATATTTTGGGCGTTGAGTGTTACTACCCGGAGCGCACAGAGGGGTCCAAAATTGAAAAAGAAAAGGATTTTTTTTTTTTTTTTTTACAAAAATTTCACTTTTGGGGAATTTTCTCCCCTCAGGTGCACGATACGGATATGCAAGTTATACCGTTTGAAAGGACGATTCATACCGAAGAGAACGAAGTACGATTCATGATTTTAGGATAAATAGTGATAATACTGTAGATCAGTGGTGTAATGCTAGAACGTTTGGTAGGTATACGCTCGATCGTTTAAAACAGTATAGTGTATACCCAAGTCTACTTGGCGTATACGCACTCCAATGTGCGCTCATTCTTTCGTAAATTTAAGGTTAGTATACGCTGAGTTATAAAAAATTCAGGTAGGTATACGCCGTATACTCTCGTATACACCCCATTACATCCCTGCTGTAGATACTTTACTGAACTATTTGACTAAAAAGTGTAAATAAAGCAAGAGTTCAAACATTGGGAAATTTCCTGGCACATTTCTATTTACTCTAGGATCATGATTTGTATCTCGCTTTTTTCCAAATAAGAGTAGGTTTCCAACGGTACCACTTGTAATATGTCTATATGTCCCTGAGGGGGAAATTTAGAAAAAAAAAAGGAAATTTTCTCCTGAAAAATTCCTTTTTACGATTCGGGCGGGATTTTCCCGCTTCTGGTACGTATTAGAGAAATTTGAGTGCTACATTTGAAAACTGCTTTATAACGAAACCTACGAGGTGCAAGCTATGTTTCTAAGATTAATAGGGATGCGTCACGAATATTTTAAAAAACCTCTAAAATTTTCCCTTTTTTAAAAGACGCCTTCGTTATTTGTGACGTCACTGCCCCCAGGCATCGCACATGTGACTGCAAAATGCCCATAAAACATGTTCTTTGATGCTTCCATACTTGAATAAATGCAAAAAACCCGGTGTAAAGCTTTACTAGAGATTTATAAAGCAAATTCCGAAGGTCGACGCCATGGCCTGTATACAGGCCAAAAAATTAGAAGGGTTAAAAGTACACAATCTGTCGTGTAGAAGAAGAAGAAGAAAAGAATTGTTGTTGATATTAAATATAAAGAAATGATTTAATCTTAGTAGCTGAAAATATATGTTGATTTTGTATGTATGATCGATACTCTTAGTTACTGTAACATCAGATAGTTTTTTTTTTATTTAAATTTAAACGTTGCTATGACAACCGAAAAAGAAAAATATAATTAATGAAGTTTTGGAGAATAAGGATAATATTGATTTAAGTTGTTGTGCCTGATTTAATTTAATTTGATCTTGTGGACATATTTTAAAAATTACACTGACTGTGGGCTGGAATGTAACGTAAAATATATGTACAATATAAGTTAATCATTACATTTTAAATGGTGGTTCCTATATATGTTACAGGTGGTCCAGAAAATGGAAAATATTTATTTGATGCTTTGCTTTTAGAGAAGCACATTGAGACATATAGACTGTGTCAGACATATTCTTTCGATTTTCCATTGTAAACTTTTATATTAAAAGAACTGATTAGCTGCACTTGAAACGTCGTTAATTAATTAATAGAATTTATGAGCAAAATACGCGATTGAGAGTGAACAACAGCTTTTATGAAACTTCATTTATTTAACTTATTATACAGTATAATATTGCACGTTGCTTTTCGTAGATAAATACATTTTTTTTTATTTCTAACACTAATACAGAAAAGCATTTCTATAAAATCATTATTTAGTTTATTCACTTTTCTTTCTTATCTTCACACTGTACTGTTACAACTCACTACATAGTGACACAGTGTAGTGTGTGTTAATACAAGTGTGTTAATACCTCTGCCATAATTACGCGTTCACTATTTACAGAAAATAGAGCAATTATACATAATAAAAGCAATTAAATAACAATTGCATTTTGTCCGTATTTAATAGAACGATATTTCGGTTCGTAATTTTTATTGGAACCTTTGGCAAATTGGTTTCTATTTTGTTGAAAAACCAAGCTTGTTTATTTGTCTACGTACATGAGAATCGCACAGCTGAAGAGATCTCAACATACGAATATGGACAAAAATCTAAAAATGTAGGTAAAAAAGCTTGGATCTTCAACAACAGAGAAACTAACTTCACATAGGTTTCGGTAGAAATTAGGAGTCGAAATATAATTCTACTAAATAAGGACAACATGCAGATGTCGTATTTAATTTCTTTTATTAAATATAAATGCATATTATGCAAAAATGAGGACATTTTATAGAGTAATTGTAATTAAGACATACATTATTCAACGTTCCGATTCACTGCTCCGATTGCAAGTGATTTAAGTATGTGAAGAATCACGCAAAGTACAAGAGTAAAGCAGTGCATTCTATCAACCTAAAACAATAGACAATGAAATATTCACCAGTACCAGTACAGAATATGTATATTCTCAAGAAAATAGGTTCATTTTCCAAACAGTTTAAATAAAAAATACTAATAGCCTTACCCAAAGTGTTTAACTCAACTTTAAAATTGAAAGAAAATATACTACAAATTAACCTAATAACCATTACCACAAAATAAACAATATTAGTTCAATGATTACAGAAATATAATAAATCTTATTCGCTATTGAAATAGCATATCTTAATAGAAAATGGCAAATTTACCGATTCTCAATGTTTCTAATAATATAGAAAAAGAAATGTACACACTTTATTCTTTCGCTTTGCATTCTTTGATAAATATATGAAATGCTGAGAATGAATAAAATGCTATCTTTTGCTAACGCTAAGTGCATTTAATTCTGAAATTTATCATAATTATTCTTTTCTTAAGAATAACAATATCGAATATGAGATCCAGGCCCGTATCTACGGGGCAGCCCCCAAGCATTTCCACGATAGGCTTGAAAATAAAGTATAACATGGTTGGATCGGGTCCTCCTAACGGCAAGTCTTTATTTTGGGACATTTCGTTCAATGAACTAATTAGTAACGAAGACAGAAAACAACGTGCCCCCCAACCCGCCTTCACTCGCTGACTCTTGCTCGGCAATACTATGTGAACTAAATATTAAACTTTCATTCAGAAAGGAACCAACCTACCTACTTACCTATATACATGGGCTAACAGGTAAGTTCTCAAAGCCGCAATCGAAAAATCAGATCTCTGATCGAAGAATCGAAAAAAAAAGTGAATGAAATAGCCAAAGTAAAGACTTACTCCCCTAACTTCTACCGGCCTCCTCCCACATTTTGGGCTGGCTACGGGCCTGCTGGGATATAACCCTAAATCTGTATTTGTTGACAATATTACAAAAACTCCATATTTAAGACCTCTAATTTTCACCAACAAATTTATCCTTAACTATGTTAGATATTTCTATCGAATGCAATAACTTTTTTGTATTTTAATATAATATTCTCTACATGTAAAGAGTTGTTGCACAAAATTAGATTCCAACGTAAATGAACTATATGTAAACAAGCCCAGTACGTGATTTATAATTTTAAAATTGTCAGAGAAACACTAATAAAAATTACTTTAAATACATTTTCCATTAAATATATCTCTACTTTAATAAGTGTAGACTAATCACTTTTCAGTTTTTACGCAGATTAGAAACAAATGAACTGATTAACGAATTATAAAGCCACCTATAAAATAACTGGGATTGGAATTGTTAGAATACCAAAAGAACTGTGAAATGAATTGAAGTGATCGTGTGCTCTATAAACTATAATAGAAACATGTAAGTTAATATATATATATATATATATATATATATATATATATATATATATATATATATATATATATATATATATATATTAGAAATAACCTAAATTGTAGCTTGAATTATGCTGAGAGATGTAAACAAAATTAATATTCCTATTAGTTGAAACTTCAAGAATGTTATCTAAGTTAATGTGTTGTATTGTATTTATTTTCACCTTTTATAATACAGATTGTACACAAGATGAAAGTAGGAATTGGACTAGTAAGAATACATTGTGTATATACAAGGTTACACATTTATACATTTAAATATTCCATAAACTTATAATATTGAACTTGTGGCTAAAGAATTAGTTCAGATTTTAGGTTCCATTCCTTGTGTGGGTACATTTTTGTTTAGATCCTTTATAAATCTATACATCTGCATCTGGTTATACCGGGTCAAGATGGTGCAGGCTAGATTCCGCTCAGATAGGGATTTATTCTTCCTTTCTACTCTTGTCCAATGAATGGAGTACATTCAGGTGCGGTGTGGACTAAATCACTTCCTGTACATGCAGAGGTGATGTAAGTGTGAAGAATTATCTTCTCACTAGTATAATTGATTGCTTTTTGAGTTTTAGCATATTTTCAGCAGCGAGGTTATATGAGACATGGACCTACTGATTAACGTGGAATCCGAACCACATGAGCTTTCGCTGGGAATCGAACCCGGGCCTCCCATTCACTAGTATAAAAAGAGATTACTACATGTTGTTTTTTTCTAAGTAGATTGGTGTGAACGTTTCCTTATAACGTTACTAATTACGATGGTTTAGTCGAAAACTGATATAAAAGTACATGCAAAGAAATACAAATATAATACCTATCTATACATACAATTATCATTGGATTCATGTATTTTAACTTTCTTATTATTTCAAATCTGCAAAACCTTAGTTTCCTATTAATCTTGTATTACATATATCTTTACTGAAAAAAATTTAATCATATTTTCTCAGTCTTAATTTATTTTTTGTCAATCATCTTAACCCGGTTAAATGAATACAATCTATTTATAACATTAATATCGATCTTGTAATCAATATGGTGTTTTCACAGAATCAACCACCATATAGTTACATGGTATGAGATTGTTATTAATATCGTTCTACACATAATTTGCTATTCCAACAAACATCACTTGTGGGTTTCATTGGCCTGTCCCAAAGAGAAAGCGAGGCCGGTGGCTCAGTGATAGAGTGCTCATCTCTGTCGCATAGGATCCCCCGTTCGATCCAAAATCGCACCAAGTGGTCTTTGTGGTGGACAAACACCATGCGTGTGGGTTTTCTGGTGGTTCTCTTGTTTCCTCCACTCTCGTTATTCGACCATTACAATTCATCTCATCATCATCGTCTGCATCGAGTTTGCCTTTCTTATATTTTGACTTTCAGGAACATCTAATTTTTACATTAATAATTCGTCGAGAGATAAATGTAGTGGAGATCTTATGAGTGCAAGATGTTAAGTATATTTAACATTTCTGCCAGGAAAATAAGTATTGAGACTACAGTACCTATTTCTAACACAACAAAAGATCCACTAATATCGTTTAACGATAGTGGTCTAACGGATTCTCTGTAGTTCTCTTGATATTCTGCTGAAGGTGACAGATCAGTTGCTAATTCTCTTTCCCATTGTTCTATTATTCCAGAATCAATTAGATATCCAAGATAATGATTGAAAGGTTCAACAAGTGGAGAATTCTTATGAAAAATAAACCCTACACTAAGATTTATTACTGATTCTTTCATTAATCGTAATTTCGTACGGGTATTTAAATCAAGAAAATGAACATTACACACAATACCCGAAGGAAGTTGTTCTACCAAAAGTGCAATTTTCCTTTGATTCACCAACGTAGCTAGTACTTTATGATCACGTACTACACGATATTTACTAGCTATTACATGAAGATAAGGGTCACTGAAACTTTGAAATCCTTCCACCCAACCAATATCATCAACTCCCCAATGCAGTCCTGAATCAACAAATTGGCTTAAAGTATCAATTGGTGTTTCATAAACTGGGAAAGTCAGAAAAGAAACTAAATTGCTGTTATAGGCTGTAATTACAAGAGTAGATGTAATACTTAACCATACAATTAGGTGCCTTATGATAGAGTGAGCCTTTAAGGATACTCCAAATCCTATAACAATACTGATGGAATTCATAAGGCAGTAAGTGAATGATAAATGCGAGGGTTTTGAACTTGAAGGAACTACCATGTGCTGTAGAATACAAAATGCATACAAGATAATAGAACTGAAGATTATAAACCCACCTACAAAAAGCCACAAATCTAATGTGAATGGTGTGAATACAGACCAAATGTTTTGTTGTCGTCTTGGAGAGGGAGTCAGGAACTTGATATTTGTCTGAGTATATGGAACTGAGTAATCAAAATATTTCGTTAAATAATCAATTATTACCAGACCGGGTACACCTGTCTCACATGTGCCACTTTGAAGTGATGCAAAGAAAGTTCCATCAGATTTAACATTATTTATTTGTCCCCAACCGTTTTCAATAATATTCAGTTCCCAGGAGAAATTGTGTTTCTTTGAGAATTCAATCATGACTCTGTAGTCTACACCATCATACACACCTTTCTTCAATATTGCATCAGGACTGAACGGCCTGAAGGCTAACTTAATCGTTATCCCTTGCAAATTAATAAGCTTGTTTATTTTAAAATATAGGCTTCTCTTGGTTTCATAATTAATATCTTGGAAGAAACCAAGATCAGTAATATAACTCGGTTCCAAATTATTGCCCATTGCATGAGTTAAAATAGTCACTGCGTTAGAGAACGGTAATATCGGACTTGAATTCAAAATATAAACGTGAGGAAAATACTTAAGTAATTGACAGTTAAGATAATTTTGCACTAATATTTCCAAGTCCTTAGTTATAATGACGTATTGTCTACTAGATCTCTGAACAGATACCTGACTAATTTCATAAATATAGGAAAATGTTCTGCATATATTACTTGATGGCACAACAAAAGTTTTGCAATTTTGGTTCATTCCTTCTATTAGAGTATCATTAACTAATTTCACGGAACCATGCATGAATAGTAGCATGTTTTGATGATTCAAACAGTTGCCAATCATCTGATTTACAAATAATATATCACCCAATATCACTGTACAATGATCTCCATACGGCTGTGAACTCCACGTTAGTTCATTGAAGAATGCAAGAAAACAATGATTGTCACTCTCTTCAGTTTTGGTTATATCAAGGAACAACGACGGCACCACTAAGAAGGAGCACAAAAGAAATATGTAATTCACAATAACCATCATTGCCTAGAAACGGAAAAGATAAAAAGTATTAATTTCTCATATGAAAAAATGTGATTAAAAATAATTATCTCCGAATATCATGTTGTTTATGAATTTTGTTACTTAATGAGTCAAAAACTTACTCCCTTATTCTCTGAACAAATGTTATTCGCGAAAGTAATCTCACAGTCATTACTGTCATGTTTATTTAATAATTCCGCTCAAAATAATGCTAAAGAATAAATTTATAAGAAACTAATTAAATTTTTTAGCGGTAGCATAGCCTTATTTACGTACTAAGAAGCTGGAAACCACACATTCATAGACACCATGAAAAATACGTATTATTAAATCTATCATAATCCAATGGGACAGTAATAGGTGTAAATACTGACATACTATTGTTGGAAGAAATGTAATTATATAACCATAAAATGAAATCTTTCAATTATATTTCCCACGGGTATACCCTGTAAGCTGAAGAAAGTGGATGGCAATGAAAGTGAATGATCATGGAAAACAATGGTGAAATAAAAATGTGGGAGGAAACAGTAGAATCTACATAGGAAGGACCAATTTTATATTTCACAGTAACAAACAATACGTTTTATTCCGTTGACTATAGCATCAGCACCACCGTTTGTGGTGTTGCCAACATCATGACTGGAATGAGAAGGAGTAAAGTCGCATTTTTTTTTCTCCGATAAGAGCAGATTCAATCTGAGTAGTAAGAGCAGGAAATGCGCAATAAAACCAAGAACATTGTCGAACACAATCATTTTGCTGCTATGGTGTTCTTGTGTGGAAGACATAATGTTACATGTGCAGACGATCTCAAAATTTTTGAACACATTACACACACCGATTAAGTTATTGTGACACAGTATTTCTCCACGTGCGTCTTTTCAGAGACCGGTCCCAAATTCTTCTATATGGATGATAATGCGCGATCACATCGAACAGCGCGGTTATAGTTTTTATACTATGATACGTGTAACACTAAAACAATGTTGAAATCTAAAGACTTTGGTGATCTTTACGTTACGTACGAGACTGGTAAATTTTCTAGTCTCATATTGATTCTCGTCTCTAAAACAACACAAAATTTGTCACGTTTATTGTGCCTTTCCTCGAATTTGAAAGGTATTTTCTGGCTTGATGACTCTAATCTTGTTTTCGAGACGAGAGAGAACTTTAACATCCAGTGAGAAATATATTCTGATTGCTTCTAGTGTTACAGAAGTGTTGCTATATGAGCTAACATGTAGCGCGTTGATTCAATCGCGCACTACGCTCAATTACAAACTTGAGCAAATAATCGTTATTACATAACTACATAATAATTTAAATCTCATATTAAATTTTTATGCAGTATCTTTTTTTAATAGTTATGTAACGTTTCTATGCATCATATTCAAGTACTTTCTTTAAAAAGAAAACTTTCATCACAAATATGGCTGTATCAGCAAAATATACTACTTCCTTCCAACCAACAATCAAAACCCATGTCACTAAAGAAGTAGTTCTTTAAGACAATCTGTTGGCAGGCCATCTGAAAATTAAAATCAGTTAATTGTGCAATTAAAAACACAATATTAGTAATATTAAGAATGTATTACTTTAATAGGCAAATTTGAAAATTATCGCCAATAATAAACTTCCTAAATTTCAGAAAAGGTCACATTCTAAAATGGAATTGAAAATGCACTTACGTAAGTTTAGAACCAACCTGGTTTATCGTGTCGCGTTATGTTCTACAATATTAACAATGTTCAAGCGGCAACATGCTAATTCAACGTAAACATGATTTATTACGTAATATATAAATACACGGGTCAGATTGCTAAATTTAGCTAACATTCAGTGGGGGCTAATGTAAGAGTTGCAGCGTTGCTCAACGACCAAAGTATTACAAGAAAAAAAATATTATTAGCAGCAGTAGTAAAGAACAGAAAAAATACTTTCTAATACTCCCATATATACTTTAAATAACATATTGTTTTACTTCTATAACCGTTTGTTCCGTTAATCCATTTTAAAAAACGAAAAAAAATTCGTCACAGAATAGCTATAATTTGTTTCACGCAACCTGATAGAAAAAAGAAGAAGTTTTCCCCCCCACCACGCTCAATTACACATGAATGTTGGTGTTTCGTCTTCCACCATCAGCCCCCGCTGACAAGGGTTAGGTGGTAGAGCAGCAATATGCTGAACCTCGCCCGCTTGAGTAAAGTCTTTTTCAATTCAATTCAATTTTTGATGAGGCACTAAATATGTTTTAAGCATTGTTTGTGTTCACTGGAGGACATTTCACATATTTCATTAAGTGGAAAGCTGTAAATATATTTTGAAAAAGTCATCTCTATTTTGCACGGGAAAAGACAAAACTGGAGATTCGAAAAATGCAGTCAGCAGTGACGTCACAAGAAGCAGATCATGGCCAACGAGAAAAAGAAAACTTCCTCTACTCCATGGTTGCAGGGTAAATTCAAAGCTAAAATTAGAAATTGAGTTGCGGAAAACCCGTTATTTGGAATGATATTTTAAATGTTTTCGTTCTTCGCTGGCTCCTCCAAGATAAGTTAACATACATTGATAAGACTTAAAATATTTCACAGGAGGGCTGGCGTTGCCTGCGCATTGAATATCCCAGCCCAATTTGTTACATACTTTGTGCCAGTTTTTGTCGCCACGTGCAAATGCATATGTTTCACATACGGTAATTCTTTTCTGAATGGTAGAATGCTCACCTCCTCTGTGGTGAGCATTCTGCCACGCAAGTTTGTGGTGAACAACATCGTGCCAGCGGATGTTCTCTCATTTCTGAACTCATACTCATTCCACCGAAGAATTCATAATCAGTTACTTCC
Source organism: Thermobia domestica (assembly GCF_964235325.1). NCBI lineage: Eukaryota > Metazoa > Arthropoda > Insecta > Zygentoma > Lepismatidae > Thermobia > Thermobia domestica. The sequence continues at coordinate 258,991,689 of NC_137455.1, forward strand.
ATTAAATATCCTAAGGACATACCATGGGATACATAACTTAAGGTTTCATTTCATCTTATATTCAACAAGACCTTTTATTATACTAAATAAATTCCTCCGCCTCCAAATTCGTTGGTGGCGAAACAGCATTAACTTGTTTCGCTATATTCGTAGGTCCATTTTGACCCACTTCCGATGACGCACAAAACATACAAAATAGGCACTAAACGCTGAGAAAGAAACGACCTCGAAATTCGATAGTGGCGGAACAGTGAACCAACTTAACTCCCACTTTAAAGGCCCGTTTAACTCACCTTGGGTGATTCACAAGACGAGAAATAGGGGCAGAAAACTTTTTTTTTTTTTTAAAAAAAAAAAAAGGACTAAACGATGCGAAAGAAACGACCTAGAAATTCGATAGTGTCGGAACAGAGAGTCATATTCATCACACTTTGGAGGCCCATTTTGACACCTTCTGGTGACGCACAAAATGTAGGAATAGGGGCACAAAACGGCACGAAACATTCACTAGTCGAAGCGAGAGGAAGGACCTCGAAATTCGATAGTGGCGGAACTCTTGGTCATTTTCGTCCCATCTTGGAAGCCCATTTTGATCCACTTCCGGTGACGCACAAAACGTGAAAATACGCGTTCCGAACGGCAAGAAACTGGCACTAAATGATACGAAAGAAACGACCTCGAAATTCGTTGGTGGCGAAACAGTGGGTCATTTTCGTCTCACCTTGGGGACTCATCTTAACCCACTTCCCATGACGAAAAAAACGTGGAAGTATACGCACAAAACGGCACAAAACGATGTGAAGGAAACGACCTCGGAATTCATTGGTGACGGAACAGCAATAACTTGTTCCGCTATACTTGTAGTCCCATTTTGACCCACTTCCGGTGACGCACAAAATGTATGAATAGGCGCACAAAGCGACACAAAACTCGCACAAAAGATGCAAAACAAAGTACCTCGAAATTCGTTGGTGGCAGAACAAGTTAATGACGCCGTGAGCACCAATATAAGTACGTACTGTAGTTCTTGCCATCAAGGCTGAGAACTGCACGGTTCAATATTTTAGCCAAAGCAGAAACCCAACCTGGATAGTGATGTCAACCGGCTCGGCTCTGTTCAACTGAGCGAACAGTTTGAGCTGGCTTGGTTGGGATGACCCATCGACTGGGCTCAATTGAGCCGATGGCTTGAGCCGGCTCGCTAGGAATGAGTTATCGACTCGGCTCGATTGGAGCCAATAGCTCGAACCAGCTGCGTTGAAAGGAGTCCATAGGCTGGGTTCGAGTCAGCTCAACTGAGCCGATGGCTCGAACTGGCTCGGTTGGGGTAAGCAATCAGCTCGGTTTGATTCGGCTCGTGTGAGCCATCTTCTCGAGGTGGCTCGGTTGGATGAGCTGTTGGCTCGGCTCACTTCTCGATTCAGTTCGATAAGTGAATGAGCTGTGAGCCAGCCACTTGAATCGTTAACAACCCTAAACCCGGGTCGAACAGTTTTGAACATGTTTGACTGGAGTCATATAACTTTTAACAATTTTTGGCTCGAGCGCGAATACTTGCTCCTCCTAAACTGAAACCTAGAATCTCGTGACCAATGTTCTTGCCTCCTGAAGATTTATTGACGACCGAGATCGACAGTCAACTAATTTTTAGTATTCATATAGCCTACAAACCGCCTATACACCATATTTATACACAATGTTACAATAATAATTAGTTATAGTAGTAGTAGTAGTATCATTGATAATTGTATTGTCTATGTAGGATACTTGAAGAGAGTAGTATTTGGAACTACACAAAGGATTTAGCTCAAATTGGCTCGTTTTGGCTCGACTCGATTCGAAACTCGATCCGAATTCGAGTCGAGTTGAGGGAAATTTTTCGAGCCGAGTTCTCGAGTCGAGCTCAAAGATGTCTGCTTCGAGTCAAGTCGAGTTTTAAAGAAAACTCGCTCGAATTCGCTCGTGTTCAACCCTATTGTATGCATGACGGGCATATAGAGTTCTTTCGATGGGGATAGAACCATAAACATAATATATTTAAAAAATACTTAGTTTCACGGCTTTCTTCTCAGGGGGAGAAGGGATGGTAGTTATCCAGCATTGCTTATAAGTACCTTATTTGAAATATGTAAAACAGTAACAAGTAGACAACACAATATACACACATCTTCTTATCTTCAGTTTTAATTGCTGATTTCAATTGCAAATTACAGTTAGAATTAACAATTACAAGTTTCAATTGCCAATTGCAATTAACAATTAAATGTTTCAATTGCATCCTTTGCAATTCACAATTAACAATTAAATGTTTCAATTGCCTGGTGACCAATTAACAATTGACGAAAATTTAATTGCAAATTTTATGATTGAATTCAATTGCAATTGAAATTAATTGTCAATTACAAATTGAAATCAATTGCAATTAATTTTCAGAGCAATTACTTTCAATTGATTGATCAATTGCAATTGATTTCAATTGATTTTGCCCAAGACTGAGTACTAACAACATTTGTTGGAAAGCTAAATTTCCCTACATTTTCTCTCATATTCGCAAAATCTCCCTTTTTCCCTCCTTAAAAAGTTCTTTGCTAAATCTCCTTAAGCCGCGGGATATTTCCCTCAAACTAGCACCACTGTCTGTGCCTCGACTGGGAAAAAAAATGAAATGAAATCTTTGAGTTTTACGTCCCACAATTATGCCGGTTAGGCTAAAGGAGACGGTGATAATGAGAGATGAGTGAAATGGTGGAATGAAGAAAGTGGGAGGAAACGGGAGTACCCCGAGAAAACCCACGAGCACGGTGTTTGTCCACCACAAAGTTCACTTGGCGGGGGCTGGGATCGAACCCGGGACCCCAAGCACCAGAGGTGAACGCTCTACCACTGAGCCACCGCGCCCCCCCCCCCTCGACTGGGAAAGAAAACAACTAAAATGAACAAGATACACCTGCCTGGTGCTGTGGTTTCCTGTCAAACGAATAAGGTTTTCAAGGTGTTTCGAGCAGATTGTCATGTATATTTATGTCCAAAATTATTGTCGCATATCTATAACTGTCTTCTTATAAGAATATAATTTGATAATGATTTTGCAGGGTACTTTTAATACTGATACTATGTGTATAATCGGGAAATGTATATTTGTGGTAAATTTCGTAGGAAAATAATTATAAATACGAAAATTAGAATAAGTAAAACAAAATGTTGCTAAATGGACAAGAAAATTTTATTTTCGTTTTATTGTTCTTATTTACTGCTCTTTTGACACGAAATTTTCCACATACATGTCTTTCCCGATTATACACATACTAACATTCTAAGAAATACCGTGTGAATTCGTTATCAAAATATATTCCTACAACAACATATTTATAGACGCTACAATAATTTTGGACATGAGTGTACATGTGTGCAGCGACCGCATCAAGCTGAGGACACATCCTGTTAGCAAGGTATGGTTCAAGATAAAGATGTGACTCTAACGGCGTGGAGTTTGTTCGATTGGTGTGACTACAGTTTGCCTTATTAAGTGAAAAGTATTCAAATTTTCTGGCAAACTTTCTTTATGTTCACTTTATCTCCCGATTGAAACTGTCTCCATCATCACGATAGTGATTTCTTTACAAGACACAGGTGGCACTACAGCTCGAGACACTTTTAAGCATTCACTCGTAAGACATAAACTCCACACAACATGTATTGGATATTGAGGAAACATAACTGAATGTCATGCATATATGTGCATTAAAAAGTTTACATACTAATCTTGAAGAATTCTTTATGTACTCAAACCTCACTGTCTCTCCAACCATTTTTTCGAACAGTAAAATATTTCTAATTTGGAATAATACTCGTAGAAAGAAGTATATCTTTCTACAAATATTTTTATCCTTAATTACTCGCTATCTTATCTGTTTCTCTTTCATCAACTTAAATAGGACCCGAAATTTGATCTATTATCCTGAGTCCTTATAAAGCTGAAAGTTCAGTTTTCAGTAAATTCGTAAGAAAACATTCCTAACTATTTTTGTTTGCTTCATGATAAGCAAATGTTTCGAAAGTAACATCTTTCACGTAAGAATAGTCAACGTTTTAACGAACTGGCAAAAAGCTCAAATTCCATGCATCACAAACCAGTGAACACGTAGCATTATTGAGTTTTGTGTCGCTGTTTACATTGAAACAACTTGTACCATGTGTGAACCTTCCATTAAGTTTGCGTCGAATATTTTCTTCAATAATTTTCAACTAACAATAAATTTACAACTTTTAATGTCGCTTTTTTTCGAAATCAAGATTTATTATATTCATCGGTTCATAATGCATGGAAAATGGGATATTTAACAATTTCTAAAAAAATCGACAGAATGGTTTCACACTTTGTACTAGTTGCGAACTCATACCAGAACTTGCTGCTTTGTAAGAATTATCCAAGAGACAGTATTATTGTGTTATTTTTCTCATTGTACTTCTTAGATGCAAAAATGTTCATACATGCATGAGACAAATGAACAAATATTGCGTAAGACAATTACTAAATCCGTTTTGACATTCATAAAAAAATCAAGTAGCATATTTTTATTCAGAGCAGTGTGTGTATTGAACGAGATCGTGAACGTAATAAAATAACTTTATTTTAAAGAAAATAAAAATTGTAATTCAAAGGAAAGTTAATCAGATTTCAAAGAGGCCAGAGCAATAGGATATAAGAAAAAATCGGTAACAGAAGAAAGTTTTTAAAATCTTTCCTACACTTCTATTACTTTAGAGCTCCCGCCAGACCTCAATTCGAAGCCAGCCAATTGTCCTTCAGACACTAAAGAAGAGGAAGCATTAGCATGTTATACATTTCGAAGAGGCTTAACCCTTAAATGATTAACAAAAAAGATTTAGATAGTTGTTATCACTTTGCAAGATTGCCTTTCAACAAGCTTATCTTCTGTGTACGAGCACCTCATTGTTTCTCTAGATTCGATTTAATTCATGGTCTCTTGTGTACCTCTATGCTATTATTATTGTGATTTGAATTAACAATTATTCATGTTTGTTTGTAATCATGTATATTCTTGAATGATTAATTTGAGGAAATAAAGTTGTATCGAAACCCAATGTCACTTCTTTAATTTTTCAATGCAACTTCAGCTTATGCTTGATTTGCATAAGAGTAGTGAATAGAGTTAAAAAACACAATACAGTAGAGAGTTCTTAATCTATTATACCAACCCATTCTTTGTTACTTCAAATTTCTTCCTACATCCCAATTAGACTAAATTCAATGCCATCTAATGTAACTATACTGAAAGGATGGTACGACATTAGAAAGCTTTGAAAACAATGGACATTATTTTCCGTTTTCATTTGGGTCAATATCGTTAGGAAAATCATCTCAACCATTACCGTAGTTAGTTTGCTTATGATTCCTCTTTGAATAGCCTATTTTTCCCCAATTAAAGTCATTACATATTAATAATGTATTCGCACTTAATGAGTGTTTACCTAAAACACTCAAAACTAAAATTATATGCAATACATAATCACTTGGAAACAAATGATGAATGTATATTGATCAGAGAACTTGAATATGCTTTCAAGTAATAAAAGGGAACAATATATCTGGTGATTCATTGTGTAATAACACGAAGATCCACATTTTTGATGGGAAGAAAGTTTTTTTTTATAGCTTTTAATCCTATTTTCTACAATGTTATGTAGCTCCTCTTGATTAACGATCGTGCAGTAGCTTGGGTCGAGAAAGCGATTTTTGGAATATCAAATTCTAATTTCCTGTCAAAGTTGCGTATTTGCATGCTAATCAAGGGGAAAATATTGCAAAATTACTCTATTTTGTCTTCGGTTCGTGCAAAGGGCTTACAGGTTGAAAGAAAAGGACTAAAATAATCGATTATTGTTTTAAAGCTCAAATTTTCCCGATTAACTTTCCTAACTTCTAATAGCATCAAATTACATTATTTTAGTTGTTTAATAATGACAAAAATATTTTAGAAATTACAGCGGTATTTTTAACCTCTACAGACCTGATTTTTTTTTACTACACCAAAAAAATTATTTCTGAATATTTTCTAGTTAGTACACTGTATACTCAAAGCTGCCATATGATGGACCCAGAGTGCACTAAATGTGTTCTCGAATGAGTACTTGAGTAGCAAAACTTGTAAGGATGCAATTTGAAATGAAACGACATATGTTTACGTAATATTAAAATGAATGTACTCAAATGAACACTGGGGGACCGTAGAGGTTAAAGTTCGTCCATATGGACTAATGTTATTAAATTTCGGTAAAATACTGACTTTTAAATTGTTTTCCTTTAAGACGTACTTTTACTATTTAGATTTGAGATGAAAACATTAACTTCTATGTCTTAATCCATTTCGCAAAATTATACTCGCTAAAATGACACAGATATAATCACGTAAAGGTAACTGCAATTTGAGCTCCATCCACACCGTACTCAACCATCCAATCATTGAAGACATATTAAATTGTTGTTTCACCATTATTAGTCTAGGATATCATCTTAAAATCGGATTTCCGATTTAATTTAGGCATCAAGGATTACAATGCTGCTCTAATACGAGATGTGAAATAACTTATCAATTTAACACTTACATTTTCTCAAAGTATTCACCATTACACTGTACATACTTTTGCATCCTCGAAAACCACTTTTGGAAGCAGTGTTGCCAGTCTTTTTCTTCAAGTTTTGAAAGTTCATTCTCGTAAGCCACTACAGCTTCTTCAGGGCTGGAACATCTCTTCTCACGCATGAGATCTTTGATCCTGGGGAAGAGAAAAAATCACACGGGGCAAGGTCAGGGCTATACGGCTGATGAGTCATAAGTTTGACCTCCTTAGATTCTAAAAACTGAATTGTGATGTTGGCCGTGTGTGCGGACGCGTTGTCATGATGAAGCAGGATCCCACGCAATCCAGTTCTTGAACGCCGTTCCCGAAGCTTATGGAACACTTTTGTTAGGCAAACAGTGGTGTACCACTGAGCAGTAACAGTCCTTTGTTCTTCAAGTGGAACAGTTGCAACATGGCCATATTTGGAGAAGAAAGTTGTGACCACCTTCTTCCCCACACTTCGCGATCGCTTCACTTTCGTGGGTGGATTTTCGTCTGGAAAGATCCAAACTGTAGACGCGTTTATTTTCAGGGTCAAATTGATAGATCCAAGTCTCATCACCAGTAACAATGTCAGAAATGCGTCGAGAATTGTATCCATCAAATCTTGCAAGCATTTCTTCACACCATTCCACACGCAAGCGCTTCTGCTGTTCAGTCGAAATGTGACGCACCCAACGAGATGAAACCTTCCTTAGCCCAAGATGGTCATGAAGAATTTTTGTTACTGCTGGCGATCCAATGTTCAATGTAGATTCAATGTCCTTGAAAGTTGTTCGAGGATTTTCTCGAATCATTTGTTCCACAGCGGCAATGTTTTCCTCTGACACAGCTGTTGCCGGACGTCCAGCTCTCTCTTAATCTTTAAACGATGTCCGGCCTCTTCTGAATTCACCAAACCACCGAAAAATTGTGTAACGGGAAGGAGCAAGGTCCCCAAATGCCCCCTGTAAACGGTCAAGGCTTTGTGTCTCGTTCAAACCACTTTTGAAATCGTAAAGCATCATTGCCCGAAAATGTTCCCTGTCGAGCTCCATTCTAGGCAGCCGAATACTGCTCACATCAACAAACAAGTGAAGGCGATACGGCCATGCCAATAAGCGAGGCGAGTTGAAACTTGCTTCGCTTCTTCGCTCTGGATATCACTACCGAACCCAATTGTTGGAATTCAAATACTGTGCCACAGCAATGCGTATCCCAAAACTTTCGTAGTGACCCTCGTATAGCCATCTCTGTTACCTTGTCCGCACACTTTTTTGTCATAAGTTCTGTTCTGTCATAAGTTTAGTGTATCTTTGCATTCTTTGAGTGTAACATTCAAAGTTTATCACCTCAAATAAAGTTTTATTTTGCATAAATAGTAAAATATTTTCTGCTGTCAAGTTTTAATTATTGAAGAATGTGCCAGCTCACTTCTCGTCCAATCAATCCAATCAATAGGTATGAAGGGAGGCAGGGCCTAAAATTGAGTGGAGTACTCCACACTTTGTGGAACTGTAGAAAAGGAGTGTGGAACTATAATTCTTAAAGTGTGGAGTGGTATTAATGTGAGTACCTTACTTTTCTCGGATTAGCATTTAAACGCGTTTAGTGTGTCAAATTAAGTCTTACTGATTCAATACATTCATTATGCAATGGGGGGTTACTCAATTCCATATAACTGCCAGTATATGACATTGAGCCAGAGTTAATACGTATAGGTGTCTTCTAGATGGCAGGGAAAACCATTGCCAATTTTGAGGTGAAGGAACTTTTAAACTATATTTAGTTTTCAAACGTTTTCGGTTGCATTCATATAGTTTTAAAATATGCAACTAACTGCACGTTTATCTGCTGTTTCAATAGGTCATTACACTTTCTCGATATAATGAAATGTGTTGTTTTGTAGATAAAAATTACACGATCCTTACAACCCGTTGTAGAAATATGTACTACCAGAGATAACATACATCAATAACCGCCAAAACTTTAGCCGAAGCACAGCGTTACGAAAATCAGTAGAATGAGTAATGTTTCCCAGAGTGACTTCGATAGTTACTGATAGTGAAAACATGAATACAGGAGAACACAAAGGAATGTGGAAATCGTTAACTGATGAAAGAGTGCTTCAGGTGAAACGTGCCTCTGATGAAACTTTGATGTGCTGCCCATCTCATTAATTTAGCATGGAAAGATGTCACCAAGAATGTCCAAGAAGTTTCATCTCTCATACAAGCAGCATCTGAACTGTGTGCTTTCCATCATTCTTCAGGGCAGCGAACGAAAGGTTTAACGATGGTAGCTTCAGAAAATAATTTAGAAGTTTTGCACTACCCAGAATATTTTGACGTCAGGTGGACAAAATTTTCATTCAGTATGCTCACTACTCTCCTAAAAAGTTGGTATCCAAGCTGCCTTTACTTGTAAACGGAAAGCCATGTACGTAATGAAGCTAATGGTCATCTGCGTAAATGGATAGAAGTAGATCGCCTTCATCTTCTGTGTCTAGTGACAGATGCTCTATATGTTTTCAAGAACTGCCAGCAGAAGTTTGAGAGTGATGAAATGTTTCCTTTGGACATAATAACAAATAAAAATAGAACTATAGCACAATTGGAGAGTATGAAAGAGAAACCTCTGTTAGGCGGGTGGGGAAAAAACGTTTTTAAACGAACGTGTGCAAGAGAACGTCAACTGAGAAATACAGTACTCATTAAATTCAACGAAAAGTTTTAACATATTTACAAGTTTTAACATATTTACTCTTCGTCTGTTTATTCCTAGCTTTCAGAATTTTTCTGTGAGCCAACTTTTGTATGTGTTGTCTCTCAGCCACTATCTTCGCCAACACGTTCTCAAGAAGATAGAAAAAGGCATTTCTCATACTGGGCTGAAATGAAATGAAATATTTGAGTTTTATGCCGGTTAGGCTAAAGGAGACGGTGGTGATGACAAATAAGTGAAATGGTGGAATGAAGAAAGTGGAAGGAAACGGGAGAACCCGAGGAAGCCCACGTACAAGGTGTTTGTCCACCACAAAGTTCACTTGGCGCGAACTGGAATCGAACTAGGAACCCCAATCACTGAGCCACCGTGGTCCCCCCTCATATTGGGCTGATGGGTCCAGTCATTTCCAGAGGCGGACTGGCCCGCCCGGATTCCCGGAAATTTCCGGGTGAGCCCTGCCCTCTGCAAAATCATTTAAGATATTGCTCGATTAGTTATAGTTCATTTAAAACCCCGTTCTCGTTCATAGTAACAGTGGCGTAAATAACGGGCCCGCAGTGCTAGCGAGGGGGGCACTACGGAAATTGGGCCCCTGCCCAACACTCAATAAGACAATAAAAAAGTTTCAAACATACCAGTTATTAACTGGAAAATGCAATCTCGTCCACAATTTATGTAATTCAATAAATGTGATGTGCAATAACATATAAAGCACATAAAGCATAGCATATAAAGAACATGGAACTGATTCTTCTACGGTAAGAAAACGGTGTTAGACAGGAGTTGTTGGACGCGAGTGGTGGCGATAAATAATGCTGCCCTAAGCACAGCGGTGATGTCAGGAAACACGCCCGAAGCCCCAGAAATCGGGCCTCGCAGTTTAGAGCTTGAGTCCTTTCTATTCACCAAAGAAATATGTAGTTTTTGGACGTGGGAGGTGGCAATGGAATGGTCGTAGTTCCCTGAGCACAGCGGGGATGTCACAAATCGAGCCCGTGGTCTGATGTCCCCATATTGGATCCCGAAAGTATAGGGTCGGGGCCCTTCTATTGACCAATGAAGCATGGAGTTTTTGGACGTAAGTGGTTGCATTGGGGAGGATCGGTTTTCTCTGAGCACACAGGTGGCGTCGTAAATCAGGCCCGGGGCTCGAAGCCCAAGAAATCGGGCCCTAAAGCATGTTCATGCCATTTTCGCCATGCTTTTTGCTGACAAAAGTTAGTTTCCTTATTATTCTGCCTGAATGTTATTTAACCGAACATTATAAGACAATAGTGTGATGTTGCATGTTACTAAGAGACAGCACAATTTACTTGATATCGAATTGAAGGGAGCTAAGCCCAAACATGTGGGGCCCGAATTCTTGGGTTTCGGTCGAGAAGATATAAAAAAAAAAAACTTTTTTCATTGTAGTAAACCGAACTTCTTGTTTTTTGGATCAAAAGATCCAATATATTTCAGGCCGTGTCGCCACGTTTGGCCTAATTCTCGTTTCGCCTAACCAATTATCTGACACGTTTATGACAGATAAATGATAAGATTTGTGTCCGCCATTTTAGGCGTAAAAAGGATCCTCGTTTGGCCTAATCCTCGTTACGCCTAAAATGGCGGACAATAAGAAAAAATCATGCAAATTCAACTAGAGGGAAATTATATAAGAGAAAATTCCCTAGTATATAAAGAATTAAGAAATGCAAAATATATAGATTAATATTATATTAACTATTTTCGAGGAGTTAGGATTACCAAAACTCCTTTATGTATTTACTAGGACCATGGATATATATGAATAGGCGAATAGCAAAACCCGTTAAATTCACATTTTAAAATTTGTGACAAATCGAGAAAAACTGTTTAAACACGTCATAATTGTAAAATAACAATAGAAACTAGAGAACATTAAAAAATTAAGAATAATGTAAGTGTTGGTCTGTCGAAAGCTGTATAATCACATTAGTCTGTGAATTGAGTTATTGAAGAAAATAGTTTGCATTTAACAGGTTTTGCGTATGTAAATGGAAATAACAACTTTTGCATCTGGACGAGCGGCTATTTTTGTTGATGCTCAAGATACAAAATTTATCAAAAAGAGAGTCAGAAATCAGTATTATGCCTACTAAAATATTGGAGGGGGGGGGGAATGTATTATCAACTATATATTGCACAAAATTGGCACAAATGAATATGGATACATAAATGCTATATTAATTTTGTTCTAAATTGAAAACAATGGATCCAAATGTGCAAAAAATTGAGTTAGGTAACCTCCTCTCCATCATCATCTACTAAATGGAAATCCATATCATCGTCGTCCTCTGGTGCATCACCATTTTCTCGGCTTTCTATTCCTCAAAAACCTCTTTGTAAAACGTGAGCTTTGAGCTGCTTTCAATCGTCAAACCCTTCGTAACTACAAGCGGAGTTAATTATACCTATCCATATACATTTCTAAACTGAATGACTATATTTTGGAAGAGTTTGTAACCTTTTATGGACTAACATAGGGTGAATATTAATTTGCCAATAATCCGAATACATGAATTTGAAATATAACAAAGCAAAATGTGCAAATGTTGAGTTTGAGCAAAACAGTGGCAGAAAGAGAATCAGAAATGGTAAATAAGTGGCAATTTTTTTTAACATGTTGTACCAGAAGCACGTTATAATTTTGAATGATAATTGACAAGAAACATTTTAAGAAGGAGGTTCTGCTGAAGCTGAAAAGACTGTTTAGAGAAGAACCTAATCCAACAATGTTCTGTTCAAAGTAAAGAGTTACCCTGAAATACAAAACAAACGACTTTTAACCATAAGATAGACCACTCACCTTGTCTTTTTGGCTATATTTCGTTTCCAGTTTTTCATGTGTTTTGTACGTTTTCTAGACAATTTTGGTGTTGTCTGATAACAAAATTATGATCATCGCTGACTAGAGTATCGTTTTCTTTCGATTTTGCGTGCATTTGTCTAGTAATCATTAAAGAAAATTAAGTAAGCACAGAAGAGTTTCACGAACAGTTAGGTTAAGACGTATAGTGTCTCCATTTTCAGTCCAGGGTGCGCGGTGGCTCAGTAGTAGAGCGTTCACCTCCGGTGTTTGGGATCCCTGTTTCGATTCAGTATGGACTTTGTGGTGGACAAGCACCGTGCTCGTGTGTTTTCTCGGGGTTCTCCCGTTTCCTCCCACTTTCTTCATTCCACCATTTCATTCATTTCTCATCATCACCGTCTCCTTTAGCCTAACCGGCATAACTGTGGGACGTAAAACTAAAGATTTCATTTTTTCAATTTTCAGTCCAAAAATAAAAAAAAATAATAAAAGCACACACTGCAAATTCTGCGAAATAAAATTTCGAATTATTTACGCAGAGTTGCAATAAATATTCAGATTACTAAACTAATCCTATACAGTACGAAACCTCAAATTGTTTGAAATATAGAATTAATGGGGTTTGATTCTGCTTTTCTCATGAGATTATTTGCAGGTTTGGGATTTAACAGTTTATGAAACTGAATATGGAAGAGGGATTTAACTGGTTTTGCATCTGCTGCCATGATGGATTTAACAAGTTTTGGTAATTGGTACATATTTCAGTCTCAATTTTCAACTCGTTAAAATGGCTTTTTTACTGAATACTATTTGGAAATAATAGCTTTCCAACTAAGGTTTCCAGAGCAACCACTATCTCATTTTTTTTTAAAAAAAAAATGAATTTAACGGGTTTTGCTATTGGCCCACTCATATATCGTATATATTTGGTCTAGGAATTAATTCGTGCGGTTTTACAAAAGATGGCGTAACTAGCTTATTGTCCCATAGTTTCGTTGATCCAAACATGCGTTGAAAACTACTGTCATTGAGCATCTTGTTTAGTATATGTCAGTTGCTTGAAGCGGAAACAACAACATTTTTTCTTCAACTGAAAATGGCGCATTTTGTGCCTGATAAAGTGTTTTTGCGGGGAGTTATTCTTCATTGCTTTAACATGAAGAAAAGTGCTACCGCAAGTCATCATATTTTAGTGGAAGTGTTTGGTGACCATGCTCTAGCTGAGCGAACGTGTCAGAAGTGGTTTGCACGGTTTAAAGGTGGTGATTTCAGCTTGGAAGACCAAAAGCAATTTGGACAGCCAAAAGAATTTGAAGATGAAGAATTGAGAGCATTGCTTGATCAGGATTCGTGTCAAACGCAGGACGAACTTGCAGAAGCATTTGTAGTTGAGCAAACAACAGTTTCCAAACGTCTCAAAGTGGGTTTCACATGTATTGAAAAGAAAGACGTTGAAAGAAGAAAAACCGTTTGCGAATTGCTGCTTCAAAGACAGAAAAGGAAAGGATTTTTGCATCGAATTGTAACTGGTGATGAGAAGTGGATTCATTACGAGAATCCTAAACGAAAAAAGGCCTGGGTGAAGCAAGGTGAACCAGGTCCTTCACAACCGAAACGAGATATTCATTGTGCAAAGGTTATGCTGTATATATGGTGGGATTTGAAACGTGTGGTGTACTATGAACTTCTGAAACTTGGTGAAACTATTAATGGACACCGCTATCGACAACAATTAATGCGTTTGAAGCAAGCTCTGGCCTGAAAACGACCAGAATGGAATAACAGGCATAATAAACTTATTTATCAAGATGATAACGCTCGACCACATGTCGCAAAACCGGTCAAAACCTATTTGGAAAATGTCGGATGGAAAGTGTTACTCCACCCGCGATATTCACCAGACACTGCTCCGTCTGACTACTACTTGATCGATTGCATGAATAACGATTTGATTGGACAGCGGTTCACTTCTTCAGAAAATATCGAAAAATGGATCTTTGATTAGATTGCGTCAAAAGATGAGGAATTCTTTCGACACGGAATCCGTAAATTGCCTGAAAGATGGGAGAAAGTAGTGGCTAGCGATGGACAATATTTTTGTTAACGTATTCATTTACTTTGTTTTTGAAATAAAGCTTCAATTTTTATTAAAAACCGCACGAATTAATTCCTAGACCAAATATATCGACACCTTCTCTAACGATCCAAACGATTTATGGTATGTATTCCAAATCTTAAGTATAGATTTCATCTCAGCTTGAGTCTTCTATTAAAGTAAGAACTAGTACAACTTTCGGTTTCAATATTGATTCCTAAATATTAAAAATCGTAAGAGATAATGAGAAATCGTTTTTGATGAGAATTCAGTTTTCGATAAACAGGTTGCATGTCTCACACTATCACTCTATTCTTGCCGTAAGTATAGATTTATTTCCGGTTTCAATATTGAATCTGCATAATTTGGAAATCTACAGTGATTTAACAATGTAAAAAGAAACTCACATGTAAGAGAACAAGGTATAAATGTTTTCATAACTTTGGTTACTGCACCGAACACCAGTAAACCTCAGCCAAGACGGACACCCAACTAAATAAGGGGTTCAGCCGGGTAGTTAATAGACAACGTTCGCTTCATCGTATGGACTTCAGAAGCCGATAACCCACAAGGTTACTACTTGTAATTATATGCCACTACGGTTAATATTTTACACTGGCAACAGAATGCCGTGACCTGACCATAAAAACGAGTAGCATGGTGCGATGCAGGGTTTGCAAAAACCATGTTTTTTTAAAAAAAACAATAAACCCGTTTTTTGTTTAAACCCGGTATTTTTTGGGTTTAAACCAGGTTTTTTCTTTAAATAATTTGCTCTATGTATTTATATCGCATATGGAGAGAAATAAGTTTGTTTCATCTTGGTGTTATTATGCAACAACCGGGTTATGCTGGAAGAGGTCACATAAGCTTAAAGAGGAATCAAACCGCTTCTCGGCTTACATCCGAGAGAAATTGTTCTCCATTTGAACTCGAAACCGGGACTAATTGACCACAAATGCGATATGTCTGCCGACTCACTCATGAAGGACTCCTGGTAAAAATACGTTGTGCTGATCTTTAGGTACTTGTTAATGTAATTGTCAAGAGTCATTTCAGAAGGAGAAAAAGATAACCAGTTGCACAAGTGAAATCATTATACAGAATTACATATGGACAATTTCAAAATGCTGCAGAGTACAGAAGAACTAATTTAGTAAAAGTTAGTTCATTACGACTTTTATTAGTCAAAGTTAAAGAAATACAACGAGAAGAAGAAGAAATAGACTTAATTTGCATATCTGTAAGAAAAGTGAATAAAGATACGAATTATTTGAGTGCACTTTGGCTCTGATCCATTTATACATAAATAAATACCGAAGATACTTCTGATTTCAATAAATGCCTCTCGTGGGATTTGTATGAACCCTCCTCCCCCCCAAAAAACTACAGCATTTCGATGTATTTTATCAATAGTAAACATTATTAAAACGAAACAATATTTAGAATTTTTCTATGATTGAAATTGCATAACAATAATAACAAACTATAAAAAAAAGTCACAAAAGAAGCATTCATAAACTTATAAAAAAAAATACAAAAGTTGCTTTTGTAGTATAATCTTTTTGAGTAATGAATGGGAAATTTAAGTCTGAATATAATACGAATAATATACGGGAGTGAAACGTGATAACCCATAAATGTGTGTTAATCATGATTTTACGAACACTTACACTTTTCCGAACAGTTTTCGTGGTGCGATGAGTCTCGGTTTCAATCTCATCACGCCGATAGTGATCTATAATTTGGTGCCAGCCCAACGAAATCATGTCAGGTTGGAATTGTACAAGATAACGGAGACCATGTTGATTTATAGAATGTTTTTCTGTAAGCAATGTTTTGGACCTTTGGTACCTACTATTCACCCGTATTGTATCAAAGTACGAAGATCACCAGAGTCAACTATATCTTTATTTCTGTCATACGAGTGGAAATGGAGTGTACCAGCAGGACAACCACCCTCGTAACAGATCCCGGTTGGCGACCATCGTTTGGAGAAGCATTCAACTTCTTCCTGATGAAACAACCACCGAGAAGCCCGGATTTCAATCTCATTGTGCATCTCAGAGACTTAGTTTTAAGAAAATCAGAAATATTTGCTTTAAGTTGTGCTACTTGGAAATGGTTGTCAACATTTATCGGTGGATAACTGCCTCCTCAACCGATTACAGGTCTCTTTCAATTTGCTAATTTGATGTATTCCATTTGAATAATTTTAAAGAATGGAGTTAGTTTCTGGAATACCTCTTTCTGCTTTATTTTTCAATTTAGGACTTAGTCTCTGGACACACCGCTAGTGCATAGATTTAGTGTTTATTATCGGAAATTCAATTATTTTAAAATTATTCGCAACAGCCTTAATTATAGCAACAGTAACTGCATTTAGATGTGGAACAAAAGATTTTGGTTACATGAATTAAATGAAACACAAGCAAAAATTTGATTATTTTGTACATTTTCCACGACAGTTTATTGGTCATTGGATAATTTGTCAAAAATAAATTTGAAATACGAACTTCAAATTCTTTCACGAACTTGAGCAATCCCTGGAACTTATGTTAGATTTATTTAGTAGTATGTAGTAATTTGACAGGTATAGAATATTTTATTGTAATATTTTAACTAATAATTCACACGTGTCTATATGGTTAGCGTACGCACTTTTGATGCGAGAAACACGAGTTCGATTCCTGGCGGGAGCTCATGTGGTTCGAATGCCATGTAAAGCAGTTGATCCACGTCTTATAACCTTGCTGCTGAAAAAGATGTTAAATCAATCCGTTGCAACTAATAGTTAAATAGTATTAAACCTACGATATACAGCTTGCGTATGTTTCATGTTTCTAGACAAAGTGGTAATAAATTAGTATTTTGATAATAAAACGTGGACCAGGGTTGGCTTCGTAGTGGTGGGATTAATTTCAACTTCGACCAGGGGCAATCCAAATTAAATCAACCAGTGATGGTTGCTGACAAAATTTAATATTTTATTAATTTTTACCTAAGTTAGTACTATATTCAGGGAGTTGAAAACGGGAATTCATTTATTTTTTTAGCCGGGCAGGTTTGTAGCGGCCATGTTGTATACGCGCGTGAGCGTATTTTTCACTTTTCAGAGAATTCCGTTAAACGCTGTAACTTTTTAGGTTTTAAAGATTATGAGTTCAAAGCAAAATCGTATGAAAGTTAATGGAATGGACAACACTTTGTGTTCTGTACACATTAGGACGTGCTTCAGAACGTTGAAAGAAAAAGCTCTGAGCACTGAGGTTGAAAACCTAGAAATGGCCATTTTTGAATGTACATTTTGAAACGAAATAAATGAGACTCACCTTCAATATTTTGTCTACATAAAGACTACATAATTGACAACTTTCCAAGCAAGTTTCAGATCTGAGAACCATATACTTAATTTTTTGGAAATTTTTAAAATTACGAATTTCGAAAATCGTGAATTTTCACCATCAAATATCTCAGGAAGGACAGAAGTGAAAAATCTCAAATTTGCACAAAATAGACGATAATTGTTCAGTAACAAGTGGGTAAAATTGCATCACTGAGACTTGACTAGTTTCTGAGTGTAAGTTTTTTCTTCACTGGGACTTAATATCATGAAAGGCCATGGGCTGTGGATATAAACTTCGTAACAAAAGTCAAAATAACACGACAGAAATGTGTAATGATAAAGTATGCATAATTTATGAATCATATCTTGTACAAAAACGAAACTACTCTGTTATTTCTTTTTTGCTTACAGCGCTGCTGTTGAAACATCAGTGAGGTAAACCCCAGTTGACTAATTTGTGTACAGAGTTTGGTGCTGGTATTGAAAGTACGACCTTTAGGAGTTGTGAACTCTGTGGGTGTGAGTTTTTGGAGAACCTTAGTAATTAGCACTCATACTTCGTCATTCATAGATAGTTTTAAAAAGGTATTTGGGCCATGGGGATGAAAAAAGTGAACAAAATCATCGTTATTTTCCTTACTGATGTCTTCGATTCTCCCAAATCACCCTTTCTCGTCGTAAATACAGGCTACGATATTATTAAGTACAAATGACAACAAGCTATGTTCTGGAAGTACTGAAGTACTGCAATCAGTAAATTCATCTGAATGTGAGTATTCATAACATCTGATTTGTATTTGCGTCAGAGGTACAAATCTATGATATGATCTGGTATTGATAATTCTTTTACAAAATCTCGAATTTCTTGCTGTTTGACTGCAATTCTTCTGATGAAACATAGATAAATTGTATGCCTGAGATACTATATGTTCATCAGTTGTTCAAATCGCGAATTTCACTTCATTGCAACAACTTATAACTCAGAAACTATTCAAGTCTTAGTGATGTAATTTTACTCACTTGTTACTGAACAACTATCGTCCATTTTGTGTAAATTTGACATATTTTACTTTTGTCCTTTCTGACATATTTGATGGTGAAAATACACGATTTTCGAAAATTCGCAATTTTAAAAATTTCCAAAAATCAAGTATATGGTTCTCAGATCTGAAACTTGTTTGGGAAGTTGTCGGGATTTCTCGTTCAGTTAGATATCGGAAACTGTAGTCAAAACATGTCGTGTAATTTTCGAAAATAAATAAATGAATGTTGTGTATTCTTTATTTTCATAATTCTGGTTACCCTTTTGTAGCTAGTATGTAAGACTCAATTTTCCAGTTAATGATTTGTGCCCGAAAACCAAGGAAATTAGTTTTGCAGTTTGTTGCGCTTCAGCAAGTATCAGTGAATTAATTCCAAAATTGCTTTTACACTACGCACTGGCGCAGTCCCCAATTATAGTCAGAGTGTCGGCATCTCAGTGCTCGGGTGCCGTCCTCTCCCGGGCTAATTAGTCGGTATCGTGGTACAACCTGGGCGTCGAATCTCTCTCCTTCAACCTTGATATGTAATTACTATTAATCTCAAATTATTCTGAAATATTTTAGTTGAATATTTGACATATTGGGTCAATATCATCTCCTATCGGATCTGCGCTCTAATACTCGGTAGCTCGTGGTTATAAGATTCATTTCAAAATCGAATTTCTAGATAAATCAACATAATTAAGACAGACCATTCTAATCCATGCTAACAGATGTGGTGCATTAATCATAAGTGTTTCTTCTACTAATTCTGGTATAGAGAATGCGTGGCTATTTCGTATTATCTATAGTTATCTGAACAATAAGTGCAGTTGTATTCAAATGTAAACCACTTCCAGATATAATCTTAATCTTTATTCAACTTCCTTTCTAATGGATTCTTACAACGCTCGTTATCTTGGTGATCAATAATTTTTACAATTATTATTGTACTTTCTTAATCATAACTTGATATCTTATTATTTCTTGCCTAATTTTTGCTAATAACTTGCCTTAGATCTTGCAATCTATTTCTTATTACTTTTCAATTTTATGTACACAGACTATATTTATATGCCCAAATCTCGTGGACTTTTCCACCAAGTGTATGAATATAATATCTCAACAATAAGAATATCGGATAACAATATATTCAAAATTGTAATTAACCCTCTATACAATTAACGTGTATTGCCTCTAATGATTTTGCCTGACTAAGGGCTAGATAATACTACCTTTATAAAACTGTAAGTATCTTATATTTAACTCAGTAAAATCACCTCGCACCTTCTCGAGAAAAGTGACACAAGTCAAAAAACCTTATGGTCCAAGTTCTATCCCCCGCGAGAAAAGTGACATAACAAGCAATTTGTCATTCTTGTTCTAATACACTCTGATTTTGGGATAATTTTAAAGCTATATTTACAACACTTTTACACATAAAAGAAAAAAAAACATTGTGATTATAAAACAACTTAAAACAAGTTACGAGTTATGTTATTTTTCTCGTCAGGGATACGAGCTTGAGCCTTAAGTTTTTTTTTAACTTATGTCACTTTTCTCGAGTGAAAACGCAAAGCTTAGCTCCAAAAAGAGGTAAAGAAGACCTCTTTCTCTCTTCACACTTGTGGCTGTGAGATTTTCTTGGTCAGTAATACCATTATCGATGATATGATACTGTTTGTTCCATATGTATTTTCGTTGAATATTGTACAAAACTTGAGTTAAGTTGAGTTTAACATAACGTTCAGAAGTGAGACTATATGAGACGTGGACCTATTGATTAACGTGGAATTCGAACCACATGAGCTCCCACCGGACATGGAACTCGGGTCTCCCACGCCAAAGTGCACAAAACTTGAGTAGGGAAAAGTTTAAGAGGAGTTGATCCATACTACGTATATTCTATTGTCATGGATATCCATACTACGTATATTCTATGGTCATGGATTGGATAATTTTCTGGAAGTTCTGTTTTAGCAAGAAGTTACTTAACAAGAATAGTCATGTGAATTACACCAAAGTATTTGTCATTGTCTGTTTTTTACATTGAGATTTTACCTCAATTTCTACTTACGTATATAAACGTGTTATGAAATTATTTCCTGAACTTATAATCGAAAATATATATTTTGTTAGTATATAACCAAACAATTTAGCTTCTATACCAACAGTTGTGTTAATTTTGTAAGTTATGGTATTTGTAGTCATCAGACCATATATATAAACAACAACTCATAGGTACTGTTTATTGATTTAGCAATAACTATTTGGGTTACAAATGACGAAATCAATCATTGTCTAGGCACTGCAATTTATCTTCAGTACATATATTTCAGAATAGTTATACCTTTTATCTCATTATTGCCTTTATGTGAACAACTTCTATAGGATATAAATCTTTGAGTAAAATCTATAATATATATATAATTTTTAACTTCCATAAGCAGTAACAAAAGTATCAAAGAATACAAAAACTTTTGAAGTTATGAATGGTTCTAATGTAACTTAAATAAAAGAGTAATGCATACATTTGTAGAATTAACATCAGAAGTGATTTATGACTAGTATTCATTAATCATTACTTTCCAGTATACCTGAAAGTTTCTTCTGATTACTTTTGCTATTAAAGTCTCATTTAGTTTACTAATGCTAATCATTAACAAATACTAGGAATATAGTCATAGCCAACATTTTATTTTCACTCCTGAAATAATCTTTATAATAAGCACAAATGTTATTTTATTTTAATTAACAGCAACGAATACAAAAACTAATTTTCTTTTCTGATTTGTAGGTTGCTTTAATTACCTTTCAGTTTTTGAGTATATTTAACGTTTTTTTTTTTTTAACATAGCACTGACTCTGAAATCCGAACGCTCCAGAACTCGAACAACTTGGAATCCGATCGAAACATTTGGGCATATTTTACATTGGAATCCGAACGCTGCTTTGGAATCAGAAACGCACAACACATTGTTCGTGTATGGTTGTGTGCAAGTTTCCAAAGCACTCGGGATACGCAAGCGATTTCTTGTTCAGTTAATTGTCGGAAACTATGGTCACACCATACCGTGTAATTTTGGAAACTAAATTTATGTTAGAAATCTTTATATTTTTAACTTTATTTATTAATTTACACTTTTATTTGAAAACCATGTAATAAATATTTGTTAATATTCTACCTTAACCCTTTTAGGATTTCCACTTTTTGAGGTAAACTTTAGACTTTCACTCAAACAGCTACTGCTTTCTTACTATTTCTAGGAGGATCATGGTTTACATCTCGTGTTTTTCAGGATAGAGCATACTTCCCTACGTTACCACTCGCTTGTCCGTATTATACACCAGAAACGGAAAAATCGGAAAAAACCGAGAGATTTTTAAAAAAATTGAAATTTTTGGGGCCCCTCTGGCCACGGTTCACGTAGGGATTTGATTTTTCTTTTGTTTTAAAAAAATGTCATTATGTACATAATACGTCTGCAAAATTTCTATCTTGTATCTTAAAAACTGAGGTCGGGAGAAATTTTTGAGTCTGAAGGTGATACATTTTTCATATATATATATTTAAAAATGTACTGCATCATTACTATTTGACCTAGAGTTATGGTTTAAATGCCATTCTGTTCAGTATAAAAAGAATGTTTCAGTGGTACCACTCGCATGTCCGTATCTACATCTGAACCGGAAAATTCGGGAAAAAACTGATTTTTTTTTTTTGAAAATCCTGCCGAAACACTCTGCCCATCTTGCCCGGGCCTGGGTTGACATATGGATCTGACTTTTTTTTAAGAAAAATACGGTGTTATGTACATAATATTTGTACAAAATTTCAATCTTGTATCTTGAGAACAAAGGGCAGGATGAATTGTTGAAATTCTGAATTTAGGCCCCATATACATATATTATAAAAATTACTACGTCATTACTATTTGGCCTAGAGTCATGGTTTAAACGTAATTTTCTTCAGTATAACGGGCTCTTTCCAACGGTACCACTCACATGTCCATATCATACACCTGAAACGGAAAAAGCGGGAAAAACCGAAAATTTTTCTGAGAAAATCACCCCCTTGGAAAATTTGCGCAACTCGGGCCCGGCCCTGGTTTTACGTAGTGATCTCAAAAAAAATTGAAATATACCCTGAGGTACACACAATCTGTATGAAAGGTTTCAATCTGATATCTTGAAAACTAAAGGAGTGAAAATTTTTTAAATTTACCTTAAGAAAAAATTTTAAAAAATCACGCCCCACTTGGAGTCACCAAGTTGACCATCCGGTTCCAAAATGCATCTGGGGTGTTCTTTGGTCTATTCTTGACTTGATCAATAAAAGAACAACTTAAATACCTGTTATAGAACCTAAATATGTGGTCAAAGACGATACTACGCCACGGTAACAAAAGTTACCACAAATCCTAAAAGGGTTAAAACATTTTTTATTATTTTAAAGGAAAAATGAATTATTATTTTTATGAACGCACAAAATTCGTTAGCCCATCGTGTGTCTCTTTCCGATTTCTCTTTGCGACGTAACTGTTTGTAATTATTTTTTTTGTAGAATATTCTTGCAACGTCATCTCATTTCATTGCTTCCTAAATTCTTTTAAGGATATTGTCGCTTTATTCAGCGCATCGAAACATTCTTAATCGAAGACTGCTTTCTCCGTTGCCTAATATTCGAAGCAACGTATTTCATTTCCATCCTGGCTTCATTATACGTCATATTTAATATTTTGTTTTCTGCTTCTATGTCACCTTTATCCTGAGTTGTGTTTGCTCTCAGTCTATAGAACTCTGAAATTGTGTGAGTTTTGAATGATCTTTTTGTTATTATGCCAGATGTGCCATGGTATTTTATCTTCCTGTGTTGCTCGTGTATTCATGTATTATGTTGCTTTTAGCATAGTGCTAAGGTCAGCTTCGATTTCTATGATTAGTGGCTGATATTTTGAATCTATAAGGTCACTAATTTTAAAATAAGAAATATCAAAAATTCTAGGAAGTATACGCAATAGACTATATAGTATTGCATCTGTGTTCACTTAACACATGCGTGTACAGTGGGACACAGAAATTCTTGATGTACAAAGTCCGTGAGATAGGCAACCCAACTAACGCCTGCTCCAAGATTAATACGCCTGGTAGTAGCTAGCACAGCACCGTAAAGTTGCCCCCAACTGTTAAAAGCACAAATCGCAAAGAGTGTTTTCGTGCAGAAGTGGAGCAAAACGCTGGCTAACGAAATGACAAAAGGGAGTCTTTCGATACTTGTACTCACAGTACTTTTTGTTTGTATGATACACACGTAAAACTATACACAGCCACTTGAAAAAGTATGCGGATATCAGGCGCTGATGAGAAGATAACAATCGGGGGACTTAGTTAATCTTATAATTAACTCAAATGAGGTTTATATAAACAAGTCTACTTAGTTCAAATAAATATACATATCCGCGTATCAAATAATATCCGGATAGATTATG
This sequence comes from Thermobia domestica, assembly GCF_964235325.1. Taxonomy (NCBI): domain Eukaryota; kingdom Metazoa; phylum Arthropoda; class Insecta; order Zygentoma; family Lepismatidae; genus Thermobia; species Thermobia domestica. The sequence continues at coordinate 259,015,822 of NC_137455.1, forward strand.
TGGTATATATGGTAGGTTATTTTTTTAAAACTAACTCAAAGCTTTGCGTCAAGTTTTGAAACTATTAACAGTAGTCCTACATGCAAATCAATTAAAAGTATAGATGGATCATTTGGGGGGAAAACCCAATGAAAATTTTGGGGATCTAACAGAGCGTGAGCTCCTAGGTTCCAGCACTACTGATTCATACGTAATACTACTTCGAAAGAAAAAATGGTTGATTTCATTATTCGTTAAATGACTTTTGAAAATGCTAAATATTGTTGTGCAGTAATTTATTTGTAAATATTAAAAATGAAAAATTCGATAACACTTAACACACGTTTTCTTTTCTTTTGATATTTGAATACTCGGATGTTTCAATACTTGAACTATCAAATCATCAGGAATAATAATAGTAATAATAATAAATAATAATAATAATAACTATTATTATCTTATAAAACACTAGCAGCGTTCACCCCGCTTCGCTGCGGTCACCCCGGAACGCAATAAACTTTGTTACTTAGATAATTTTTACTTTTTCGCTTTCAAATTGCAGTAAATGTTAACATTATATCGCCTGTCATTTATGTTAACCCGCCGAGTCACATGGTCATGCGGGTTGCATATAAATACGTTTATTTTTACCTATGATGAACTAATAACAAAGGATTTGTACGTATGGACACTTGAATGGTCAATTATCTCAAGACACTGGTAATTAAAAATTAAAGTGATATGATAAAAACCATCTAGGGTCCAAATCCTAATAACCCCCCAAAAATGAAAGAAATTGGTTCAGCCGTATTAGCGTGATGAGTTCACAAAGGATTTGTGCGTTCTCTTTTATATATATAGATTAAAAGTTAGGAGTTTATTATCGCTCAGGGCATACATAACATTACAACCAGAAATGTAATATTTGGCAAAAATTTTTCGGTTTTGTTTAGTGTTGCTCATGAGAAAAGGAAATTCTCATCTCGTTTCTGAAACAAAACAAAGAAAATTGAGACGAGAGTTAACATTTTACATTCAAGACGGGACAAGTCTAACTCAAATTATCGTTTCGCTTTGGAGATGGAAATCGAGACGAGAGAAAAAGTATCGTAGACATTTCTCGTTTTATCTCGATTCTCGAAATAGTGTATGTCCATTTTTTTAAGTAACAATTGCTGAATCTTATACGCTACTTTGTTACTTTGTATTTCGGAGCTCATTGAATTTATTATGGTCTGTGTAGGTCTTTTGTAGCAAAGCTTTTATAATTACTTCTGCATATTATAAAAGTTAGTTTATTATATGCCTTACTGTTCAGTGATATTAACTTATTTTTATTACAATTATCTTCCTCAAAACGTACAGTAGAATACTTTCTACATGAAACTTTAGTGCAGTGCTTTGGTTTAAAATTTTGGTAGTTGCAGAGGCGTGTCCTGGAGGTCCAGACACCCTCCCGAAATTCCGACTTATCTGTAAGTTTTGCCTAATTTTAATGCAACTTTAAAAATTTTAATTCAATAATAATAATAATAATAATAATAATAATAATAATAATAATAATAATAATAATAATAATAATAATTATTATTATTATTATTATTATTATTATTATTATTATTATTGAAAATTTAAGACTTCATTATTACTTCCTATTGCAATGTAAATAAGCATACTGAAGTTGATAGGAAAAGAAAAAGAAAGGATAAGAGATACTTTTGAGGGATTAGTAAATAAAATCTTTGAGTTTTACGTCTCACGGTTATGCCGGTTAGGTTAAAGGAGACGGTCGAGGGAAAGGAAACGAGAGGGGAGAAAAAAGGTGTCAGCTCCTGGACAATATTAATATCGAAACTTCGGATGCCTAAACAGAAATTAAGTAGGAGTTGTTTTCACAACGATACATAGCAACACCTTTTCTTTGGATAAAAGACTTTGGATTATGTATGCGTTATATTGATTAGAGGTTATAGGGCTTTAAATGATTTGGAGGTTAAAAAAATAAAATTCGTTGACTACTTTATATAACTGATCATAGGATTAATTAGTTCCATTTCCATTTGCACTAAAAGTAGCAAAGTACTAATTTATAACTGATAAAAAGGAACCAGTTTGTAAAGTAATGTAGAAATTATGTAGAAATAGAGATGAATTACAATTAATACACCCCGAATCATCGTTAGTAATAAACGTCGGTCTGTCTCCTATCTCTGACTCGAATTTCTGAGGGCCGCGGTGGCTCAGTGGTAGAGCCTTCATCTCTGGTGCATGGGTTCGCGGGCCTAACCGGCATAACCGTGGGACGTAAAACTCAAAAATTTCATTTCATTCCATTTCATTTTCGAATTTCTGAAGAGGTCGGATTTCTCTTACATGTGAATTAACGCATGAAGCTGCGAAAAATAGGTAGGAAGAAAGGTACTGTGTCGCAATGTTACTTGAAAAATTATATAGATAAGTCAGTATCTTGCAAATATTCCGAACATAAATATGTATGCGCAAATGTTGATAAATTGGTGAGGCATGTATCACCTGGCAGTTACCCAATCTAATTTGTTTATAACATTTAAAACTTTAATATGTTTATAATATCAGTAGTAGAGTGAAGTTTAGAAAATTCACTTACTTATAAATTTATACTGTTTAGCGGTGTAAAAAATGTGGACTTACTAACAGTTTTTTCCACATATTTACTTTCATAGAACATATTGTAAGTAAATATGTATATTTATGCGTACTCTCTAAATAGAATAAAATTTCAATAAAGTAATATAGTACCGTTCAGAATATACCTTTTAAAGAATCGTCTGGAGACAACTGGAATAATATACTGTAATAAAAAACGAATTTAACTTTGAAATCATAATATAGTAATAGGATGCAATTTTCTTTGTGATTGTACGTACATTCTCGGAAAAATCCCATTTTGGGAATCTTCCCTGGGAATATTCCCGAAAAATATCTTCCTGCGAATTTACCCATCACTACCTCAGATATCTTTGTTTTCTGATTTACTGAAAGTATCTCTGTAACTTGTCTTTATTATACTTAGTAATACTCGTTTTACATTTAATTCCAGTAACCTTGAACGACAGGGACACGAACACAGATACATCGAGACATATAACATTTCAAAGAATCTCCCACCGGGAATTGAACACGGGACTGCGAGCACTGAACTGTCTGAGGCAGTGATGGCGTGGGTCAATGAAAACTTGACCCACCACCCACCATGATCCACCATTACCATCCACCAACCGTGAACCACTTTGACCCACAACCCACCATCACCCTATAGGAACTACCACCCACCATGACCCACTCGGATCCACCACCCACAATGACCCACTCTGACCCACCACCCACAGACACGCTCCGACCAACTACCTACCAAAACACATTGTTGTGAACTCTGACACATGATACATATCCTCTTCTCTACTGACTAAAGAGTTTATACTTGTACTAATAAAACCAGGTTGTGAAATTCTAACTAATCGGAGTTGGAGTTTCTACGGTCACTCGCTCAAGCACCGGTCTGTTACAATAAAGGTGGTCTGACCTTTTACGATATAAACTGGTAAAGTGTTTGTCATGAGCCAAATTTCGATGAATTTCAATTAAATTACCAAGGTATAATTATTTCCTTGTTGAATTATCGATACTTTTCAGTGGGAAAACACATGAAATTTGGAAGTCCCAAATCAAGGTAAGTAGACCTACGTACAGTCCAAACTTAAAGTTTCCGTGTAATTAAGCGTACGTTACAAATTTTATGCCTAATTTTTCACAACGTTATTGCTTGCTTGCCCTGTGCCCTAAGCGCTCCATATAATAAACATAAGCTTCAGCAATTATTATAGTAGAAAGCGCATGGTTTCTGTTTCTCAATTTGTTTGTGAATTTATTTCCCAACTATTATCGATCGTTTTCGATTATTTTTACAAATCAACGCACTACCAAGTTCCCATATATAGGAAGTGCCGCCCCCCTCTCATAAAGAAGAATATTAAAAAATGTTATGAGACGTTGTGTTCATTTTCAATAAAAAGTTAATATACTGAACTTCAGCTCCGTAAGTTTAACGGCTTGTGAGATACTCAATTTTTTTCGCAAAAATTCGGATCCCCACTAACCCCTTAAGATATTATAATGAAAGTGATATGATAACATCCCAGTTTAGACTAAGGCTTAACTATATACCAAAAGTCATTTCATTTGACTTTGCAATTTGGCAGTGATAATCAGGCACACATAGGTACATCCATTTTTTATGTAATAATTTATATAGTATAGTGACTCAAAAATGTATTGTTTCCAGTAGTTAGCTCCTCTAAAAACTTACAGGTTGTGTGTCTTGAAAGCCAAGTAGTAGTATTCTATTGTTATTATTGCAATTACAAATATCAATGTCCAAAAATCCCTGAAGTTCTTTTTTTACTTAGAGATACTCATCTCAAGTAAGTAAACAGAAACAAATGAAAAAGAAAAGGTAATGGAGGCCTTGAAAGTAAAACGTAGACAAATTCGCCAGTGTTCAGAAGCATATTTTTTTAAGGATGTTCGATCCTGGCAATAGGAGCTAAATACGCGGTTGTGATTAGTTGAAGTTATCCGTTTCTCGCCACCTACCGTAAATATAGCAGTAATGAACCACCTACTACTGTCAGCCTTCGTGGCCGAGACTGCTAGCACAGCTGATTAGTGATTATAATTACTTTTGGTGTGGGTTCAAACCGGCTCAGAGAAACTTTTTAATTCTTATATTTTATTTTTATTAAGTTTCCATAACACTTTTTCCATTAAAATATGATAAATAATACTCAAAAAGGTTATTTACTTACGTTACGCGTGCAGTTTTTCTACATGACTCCATAGTATAGGTAGTAGTAATAGTAGTAGTAGTAGTAGTAGTAGTAACAACGGGTCAGGAGCCCAGCAGGGTTCGTTTTGTTCCAGCTTGACTGCCATGATATTAATTTAACCTCAGCTGCTTCTTCAATTTTCTTCTTTAATTCCAACAAAGTGACAATTTTCTTCTATTACTATAATACACAATACATACACTATTGTAGAAGTTTTGGACAATCGCAAACTGCAACCAATCAGAAACGTGTATTCCTATGGCTAAGGTCGAGGGTGAAAAAAATATACTGTTCAGAAGATACTGTCTACAATGCAGTAAGTAGAGTGGATCGGTAGATCAGAGTTGGTCGGTGGGTCGCAGTGGGTCATGGTGGATGGTGGCTCGCAGTGGCTCACATGCTGTTGATCTTTGACCCACAGGTCCACTCAGAAAACTCTACCCATTTGACCCACTCTCGCATCGACCCACTCCAACTCTGATCTGAGGGTGGGGTACTTGGTTCCCAAGGCAAGTAAGCTTGAATTGGACAACGTCGTGCTCGTGGGTTGTCTCGGGACACTCCAATTTCCTCCCACTTTCTTCTTCCACTAATTCGTCCATCATAATTCACTTGCTTTAATCATGGTCTCTCTTAATCTAACAGGCATAATCGTAGAACATTAAACGCAAAGATCACGAAATATCAAAAGTGCTAAGAACAGTATGTCTGAAGTGCCTAAAGGACATGAAGAGTTGCAACGAAACTTTGTGTAGGGACAATATGCGAAAAATATACGAATACTTTTTTATATATATATATTTCTGCGGAAAAAACGGTTTTAGGGGTCAAAAGCCCCCATCCAAAAGTTTGAAAGTTGACGCCCTAAAGGCAAGAAGAAGTGGACTGAAGTGAATGTATTTGTGCACAGATATTGTAGACCCTGTACAAAATATGAGACAAAATGTGTTTCGTATTTTCCTAAAAGAAAAAGAGTTGGGTGGGGCACAGACTCTTTCAAACCTTTGATTACGAATTATCAAAAGTGCTAATAAGTATACGTCAGAAGTGCCTAAAGGATATTTAGATTTGCAACGAAATTTTGTGTAGGGACAATATGCAAATAGTAAGCAAACATGTGTTTTTAGTTTGTGTGAAGAAGTAGTGTTGGCAAGGGCGCCGATCCTGGGAGGTCCAAGGGGGCCCGGGCCCCCCAAAGCTTATCTGGGCGCCCTATTGTTTGTGAATATACAATATTTGGCATAATTTGAGTGCAATTTGTCTTAAAATCTTCATATATATCTTCTGCACCTGAATGGGCCCCCCAAATTTACAGAGAAATCGGCGCCCTTGAGTGTTGGGGCCAAGGTCCCCTCCGAAGAAAGTAAATATTATCGTAGAAATGCAGAAAGGAGTGGATCAAAGCGAATGAAATTGTATGTAGATATTGGATATGTAAAATAAGGCAATTCGTGTTTCCCAATTGTCCCCATCTGATTTGGTTCACATTTGGCATATCAAAAGTAAGTAGAGAATAAATCGACACGTGTTTTGTTTATATGGCAATTGCTAGTTTGTCTGTCTGTCTGAACCACGCTAGAGTGCGCAATGTTCAGTCTTTGAAGTTGAACTTTTGAGGATAGAAGCAGGACACACTCGAAATTCACTTTATTGATTCTAACTTTTAAGTCATCTATCTATTGATAACATTTCACTATTTTAACACTAGCTGTTTCCTACCTATGGTGTATTTTATAGTATTTCAGGGGGCGCCTTTGACCCTTACAATATTTTTCCACATAAACAAAAACACGTTTCGATTTCTGTTTACTCTTGGTGTGCCAAATTTGAAGCAAATCGGATGGGGACAATTGAGAAACACGAATTGTCTTACTTTACATGTACAATATCTATCAATTTCAATCGCTTCTATCCACTCCTTTCTGTACTTCTACAATAATATTTACTTTTTGCGGAAGAAGCCTTGGCCACAACACTTTTTCTCCGCATAAGCTAAAAACACATGTTTGCTTATTTTTTGCGTATTGTCCTTACAAAGGTTTCGTTGAAATCCTCCATATCCTTTAGGCACTTCTGACGTATACTTATTAGCACTTTTGATAATTCATAATGAAACGTTTGGAAGGGTCTGTGCACTACTCAACTCATTTTTTCTTTCTTCTTCTTCTTCTTTTTTAAAAGGAAAATACGAAACACATATTCCCTCATTTCGGGTCTAGAATATCTGTGAACAATTTCGTTCGCTTCGGTCCACTTTTTGATTTTCGGGCGTCAAATTTCAAAATTTAAGGCGGAGAATTTTGTCTACAAAAACCGTTTCTTCCGCAGAAAATAATAAAAAAAACACGTATTCGTTTATTTTTTGCATATTGTCCCTACACAAAGGTTCGTTGCAACTCATTATGTCTTTTAGGCACATCTGACTCACTGTTATTAGCACTTTTGATATTTCGTGATCTTTGCGTTTAATGTCCTACGATTTTGAGGAAGATAACTGTAATAAAAATAACTTCCCTAACAGCACAAGATGTGCTAAGTACGTGCCATGTAAGTGTTCCAGCTACTTTTTTTAGGTATCCGACACTTGATGCATAAGGTATTCATGTGCTAAGTATGTACTTCAGCTACCAAAAGTTTTAGGTACTTGTTACACCTAATTGATATTTGTGACTATGTACTACAAATGTAGCATTTATATACATCGCTCAATTTCGCACTGTGATAGTAATTTTTTTATGTCGTCACTTGGGACATATATCTTTCATGTTCGAGGTACTTCCTTAGGTACATACTTTTTCAGGTACTTATGGCACATAATTGATATCTGCAGCGACGCACGAATGACAGTCAGCTGTTTGCATTTGCTCATGCGCAATAACATGCAACGGTTTCTCGCGCTTTCTGCTCCAATTTCTGTCCTTCTAGTCAGTGATGAAAATTTTCCGGAAAATTTTACGATTCATAAAAACATACTTCACTTATTCCTATATCGTTGTTTAGCCGTGATGTGAGGTGGAAAATTTTCTTCTATATTTTTCCGTAAAGTTTTCCGTTCTAAACAAATTGTTAAAAAGTGAAAGATCGTTTAAAGAATCTGAAACGTTTCATGGCTCAGACAATTTTCAGTACTATGTAGGAACAAATGAAACAATTTTTCATGAATCGAAATATTTTCTGTCTTCTATGGAAAAATTGAAAAACCTTGTATGAGTCGAAAAACTTTCATCATTTTGAAGCAAAAAGTGAAACAACTTCTTGTGAATCGGAAAGTTTTATTGCTCTTTAGAAACAAGTGAAAGGAATGTTCATGGATCGGAAAATTTTCATTGCAATGTAGAAACAAGTGGAAGAACTTTCATAAGGCGGACAGTTTTGGATATTATCTATAGTGATGTTAGGTGGAAAATTTTCCACTATATTTAACTGCACATTAAGATATAAAATTCAATTCCTGTAGAGGAAAATTAGACAGCAACAAATTATAATTTTCCAATTAACTTTCGGGGACCAGAAAATTTTCTAATGTTTCAAGTTGGGAAGTAAAAATTTAGACAGTGTTTCTCTCTCTCTCTCTCTCTCTCTCTCTCTCTCTCTATGTGTGTGTGTGTGTGTGTGTGTGTGTGTGTGTGTGTGTGTGTGTGTGTGTGCAGTGCAGGGAACATACATCGAGTTCGTAGAGAACAAATATCCCATTCCAATATTTAAGATTTAACAAAAAATCGAAAACAAACCTTTGTGAATTTATCAATTATTTGAAAAACAGAAAATTCCACTATTTCTTCACATATAGGCTTGCCTATGTAATGAAATAACTACATAAAAGTTCCTTATGAAGGTTATTTTTGTAACAGAAAATAAGAAGAAATGCTTTGATTTTATTGTGTTTAACACTCGTAAATCATAATCTCAATATTAGAATTTTGTATAATCAACATCTTAGAGCAGATATTTGTATTGTAAAACTACCATTATTATGTATAAAAATGTATTGGAAATAATGATGATTCGATAGAACAAGCACATACATACACATATAAAAAAGAAATATGTTTTTTTATTTTGTAAGTTAAAATGAAATTACTTGTTGCTTTTAGAACGCAGCGCTAATTGTACAGCTTTTCACGTTTCTTTTATTATTTTATTGGAAGAACAACTACAAAAATCAGCTTCCTTATTAGTTATATTTCACTTTCTCTTCTGAATGAATATATGAATAAATAAATGTTTATTTCTAGAAAATGGTCAGTATTTGTTTTCATGGGTTACTTAAACTCGAATTTTAGATAGTCAAAAATTTACAGTAGGCACTTTCTATTATCTTTACTTGTTGATAAAGTAGAGTATGTAAATCTAGCAAAGTAGTAAAGCTATGAGAAAACTTCGTCTTACGCGTATTAAACTGACGAAATATAATTTTGTGAGATCAAAGGTGGATTTTGAGGGAACAACGCATTGAAATTTTTGAAACATTTCTGAAGAAATGAAGAATTGTTAGATTTTCACTTCATGAAGCTTTTTAAGACAATATTTATTACCAATAAATTTTACTGCTAACCAACGATGTACACATAAGTGAAGTATGTTTTTCTGAATCGGAAAATATTCATCACTTTTAATAAATATAAATTTTAAATAATAGAATGGGATATTTGTACTCTACGAACTCGATGTATGTTCTCGGCACTTTACATATACAAACACATACACACATACACACACACAAAGAGAAGGAGAGAGTTGATTTTGAGTTTAACGTCCCTTTCAGCAGCGAGGCTATATGAGACGGGACCAACTGATTAACGTGGAATCCGAACTACATGAGCTCCCTCCGGAAATCGAAGCAGGTCTCCCATGCCAAAGACGCATATGCTAACCGCTTAGCAACGAAGGAGCTCGCAGAGGGAGAGAAAGAGAGAGAGAAACACTATGTAAATTTTTACTTCCAAACTTGAAATATTAGAAAATTTTCCGGTTCCCGAAAGTTAATTGGAAAATTATAATTTATTGCTGACTAACTTTCGTCTACAGAATTTCAATTTTGTAGCTCAATGCGCACTTTAATATAGTGGAAAATTTTCCACCTAACATCACAATATATTATATACAAAATTGTCCGGCTTATGAAAAGTTTTTTTCCCACTTGTTTCTACATCGTAATGAAAATTTTCCGATCTATACATATTCCTTTCACTTGTTTCTACAGAACAATAAAACTTTCCGATTCACAAAAAGTTGTTTTACTTTCTGCTTCAAACTGATGAAAATTTTCCGACTCATAAATAGTTCTTCAATTTTTCCATAGAAGACAGAAAATATTTCGATTCATGGAAAATTGTTTCGCTTTTCCTACATAGTACTGAAAATTGTCTGAGCCATGAACATTTTCAGATTATTTAAACGATCTTTCACTTTTTTATTACTTCTATACATGAATTCAATCAATTTTATGCTTACTGAGGAATTGTTACTTGATTACTGATATTATTTTTAGAATTGAAAATTTTCCACCTCACTTCACTACTTCTAGCACACAATCAATTAGAAAAAAGAAGCAACAAATGCATCAAATTTTGAAGATGAATTTAGAAGAAAGAAATGGCATAGCTGATGAATAAAAATTAAGATGAATCTTTAATTCATATATGAACAGTTAATTATTTACGTAGTTAGGGATAAAGAATTGTATTTTTTTAGATGCTAACTGTAGCCGATCATTTGAAAGTGAATATGGAAGAACCATCAAATAAAGTAAAGAGACGCGCGTCATTTTGTTATAAAATTACATGGCGAACGTATTTTATCTGATCCCAAACGGTTATCGTCGAAAATACAGGGTTACAAGAGCACTCTGATTAGCCAAGTTAAAAAGACGCCAAGGATTTATTCCTCTACAAGCGACGTTTTCTTCATCGCCTCCGTAGCCAAATCGGAAGAGCACATGCCTAGAAATGAAAGGTTGGTGGCTCGCGCCTCACCCCTGTCGTGTACTTTCTTTCTACTTTTTAAAAGTAGTTTTAGACACCTTAATGTAAAAAAATTACGCATAATGGAGATTTAACATATTTTGGGGGAGTAATTTTCGCTTACGGTATGGGGAAGAACATACCTAGAATATACTAGTTAAGTTCCTCAGGTGCATGTCAGGTCTATTCTACGGAAATTGGTGTTGTTTACGTTGTATGCCGATGAACGTTCAAACAGAATATGACTAATAAATATGACTAAACAACTTCTGCTTTAAATAAAGCTTCAACGGAGAAGCAGGTGGAAGCTATTCTTGAGACGATGAATCGATTGCAGAAAGCCCTTTTAATATCTTTTACCACTTTTCTCTACGGAAATCGGTATTGGAACCGGAAGTACTAGTAAATTTGAATATTTTCCGGTTTTGATAGAATTATATGGATAGTAACAATATGTTTGTTGAGAGGCTGAGTCATTTGCAAAAACTGCTTTTCGCTATCTGTTGCCGTTTTCGTTCTATAACGATAAACGTTGAAACCGTTATTGAAACCTGAATTTATCAAAAATTTTAACAACACCCGTTTTAGATAGTTGTAGCAGACTCTAAATCATTTGTAGAAATCGCTTTCCACTAACTGTTATCGTTTTCTTTCAATGGCGACAAAAATTGAAACCGAAAATTGCTAAATCGAACCAATTCCGATTTCAGTAGAAGGTTAACGGTGGAAATGAAATCTAATCTTTGGACGCTGAATTAATTGGAAAATACCACATCTTGAAGCATTTACTATTTCTATTCTACGGAAATTGGTGTTGAAACCGGAAGTAATAGTAAATTTTAGCCACTTACAGTTTCAGTACAGTATTTTGGATAATCATGATGTTGTCTTAAGACGGAGACTGGTTCTCAAAAAGCAGTACTCGCTATGTTACCGTTTTCATGCTATGACGATAAAAGTTGAAACTGGTATTGAAACCAGAAGAAATAGTAACTTTGAAGCACTCTCAATTTTGGTAAATTGTTGTGAATGGCATAATATGGGGAATTGTTTGGTGGTAGAGGAGGTATGAACACTGAATCTTTCATATAACCCTACATGAAAAAACATAGGTCTACGCATGGGGTTAGGTCAGGAGAGTGTGAAGGACATGACATGAAATGCTTTCTCGGCTCCTGTCACCATCTTGCCTCACTGTTCACTGCTGCGCTCTCGTGGGAGAAATCTGAAGTACACCTGCAACAAACAAAATTTTTTGAGTTTTCTACGTTACTGTTGAGTTTTGTTAGAATATCACAATTACTAGAGCTACAGTGAATTTATGAAATCGCTTCAATCATTTATAATAACCCTGTATAATGTTGCATTCTCTACTACTAACTTAATACATTCCGATGTGGTAAGAATCGTCATACCAAATCACTTAATACATGCAAGTTTAAGTTCCGAACTGTATTTTGCGCTAAACGCAATAACTTTGAATCTTCTACTTATAAAGAATACTTACTCTTTTAAAACAGGTGTATAACTGTCTTTTGTATTTCATAGCAATGCTTTATCAATACTACAGGTAGTGCTCTCAACGGGTTGAAGACCGACCCGACCCGACCCGTGACCCGAATTGACTGACCCGACCCGATGATCCGACCCGACCCGACTGACCCGAACCGTGATCCGACCTCATTGACCTGACCCGACAACCCGACCCGAGCTGACTCGATTGACCCGACCCGACCCGTAACCCGACCCGATCCGAGTCGTGTCGGGTCGGGTTAACCCGATCCGTTTGAGAGCACTATGGTCACGACACTGAGTGAACGCCAAAATGCACTCCCATTGAGAATTAAACCCGGACCACGTGTACCGAAGTCTTACACGTTAACCACTAGCTAGATCAAGCGGTGGATTTGTATATGCATCTTAATGAATATTTGGCACTTTTGAGGTTTGGTTATTTCCTTTTATAACTGATACCAATGTCCGACGTGGGAGAAGTTTATTTTTTTTCTTGCTTTAGTTCTATGTGACGAAATTTTTATTCAAGGTCAGTGTTCTCACCTGCTTGGAAGGCAGGGGGTCTTCTCGGAAGGCAATAGCAAGAGTCTCTTGGCGGAGACAAAAGGAAATCGTTTAATTACAATGATAAGGGTTGAGGAAACAGGAGAACACCTGTGATTTTTTCCAAGCCTTCAACTTTCATTCCAAAGGTTCTTATGATTCCGGGACCCGTGCCACTTTGATTTTTCTTTCTTGGTAATTAAAACGTATTTTACAGTATATATAGTTGCACGTAAGAAGATACATAATATGAATTTTGTAATTTAAAATTTAAAAATACAGTATGATATTTAATTACAAAGTACTAATTTTATTTCATCACTTTCAGCCCAACAAATGAAATTCAAACAATTCGCTCCCTGGGTCTTGGTCATCAATACTGCGTCTTATTCTTTGTCTTGCAGTCAAGTCTTGGTCCTGCATTTCGTAGTTTTGGTGGTCTTTCATGCTATACAAGAGCCAAGAATGCTCGCCTCATCGGTACAAATGAAGACCAAGTGTGATTTTGATTATGGTCTTTCATACTATACGGAAAGCAAGAAAATATGCTCATCGCTACTTGGTGATCACCAAAACAAGGCCAAGAGCAAGATTACTATGCAATTCGTCTTGCATATCCAATCTTTACCTTGTTCTTGTATCGATGTCCTTGGGCTTGGTGAAATAAAATGAAATATTCAGTTTAAGGTCCCTCGATTCTGCACCGAGGCTAAGGGATACGGTGACCATGAGAAATGAATGAAATGATGGAATGAAGAAAGTGGGAGGAAACAGAACAACGAGAAAACCCACTACACGGCGTTTCTCCACCACAAAGCCTACTTAGCACAAGCTGGGATCGAACCATGGACACCATGCACCAGAAATGGACTCTCTACCACTGAGCCACCGCAGCCCTGCTTGGGCTTGGTCGTCCATATCCAATCTTTCTTTTAGCCTTGCTTAACACGTTAGCTGCCATGTGGGTCCGATCGGACCTACTGGAGTGATCTAAGAACATGTTCTTGTAGGTCCGATCGGACCCACAATTTCTAATTCGTCGAATTGACGTTAGAGTTCTTGTATTGTTAAATCCCGTCTCTACTGTTATTGAACTGTAGTGTTTTTATTACACATGTAGGTTTTGGTCTTTGATATTGATTATTAACGCCGCTAGGGGCGCTAAATACCAAGTATCAAACATTTGTTGCTTTTGTAGACCCGATCGGACCTATGTTTTGCTTTTTCAGTGACATGTTAAAAAGTTTAACAATGGATTCATTATTTATTCTAATTTATTTTCACAAGATGTCAGTGTCCCTGTCATTTGCTGAATTTTCAGAAAAGTCTAGATCACTACACTGCTATTACTAATGAGATCGAGTTCTGCGCATATTTCTTCGTTTTTCATTGCACAAAGATATTACTTATTAGCACTAAAAGCAAGATGAATATATCCACACTTCTCACTTCTGCACATGTAGTAATAAACAAATAACTTTCTAACAGAGTTGCCAGTTCAACTGTAATTTATCTCCTTGCTCACAAACAAAATATACACACGTAGGTCCGATCGGACCCCCAACTTTTATGCACGCGGATTCACTACCATGCCTTAGATTATGTTTCAATATTAATATTATGTTTAAAAATATGAACAAAACAAGAATAATGTAAGTAAGTACGCTTGGCACTCTACCGGTGAACAACAAAATTCACCATTGGCAGCAACGTGTTGTACTTCTAGTTTTGTTCTAAATCCAGACTCCATATTGGCGTAGATATTAATATTACAGTCGATTGGTAAAATCAATCTTCCACATTTACAAATTAAAGTACACACAAGTACAAAAATAAGCATTTACCATAAAAACATTAGCTGCAAGTGTTCAAAATAGATTTATGGCTTCTATAAAATCAATTGAAAATTGCTATTTTTAATTAGGCAGTGAAAAACAGCAGGTTTCGACTCCAACTCAGTTGACCAAAGTGAGCTGACCCGACTGACCCGACCCGATTGACCCGACCCGATAACCCGACCCGAGCTGACCCGATTGACCCGACCCGACAACCCGACCCGAAAAACCCGACCCGACAACCCGATCCAAGCTGACCCGATTGACCCGACCCGACAACCCGACCCGAGCTGACCCGACCCGACAACCCGACCCGAGTAGCCTGACCCGACAACCCGACCCGAGCTGACCCGACTGACCCGACCCGACCCGTAACCCGGCCCGAGCTGACCCGGGGTCAACCCGACCCGTTTGAGAGCACTAACTACAGGGTACCGGTACCTAAAATATTCAGTTAAGTATATCTCATTCATTAGATTATGAAATATAACACTGAGAAGAGCGTTTAAAATTCTTTCTTTTAATAAACATCTGAAAAACACATCTGTTCATTTATAACATTTACCACCCAACAAAAAGCAAAATCATTCGAAAGCAGAACACAGTCTAGGATAGAAAACATTTTTTTTTACAAACTTTGTCGTTGCCTCAACTGAAGCTAAGTCTGAACTTTCAGAATTTATATTAATAACAAAATGAAAATGAACATGTATATCATGTAGTTTAACATTTCTTATAATTTTTTTCTAGTTGCAGACTACGGAACGGACAAATCATTGAAAACAGAAACCGTTTAAATACCCGACAGGAAGTGTAAAGTGAAAACGTTTATTGTGAGAACAGAAAATAATCAGACGATGGCGATGGCACATGGACATCCAAACCAGGCATTGATATTGTAGTGTACAATTGAAATCTTAAGCACCATTGCTTCTCTGGCTTAAGATTTTTGTCTACCACAGAGGATTTAAAACGTAAAACGTAAACGTATGCAGTAGCGTAGCGTAAGTTTTCAAAGTGGGTAGACATCTCAATATTTTTTCAACACTCTAGATAGACGCAAACAGATACTAGCATTCGTATCATAGCTGATAAGTTATAAATGTACACCAGAAAAATATCAATTGTTTAAAATAACCAATGCTATTATTATTATTTGCATTTGTACGACATGTACAAAAATCAATTATTAGTTGCTCTGTGTAAAGAAACATATTCTTTCTTAGTACATATTATTCTATGGAAAACCGAGGAATAATATATATATCGTGCAACATACCTTGGTAATTCCTACATTTTCTTGTATGACAGTTCAATGCGGCGATCCTTGTTCTCAGCGAACACATCAATAACTTTTTGTTTGAAACAGGGATCACTTGCAGCATCTTTGAGCAAAGATTTTTCAATGGCCATCAAACTCAAAGCTGAAACTCTCTCATTAGACATAGAATTCCTTAAAAAAATGTTTTTACGTGTTTAAGAGCACTCATGCTTCTTTCGCTTGACGCCGTGGTAGCAGCAATACTTAAAGTCAAATGTAACAACTTCGTCAGTTGCACATAAATGCTTTGTAGCTCATTCTCGTGAAGATATTTTAATAACGCGTGTGGTGACAGGTACTTTTCAGAGTCACTGTAAAGAACAGCAAGTTCGTTTCTCAGTTGTTCGATATGTCTTCATTAACTGTGGTAGTTCGTTAAGAGGAAAGTTAACTTTATATTCGAGAAACTTTTTCTCGTTTAACAATTCTACGAAAGTAATTTCCTCAAAATCTTTAAATCTTTCTTTCATTTGGGTTGTAAATGAGTCTAAAATTTCAAATGTCAGCCGGCGCAAGTTTCTCAAGTGCGTTTCCTCGTACTTTATTTTACTATTTAGCTGACGAGCTTCCTCACAACAGGCTATAATAGTTTCCTCGCACCTCATTTCCATAAACTGGTTCAATACAAAACGAACCTCGTTGATGCATAATGTAATAGGAACAACTTTTCAATTGTAGAATCCTAAATAGATTATCGGTGAACGCAAACAATTTACTGAACAAGCAAAGCAGAAACATAAACGTTGGATTTTTTAATTTTCTTGCTAACCTACGAGCATATTCAACGGATGGTGGGTCCCACTCATCATCTTCAATAACATGGGTTACCGCTCTTTCCAACTCTTTAAAATAACCTTTAATTGTTAACGTTCCTCTAAAATGGTAATTCCATTTGGTGTCGCTGTATAGAGGGAGTTTGAAACCTTGTACACGCAAAAGTTCGCTTCGTTTGAAGACTTACTAAAAAATGTATGAAATGTGCTTATGTCACATATGAAGAACTTTACTTTTTTATATGCTTAGATGCATACAATATAACAAGATTCATTTGGTGTGCATAACAATGAATGAAAAGTGTGTAGTGATAAGATTGCTTCACAATTGCTTATACGCTAGTATTTCAACCTTTCATTACAGATACCCCTCATTTTTCTGACATATAAGTTTATTTCCTATGTCCCAATCCTTCAGAACATGCAAAATAATGTCAGATAAACCCACCGCTGTTTTGTCTTTAGAAACATCAAAAAACCAATAAATCTTTCTTCCACTCTGTCTTTTATTACATATCGGAATATAATGCTCAATTGAGCTCTGCAAGAAACATCAGTAGTGTCATCAGCTTGAATGGAAACAAAATAGGCCTGATCTATTTCTTTCTTTATAGTTTGTTTCTTTATAGTCTTTCTTTATAATACATGGTTTATGGATTGAATCAAATCATTTTGTATGTCTGGTGATGGTCCTTTGAAAGCAGAGTTAGACTAAAAATGCATTCTATGCTTCTGCTCTTCTTGAGCCAGTAAGTCTACGAGCTCTAGATAGTTACCTTTATTTGCAGATAACTCGTCTTCGCGATGGCCACGAAACGCTAATCCTTGTCTTCCTAAGTAACAAATTGCATCAATAATTCGGCCTAAAACTCTTCTGTTCGTTGATACTTTTTCATTATATTGTAAGTTAGTCAGACGCGAAGATTCTGACAGAGCATGTCCTATTCGATTTCGTCCCAGCATATGAAAGCACTCCGTATTTTTTAAGTGTTTTTGAGAGGATTTGTGCTTAGTTGCTTTCCTTTCAAAATTCTTCAGGTTTCGATGACACTTTCATTCCACTCAGAATCTCCCCCAAAGAGAATACAAACAAAACAATAAAGCTTATTTCTTTTAGTACTACCTGTCAACCACGTGTATTTTGTATACCAAGATGACTGAAATTTTCGCACCACCTTGCCATCTTTTTGAACTAAAAGTAAATTTGGAGTTGGATTTTGTTTTTTCACTTCACACTTATCTTCATATGAAAATTTTGAAAAGCTATTTATTAGCAGATGATCCACTAAATCTATATTAGTTTGGTCACACATGATTCAAAGTATACACGGAAACGTTTATACATACACACGAAACATGCACACACAAACACAACGTAAATTAAACTTATAATCGCAAACAACGAAAACGAAAACGAAAACAACCACCTACAAAATCTTCCTCACAAATAAAGAGGGACCATTGTTTCTTACTCCAGTATTGTGATTAGACAGAAGTCGGACCTCGCTTATGCTAGATTTCACCCCAATTATAGTAGGATTTCAAGGATTATTCTGGTGCTAAATTATATAAGATTTTTTATTTTATTTAGATTCCTTAATAATGTACATTTGAATAAGGAAAAAATATCTAGAAGAAAAATAAACGTGTTTTTGTTATATTTGGCATTATTTCTCAAAATTGGTATCACTGTCTGAGCCATTCGAGCAAGTGTCTCTTTCAGAGCTTTTTTAAAGGGGAGTGAAGCTTTCCACATGAAGACGCGCGTCGCTTTCTAGAGGGTGCTGCTGTGACTTCTTTCACTTGCCGTGAGACATGTTTCAAGCAGATTCTGTTAGTGACTGAAATGCAACTTTTCCTTCGCCATTAAAAAAAAAAAACGTTGTTACCTACTAATTTAATACGATATTACTGCTATTATTTAAATATTAAAACTTCCAATTTTATGTAAATCAATAAAAATATTATTCATATTTTACTTCTAAGAGCAAAATATGTTAAATGTATATTAATATTTTGAAAGGGTAGACACTGTCTCATTGTCTCATAGCACGCTACGCTTCTGAACGTATGTGAAGTGTTTCTAACACAATTATGGAGGCAATTTGTAATATTTTTTTGTTATTTATACAAATGAGGGTACTCTAAGAAGTCAATATGGTAATTTATTAAATTGCAAAATCCAGCGAGAGGCCATACAAATTTGGAGGAAATTTTTTATAACTCTTTTTGTTTGCGCCAAACAAACAGTACTGGTATCCAGCACGAAGAACGTTTTATTTTTATTGGTAGTCTTGTTTCTGTTTTTACGCGATTTACATATTTTACGCGTCACGTAGAAAACTTAATTTTACGTATAATTGCCCAAACTTGTTAACAAGCCCACGACGCTAGTGCCGTTCACTTCTAGAGGGAAAGATTGAAAGTATTTTTAATATTTTTATTTCAGCTTTTATTTTCCGGTTTACCTTATCTTCTTGACAGTGAAGTGAATGCAATATTGGTTGTGCAATCAACTCAAACAGTATACAATAAACATCAGTGTGTCTTAACTTCCGATAGGCAAGAGTGATAGTTCTATGATAATTATTACATCCTAGTAATTATTACATTAGTTTAGTATGATGTTATAGCTTTGCTACTATAATAATCTTTCATTGAAATGAATCAGCGTTAAAAACTAGTCAAAGGAACAATAAACCAAAAGTCTTAAAGAAATAATTATCCCCACACGAGGATTTCTATATGATAGACATATATAAAGGCCGTTCCTTAAGCATCTCAATCTATAAGAAAATTATATTTATTAAACGAGGCAGTATGCACATAACGTAACTCATCTCCAAAATGTTCTGAATTGAGGGTTATAAGGATTTCTTTTGTGTTAAGTAGTAATAGTTTTTCTTAAATCATGTATAAGATGGGAAAGGAATTATCTCATATATTGTGCAGATAGGATGAACTGTGTTTACAATGTCAGCAACACAATAATAATATATGACGTGGAGTAATTAATTACCTACAAAGTGGAAAGAAAGATAATTATCATTTTATGTAGAAGTGTCTATTAGCAGTCCATGTAAAGATAACTTCTGGCATGCTACTTGTTTGCTGTTCTCACTTTCTGATAGACTAAGATTTCACATATGCATATTATTAGCGACAAAAGTAAACCTGTTTTGTATATAACGAAAATTAGGAATACTTCATCAAGACCAATGCTTTCAACTTTCTTGTTTTGTCCCGATGAAGGAAGTCTGCGTATCCATTTCTTATGTGTATAGTCCAGTATCCCATATTCACGTATCTTTCGAACACTGTAACAAAATATAATTTCATATAATCAATTTTAGTACTACAAAACTAAAAGTATTTAGTTACATAATAGTAAAATTACATAATACTAGTGCGAATATTACAAATATTCGGTAATTATTATAGATTAATGAATGCCTATTATATTAAATTAGAAACATATATTTGAAACAGTGAGTTATTCTGAGCAACAACAAATGTCGCAGCAAGTAAATTCTCACTGCAATATTTTAGTTCTTACGACTATTAGCAGAACTTAGAGAAAATATTTTATTGCTCCTTTTGTATTTCCTAATGCATTTATCCCTTCTTGGAAATCAAGACTGACTGTGATATCTGATTCTATTGCGAGCACTCCGAGATTGATCAGTCGCTCTTGGCTCTATTGCTCATAGATTTTGTTGCTCTGTTTTAAAACTGAAAATGAGCTTTAAGTAGAACAATTTGTTGCTGGAATACATTTATAAATCTTGATTGCTGAGTCCTGTGTATCCATTTGGATAGACATCAATTTTCTTCGAAGTATGTTATAATAAGTATGTTATACTCTGCAACAACAGTGGAAATATCCATCTCCTTGGCTTGCATTTTTCTAAGCGCTTTACAGACCACTCTAGAGCACAATGATACTGATATTATGAATTAACTTTCTATGAAGACCCTCCGGTTCAAATCTAACTATAGTCTTTTCGTTTTCGTTCTTTAGTCTGTATTCAAGCTCTTTATAGATTTCTTTTGCTAAAAAATAGATGTTCTTTTGGAGTTGGCTTTGTGAAGAGCTATATGGTTTACTCGCTATATAAGTGTTCAATTCAAGATAAAGTGTTGCACTAATAGCTAGTTAACGGACTATTTTAATTCCAGTACTCAAGACTAGCTAAATCTAAGCTACGATATATTTCATAAGATAAAATGAATAAAGAGTAATATCATTTTACAACTAGCTATAATGTGCTGCACTAAAAATTTGACCGCTCTGTACAACTGCACATGTTGCACATGCTTAATTACAGCCATAGTGGTAGGGGTTCAGTAAAGTATGTCGACAATAAAAAAAATGAACTATGTACTGGTTTACTGACTACCATTGTCGGTGTACGACATCAAACTAGCGATAGCAAGACAACGGGCTCAAATTCTACTTCCGAGATAGGATGTAAAAATACATACAATTAATTTCTGCAGTGCTTGTAGTATGTTTGCTCTTAAATTCTAATCCTACGATAGTCTCTATGATTGAAATCTTTTTTTCATTTTATCTGGAGCGTTACCCAAATAGCAAAAGAATGATTAACAAGTAGAAACCCATATAAACACCTTACTCCCTGATCGTAACATATCAATTACTGCAAATATTGCATAGGATTTCAAAAATTGATCGTATAAAACAGAAAAATTACATTACATTGAAACAATTCGTTACTAGCATTCATACAGATATTATATTTGTAACGTGAATTTTCGTTGATCTCTAAGAAAAACATGTAAATGTATTTAAAGAGTAAATCTTGTAGTATGTTTGTGAAAGTAACTGCTCGCTTGATTATTTGGTTCGCGTTTTTAACGCTCGGGTCAGCGGTGTCTTGGCCTTTACTAACTCGTCACTGATTAGCATGCCATCTGCCGGCTGAGTTGTAGACCTCATGTAGTTGGTGTTTATAGGTCAGTTGGATTCGTCAGGTAAGACCTGGGAAGACACGTATATTTTGCTTCCCTTTAGAAATTGTTAAAAATGAGTTAAATTGAGAGAAATTAGAAATGGTTTCAAGACAAGAATAGGAATATTCATTAAAACAGGAGGCTAAGTATTTAGGCCAACGTTTACTAAATTTTAATCTATTCTTTATCTCATATTAGTAGTGAAATTCTTTCTGTGCTTCAATAACTGGTTCGGACATGAATGTTTTGTGACGTCTATTTGGTAATATACTTTAACTACGTTTTCGTTCAGATTTAAAAGAGTAAAAGTTAATTTTAAAATTTCTAAATTTATAGTAACTTATTTACCTTTTGCATGTTGGTCAGATTTATTTTACATAGTAATTTCGGCTTACTACCAAAATAATCAATACGTACAATTACTGCAAATTTAAGATTTCTTGTCCTGTTGAACGACTCAGAAAGTTGTTCCTGAATATTAAGTTATGTTGACGTTTTCTATATTCTTGTTATTCGTGTGTTATTTGGTTTCTATATCAGAAGTTTAATTACATATATAGTTATCGTTTAATTTGCAGTTTAGAAAAAAAAGAAACAATAAATTAGTCACATGAATTCATGGAGTCCTAATTTAACTGAACCGAGGTCCTATGCACGTGGGTAAATTGCGCTGCATATTCAAAAATTATTCAAAATAATGTTTTGAAGTAGAGTTCATTGTTTTAGAAGAATCAAGTTTTCACTTCTCTTTGAAAATTAGTAGGCATTCTGCTTTCTATAAGAGAAAAGATTTCTAACGAATACAAAGTTAACGTAGCTAATATTCGAAATAGTGACTATAAATCATTGTGTACAAGAGTTTTCTAATTATAATATCCTTCTGGTCAAAGTTTTGGTAGAACAACTTACTTGAGTATGACATACGGCTCTCTGGAGCCACAGTTCCAATTCATTAGAACATATATTTTTACATCCATTAGAACGTTAATGATAGAACTAGATCAGAAAGAATCTGCGGGTTCAAAGGAAAGATAATTTACTTTTTTTTGTTAATTTTTGCTACATGAACTAATCTAAATCAATACTGAGATAGGAGGGATTAATTATTTACTTAGTTGAATTTTTAAATGCTTAAATACATGTTTGTTATATTCCCATTAACAACTTAACACTTAGGTTTTCAGTACAATAATAAGAGAATTGTTCCAGAATATGTTTTGGGTGTTCTTAATATATATAAGAAGAGTAAGATATCTACAAAATTCTACACACTTTTATCTATTTTACACATAATCTTTACAAGTGCTAATCTTTGAGTCACTTGTTCCACTATACCCCATTTCTCGATGTCTGCTGCGTAGAAGATGACCGGCTGATCACGGAACCAAAGACGAACAACGTTCTGCACTTCAGTATTTTGTCAGAAACTTCTTCAATGGACCAAAAAGATAGTAATCATTAGGGTTGAGGTCTCGACTGTAAGGGGAATGTTCCATTATCTCCCACACCCAAGAATGATGTTTAGGGATCGTTCTGTTCTCTTGGTGAAGTCTTGGGTTATCATGGAGGTAAACCACATCATTGACATTCCGAATATCCTGGCTCTTTCTACTAATGGTTGCTTGCAGGTGGGAGAGTGTGGGATTATAATGATCTGCTTTGAGGGTTTCAACTCTAGTAGGAAATCCATTAGGAGTTTTCCTCGACTACCCCAAAACACATTAAGCATCAGTTTACCAGTCGATAATGTTGTTAGGAATTTCTTGGTTCTTGGCAAGCCGGATTTTCCACACCATGCTCTGCTGTTATGAATCGAGAGTGTAATACAGTTTTCACATTCGTCGCCAGTGATAATGAGGTCCACGAAACTGTTGACCTCCTCTACATACCATTAGAAATGTTTCAGCGACATGGCCATTCGATTACTTGACACCATTGAGAAGCTTAGAAACCTAGTGACCGACACCTTGCAGACTCTCAACGAATCGACAATGCCATAAATATTATCAAAGGAAATTTCAAGCTTTCTAATACCGTCTTTCAGATGAACACGTCGGTTTGTTTCAATTTTTAAACATGCGGAATATTTTCCGGTATCAGTGGCGATCGAGGTCTGACCGATCCCTCATTGTTCTGGACATTTTCTCGTCCATTTTCAAACTTCTTGCACCATCACTGCATACTTCGCACTGATAAACTTTTGTCCACATACACCAGCCCTATTTCTCTTTCAATTTCTGTGGCGAGTATCCTTTAGACCACAGGAAACGAATAACACTTCACTATTCATACGGCGTGAACGTCAAGAACACTCGGTCATCTTTGATAACCAATAACAGGCCATGTAGTGGAAGTAATCGGAAATTATACTGGTTTCGTCCCAAGAAAATTCTACGACAACGCTCGTATATCTCGATTCAGTATTAAATGTCTTCGCGCTCAAATGAAAATAAGTGGAAAAGTTTTTAGATATTTCCTCACATCATCATCATCATAGGTATTCTGACTTTATTGGCAGGTCACTTGCTGCAGCTGAGAAGCTTCCATGCTCCACGGTCCTCCACTAACTTCTTCGTCTTCGCGTATGATCTTTCTGTTTTTGTATCATCCATTAATTGTAGTCTCCTTTGTGCCCTCCCTCTCTTTCCCGCCACCATACTCTCTAGGTCGTCCCTCATGATACAATCTCTTCTTAGGCAATGTCCCAACCAGTTTCTCTTTCTCTTCCTAATAATATCTAAAAGTGTTCCTTTCTTACCCATCACTTCTAACACTCTCTCATTCGTTTTCCGCTCGACCCAACTAATTCTTTCCATTCTTCTCCACACCCACATTTCGAAGGCTTCCAGTCGATTTTCATCACCTTTACGCAATGTCCACGTTTCCGCCCCATACAGTACAACACTCCACACGAAGCATTTTATGGGTCTTTTTCTCAGATCTTTATTCAAGGTCCCACAAAACAGACTTTTCTTCCTCCTAAAGGCTTCTTTCGCCATTCCTATTCTTGCTTTTTTCACGTTATTACTAAGAATACTACCCAGATATCGAAAACTATTCTCTTGTTCTATTTTCTCCCCTCCTACTTTTACATTTGACACAGACCCCTTCGTTTCAATCACCATGGCTTTTGTCTTTCTAACATTTATTTTCATCCCATATTCTTCAAAGCCCTTTCTAATTTTTCCTAACATTTTATTGATTTTCTTTTCAGATTCTGCAACAAGCGCCATATCGTCTGCAAATCTTATGCATATAATCATTCTACCTCCTACCGAAATTCCATCATCATCATATAGGCTCTTTTTCACTATCTCTTCTAGATAGACATTAAATAGTGTTGTGAGAGGCAGTATCCTTGTCGAACTCTCCTTCCAATTGCACTGTCTTGCGTCAGTTCTTCCCCTATCCTAACACTTACTTGTTGGTTCATGTATAAGTTTCTTATGATTCTTCTATCTTTCCATTCCAACCCTATTTTCGTTAGAACTCCCAACAATAATTCCCAATTCACGCGGTCAAAAGCCTTTTCTAGATCAATAAATATATTATACACGTCTTTCCCTTTTTCTATAAATCTTTCACCGATCACCCTTAATAATACAATTGCATCTCTTGTGCCGTTGCCTCTTCTGAACCCGAACTGCTCCTCCTCAACTTCTTTATTTGTTCTTTCATATAACCTTCTGCTCAGTATTTGGAGCAGAATTTTAGCTGCATGAGACATGAGACTAATAGTTCTATAATCCTCACATCTCTTTGGGTTCGATTTCTTAGCCATCGGTATCACGATCGTTTTCAGAAAATCTTTTGGCCATTCTCCTGTTTCGTATATATCATTGCATAGTCGGAACAATTCTTTCTTTCCTTTGTCTCCTATATTTTTAATGAATTCGATTCGTATGTTATATATTCCGGTTGCCTTTCCATTCCTAATCTCGGATATAGCCTTTTCAAACTCATCCCGAATAATACTAAATCCTTTATCATCTTCGCCTACTTCATTTTCTACTTCAACATTTAGGCTACACGGTCTATCCCTACTCTCATATTAGTCTTCAACGTATTCTTTCCACCTTCCTATGACCTCATTTCTCTCGCTGACTACCTTCCTATTCTTATTTTCTACTGCCATCATAATACCTCCTTATTTCCTCAGAAATTTCATAGATTTCACCTTCTTGTACATTTCCTCATATTTTCTTTTGAGAGAAT
Organism: Thermobia domestica; assembly: GCF_964235325.1. NCBI lineage: Eukaryota > Metazoa > Arthropoda > Insecta > Zygentoma > Lepismatidae > Thermobia > Thermobia domestica. The sequence continues at coordinate 259,041,805 of NC_137455.1, forward strand.
TAAAAAGAGTTGGGAAAGAGAAAATCAGCCCCGGGAAGGGTCTTCGCGTTCTTTAAGCAATTCCGATACCTGTCCTGAATCATAACATAATATATCTGATATCTTCCGCCGTCTATTGGTGATTTCCATGTATATCTTCTTTTCTTGTGCTGATTGAACCAAGTGTTCCCAATTACTAGTGAATTCTGTCTACAGAAATTCACCAGTCCCCTTTCATTTCTTTCGCCTAAACCATATTTGCCTGCGATACTACCTTCCTGTTTTTCTCCCACAATTGCATTGAAATCTCCCATTAGAATTATGCATGCAGCCTTCTTCTCCCTATCTATAATTTCTTCTATTTTCTTATAATTTTCCTCTACTTCTTCAGTTGCATGCGAAGTTGTCGGTGCATATGTCTGTATCACCACTAGATCCTTCGTTTTCCCTTTAAGTCTTAACATCATAACTCTATTATCAATAAATTCTACTTTCACTACCTTCTCCTTTAAGCGCTTTCCAAGAATTATTCTTACTCCATTATGACCGCCCTTTTCATTACCTGAGTAGAACATTCTATATCCTTCGCTGTTCAATACCCCATTACCTTCCCATCTAACTTCACAAACGCCTACCAAATCTAAATTATTTTGTTTCATTTCTTCTTTAATAAGTAAAAAGAAAAATAATATACTTTACTAGTGTATACTTACTAGTTGTCTAATATGTCGAAGTATATAAAATTTTTTCTCGTATCTATTGTAATCTGAAGAGGAAAATACTTTCCAATTGGCCGAACTCTGCATTTATTTTCTACATTTATGGCTAATAACAATTCTGGGGCTGTCATATATGCTACATATGCTTCTTTACACAAAATGTTCATTCCACTTTCTCGATCAATGAGCTTTCCAAATCTCCGTGGTTTGACAGATTGCTCGTAAACTTTCTTCACAACGTCTGATGTTGTACTCTATAATCAAAATAATATTAGCTATTGTTAAATCTGGAGGGAATGCCTGAGCAATGCATGATTAAGGCACATTTTTAAAAGTAAGATGTTCACACAAGATAAAATGTTAATAAGCAGGAGTGAGTCGTTTCCTGACATAAGTTATTAATGTCCTTAGCTTCAGCTCTCACATGAACAAAGTTAAATTCACAAATGTGCCCAACGGTGGGCAAGTAGACGATATTTAACATCAGATAGACAAAAGAGAGACACAGCCACTTAACTATACTAGTCACGTGAATTGGAAATAAGTAAGCTTCTTATAAAGTTTCTATCAACATTAGATCGCTCATGGAAATATTACTTGATTATGTATTACATATATACTTGATATAGTATATAGTATATTGATTATATACTTGAAATATTATTTGATTAATTGTAAAACTGTTCTGGAAAAAGTAAATAGGCTTGCTGCCCTTTACTCTTCGAAGATTTCTTATTTCCAAAAACAAAAATGTATCCGGAAATATTAAGATATATGAATCATAAAGTGTACTATTTTAAAAAAATGTAACTTCCTGGAACGAGGATTGTTAAAAATTTGAAATGCAATGAAAAAAACGTTTGAGGAAACGTCTCATGATTATGTCCTTTAGACTAAAGGAGACAGATGATTGGCAAATTGTGAAATGATTTTTTTTGTGTTTTCCCACCGGAAATCAAATCCAGGACTATATACACCGAAGGCGAAACTACTAACCAATTTCTATTTACTTTTATTAAGCAACATAAATAACTATACACAAGCATCATTACATAGGGCATTAATTAAACAGTAAGAGAAGAGACATAAAATATCCAGAAGTTGTAAGTAAATATGGAGCAGAACTGAGAAATAAATATATCCTTAAAAATAAATAAATAAATAAGTATAGGGTGGGTAATATTGATGAGATACAATTAAAATTCATTTATAGAGTGTGTCGAACACAACATTTATTACCAAGTATGTCGAACACATTGCCAAAGGACGGGAGTTTTTCACTGCGTTCAGTGTTTGGGGATTACATCCTTTAGATGTACACGCGTTGACGAGAACGTTCTTACGCCCTAACAATCATGTTCAGCGTAGTTTGGTTCAGGTTTTGGCAGGTGTCGTTTCTTGAACCTTATATTGGACGCACAATTAATGAACCGTCTCTAGCTTGCATGGATTAAGTTCTAAGTTCTTGTTAAAGATTCGGTGCACGCTGGTACGTGGACCAATTGACAAGTTAACTTCTTTGGAATTTGGTCCATGACATTAAACAAATATGCAATGTTTATTGCAGTATGTGACAATCGAAGTCTCCCAGGGGACCGTTTTTTGTTCGTATTTGCAGTTTTACTAAAGTTGTCAACAGCACACAGAGGACCTTTCCGGATGGTACTACTCGTTTCTTAAAATGTTGTTTGAAACACGGTAGTGCAGTGATGGTGGAGTTTCCTCTACTGAAGAATCCTTCACGACGTACGAAATTTCAACGGCGGTCCACATCACGATGATTCTCTGCAACAATGAAACATAACTCCCATCCTTACACTTCCTGTTAAGATATATGAAATACATGCATGACTGTTATTGCTCGCAGGGTTCAAAATATAAACAAGTCCTAATAATGTGGCCCACTATATGAAGAGACAATAGTTTTTACAACTTCATTCTTCAAACAAAACATTGAAATATTTGGCGAACAAATTTCTTTCTTTATCCGACGAAAATTGTTTCACATATCTACTTTACGAACAGAATAAATTGCTTCACAAAAAATTCCGATTAATGTCAGGTGCTCAGAGAGATGAATATTTTGGAAAGCAGTATCAAGAAACCAATTCCCTGTTAGATGGTTTGGGAGTGAAAAATAAAATCTCTGAAAAATAGCCTATTTTTGTAATACAATCTGTGACGAGATGCTAGAAATATAGTTCTCAAATTGAAAGAAAAATGGACCATATGAGAGAAAATCTAAACGGGATGTATATCCATGGCAGATGCTATCTTGTTGACAATAAGAACAAAGAAGTGAAGAATTGCGGTGAATTTGAAATAAACATTCATTGGTGGGTAATAACATAGAATAAAAAAAAACTATCTTGAGTATATGCGGAGTGTTACAACGCAGAGAGATTGTTTCAGATTTTCGACCAATTGCGTCAAAGATTCTGTGGTTGTTAAAGGAGCAGTTCGACTTAGAAATGCATTTTTTACAATTTATTTCCATTTGTAGAGTTGAAAATTCTTAAAGGTATGGTGTTTGTTTGATCGCGATACGTTCAGTCGTTAGCGAGTAACGGAGGAAGAAAGATTTTGTGATGACGTCATAGGTGGGTAAGGAGCGAGAGCAGGCTTACATACTACACAGTGCCAAGCATTTCGTTTGTGAGAAGTGCGGTTTCCTTTTCCAGAACTCATTGCAAAGACTTACAAATATCATCTGCATGTAGAAAATGATATCTGATGGTGGGCTGTACAAACGTTTTTATAATATTATAAAACGTATCCTATAAAGCATGAGTTCAGCGTTTCAAAAAAAAAAAAAAAAAAATGAAACCAATATGTAAATAGATGGCGGACGAGATTGCTGCAACACCTAAGTACCTTTTCTTTAATCATTTTTCCGATTTCCAAACATAAGTATGTTCATTTTCACGTTTTGTTGCAATTTTTAACGCTGACCCTATAATTTTGTGCTTCAAGGTATGTACAGGAGCGTAACATATGAGGCAAAAATGAAATAACATCTGTAAAGTTTGCCAGGATACGAAAAACAGTTCACCGGTTAAATTTCTTTTATTCTCATAGCTGTCCGCGGAACAACTCTCATCACTCATTTCATCATCATTGTCACACGATACAGAGAAATTAAAACGATGGATCAATGTCTTGAGGAGCAATCATCGTTACTGATTCCTTCTACAAGCCGATATATTTCACTCCATAATTCACATTGTACAGCTTATTTCTAAAGCAGTATCTTCAGAATCATGAGTGACATCGTCTCTATTACCCTCATATGCCTCGTCTTGACTACAACCATCAATTGTGTCTTGTACGATATTTGTACGTTGGTAACTGGACATAGATCGGTGCTTGTTCAATGGCTCGGATTTTAAACCTTTCAATAATATACTTGTGTTACTACTTAACTTAGGTTACGTACGTTCCGAAAAGATACTATTTCAGATTAGACTTCTGAAATTACTCTACTATCATTAATTCATACAATAGTTGCACACGCCTTCACACGTATCACTATTACCATTTAGAATTAACAGTATTTCCAATCATAGCTATGTACTCCATACTCTTTACATATAATTCCTTGCATCAACTTACGACTATAACTTATCGTTCTTTCTGACACTTGAGATACTCAATTCTTCCACTAAACATTCAACTTACAATATCATCTTATATCACAACTTAGTAACCATTTAACAACAAACATTCTTCACTTAAAATCAATAATTATTCATTTGTCTTTTTAACAAATAAATTCAGTGGCACTCTAAATAAGGCCTTTCTTGCCACTATACAAGTTTGATCCTTTTATTGTTCATTTCTTGCACCTACAACTTGGAACAGCATTCTTTCTCAGTTTGCATGCAAATAATTCTCCTGGCATTAGCCAGAAGTGGATCTAGACGGTAAAAACTCTGGGGGGGGAGTCAGAACCCAGACTATGATATGTATATCATGTTTACTAAAACTTTCAAAAATATCTAAATAATAGCCAGGGGTGGATCCAGGGGGGGCGATCGGAGCGATCGCCCCCCAGAAGAGGAATCTTTCTTATTTTATATATATATAAATAAAACCCATCCCAAAGTTTGGAGCCCTTAAATGTAGCAGTATGACAACCCACCGCCCCCCAGGAGTCGGTCCTGGATCCGCCCCTGATAATAGTTTAAATCAATTTTGTCACTCAAAAACTGGGGGGCCTAGGCCGCCGGCCCCAGCCTAGATCCGCCATTGGCATTAACTTTTCTTTCAGTAAACTTGACTTCTCGAAGGCAGGCTCTTCCATATGTTTGGAACACGAGTGATTTTATTTGGTACATTTTTTCCCATTGATTTTCTTGCGCCATAATTTATATCGATCTGGTGATTTCTCACGACTTAGAAACGTAAGAAAAGATACTTTACGTCCTCAGCTTCAATTGCACAAGAATTACAACCGAAAACACAGCAGGTGTTAGGCATTTCAACTTCACTTCACAGACACAGCACGCGCTGTACTAACACGTGTTTTCTACTTCACACTAGTGTTTCTTTCAGAAAAAAAAATCCGGGAGGGGGGAAGGGACACTTAGTATTCGGAGAGGCACATTATTTTTACACAGTACTATTATATTTATTACATTATAGACGTATTATTTTGGTCTCCTCCGGGGGAATCTCTCAGACCTCCGGGAGACAGTGCCACCCTAAAACATGTCTGGAAGAAACACTGTTTCGCACAACAAACGTAATTACTGCTCTCTCCTACTCTTTTTTATACTAATGCTGTAGGAAAAACAACTAACAAAAAACTTCCCTCAAGAATTCAACACAGAGCAAGACTGCTAACAAATCCAAAACACAATCTATTAAATTCAATGCACTATTAAATATTTATCAGCTGCGTACAAGGGAGTGGTTGCTGACTCACATTGAGTTTCTCGCGTATCCCACCCATGACGTCACCATTTACGATTCAGCAAAAACAAATGCCTGTAGAAGCTGAACGAGACGGCCTATCAAGATATAAAAAAACACGGGTCTCTTATTTTCTGTTTCTCTTTCTATTGCACCAAACTTGTTTTTAACTCGAACTGCTCCTTTAAGAAACCATATGGGTAGAATTATGTTGTATTAAAAGAAGTCGCTACATTTGTCTCAACGTGAGATCGGAAGCAGGAATATTACTAGGAAAAGAAGACCAATTAAGTATAATCCTTAATATATAAGAAAACATTGATGTTGGAATCATAAATACTGAGTATTATTAGGTCAAAGAAAGAATGATCAATACCTAACCCATTTTGCGGTATGGTTGGCCGTAAATAGTAGTTTTTGAAGCAATGTGGTACATTTCAAACGAACTGGAGTCAAAGGATGATCTCCAGTTCATGGTAGAAGATACATTGTGCCTCTGTGAACTAGGAAGAAGAAATTCCGCCATAAAACATTCATAAAGGAAATCGAGTCGGCGTGTATATATTTCTGTTAAGGGGAATATTTTCACGGTAAACAATAATTTAGAATTAACATGTGCATTTTAGTAGAGAACTCTGTAATTTAGAGAAAAAAAAAAACGATTGCCAGCCAATTTGTTTATGTATTACTTGAATTAATGGTTTCCAAACATGTTTATATGTGGGATAGATATTAGTTTTAAAATGTATTTCTAACAGTTTAAGCTATGAAATCTGTTCGAGGGGAAACTGTAACACAGGTGAGATGATGGAATGAAAATCAGCAAACCTAAGAAGTGCATTTTTGCGATATCTAGTTGTAGACCACTAAATAGTTTAAAATTTGACCCTTTATGTAAAGAGATCCACGGCTTATACAGATGTGATACAAGTAGCAGTAACTTCGTCAGCATAGGCTTGAATATTTAACTGTTTGAAAATCAAGAGATGTATTAAAATTGAAATAATTTATACACTAGCACCTCTAATATTAGACAAAATAAGGCAGTTGAAAGAGCAAACCCTGACGAACATCTTTTCTTGTAAGGAGAGCTGGGAAAAGAAGGTCATTTATTTGGAGACGGAAATTAGAATTTTGGTATAATCTCTAGAACAGTGATACGTTAAAGGCAATAGGAAAGTTGTAATCCTGTAGAAGAGAAAATAAATACTGATGAGATAGGCAGTCAAAAGCCTGTTCGTAATATTATACGACACTTACATTCATGTGCTTGAATGAAAAGTAAGAGGTGATGTCCTATATTTTCGAAAGATATGTATAAACGTTAACGGTTTGTGCACAGTAGCTTGGAAGGGTTTGTGAATGGTACGATGAAACCGTGTGACCATAATCTTCTTAAAAGTCTTGACATCTATATTAAACAGTGTGATAGGTGGGTAAGATTAAACAGATGGAAAAGTTGCCTGTTTGGGTAATAGAATTATAATAACTTCATTCTGTAAAAGAGAACTACATAATACAAATTATGTATTTCATTGAGTATGGAGATCGAGAACAAGATCAAGAAATTCGTTATAAAACAAATATAAATATAAAATGACATTTTGACCACAATTAGCAAATGGCTTGCAGCTGTGGAGATGCGTGTATGTTAGAATTATCAATAAGTTGTAAAAGAGAGCTATCTCCATCAGAAGGGGCCTGCGAAGGTAATAATAGGAAAAAGTAAGAGGCTGTCATGAAATTGGATCATCAGCATGTCTGATAGAGATATATATATAGAAAATTTGTTAATGATGCTTTGTCTAATGTTCGATTTTGACTTAGCATTACTTTCAGCAGAGAGGCTATATGAGACGTAGATCTGCCATTTGAATCACTGGGTAACTGTTTTAAGTGTTACTTTAAATTCAGTGTTTATGGACTAGATGGCAGTAAAGTATAGAACCAATGAGTGAACTGATGTCCAGCACATTGTAACGTGAAACATGATTCACAAGTAAGCAACCATTATTAACGTGTTCTACAAAATATTCCTGCATGTTTTATAAGTTCTCTGTAACATATAAGCTTCTGGAGCAGTGAATCTAGGGCTTATTCTCTCCCTCGCATGAATAAGGCCATGGAATAGGGTATGGTAACTGTGTACCCATTTCACAGACACCCTTCTCCTGAAACAGTGTTTAGGTAAGAAATATCTTGAACCAGTGGCTTACGATCTTTACAAAGTAGTATATCATTCATTGTTGCAGTATCAATAGCCGCACTACACTTTGTCTAGCATAGTTTTAGACAATGACGAATTAGTATTCATATGAAATATTATGGTTTACATCCCTTTGGTTCCAGATTTTCATAAGAAGTGGGATTTAAAATTACAAGTGAGTAGTAGGGAAAATTTCACATAAAATCCTAATTATTACTTAGAACAAATATATGTCTAACAAATCTGTTATAGAATGTTATTTGAGACATAAAAATAAATGATTTGATGATTGATTAGATCCTCTAAATTATCTGTTGGTTATAACAAAGATTTGGTAAAAATAATGAAGAACAAGCCTTTTCTTTCGCAATAAGGAAGTTTAATAGTAATTGTCACTAGAACTTGAACTAGTGTTATAGTAATTATTACCTGAAATTGTGACATTTCATAGCTGCGATCGAATACAAGAAGAGAATATTCTGGTCTCTGAGCCAACTCTTCAAGATTTCTGAAAGGCAATTGCACTTTCCTCATTGCTAAATAGGATATAAGAATTGCTGCATACGATACATATAGTATATAACCAATTGCAAACGACTTCCATAATATAAGGCGACTTGTATTGAACTTCGGTATATCTACGTGACCTGCAATAAAGGTAAAGAGGAAACATCTCTGCATTGTTTTAATGAGAATTGCTTTCGATTGATTTAAATCCAAGTACACAATTTGCAACGTGATCACATGAGAAGTTTTATTAAATTTATTTAGTGATATGTGAAATGACATATTACATATGCAATGTTTTGGCACTGAGTTTTGCACGGTAGCCATTTGTCACAGTTTCCAACTTGCTGAAAATGCAATTACTAAATACGAAATTAATTGTAACAGTAACCTTACTTTTAGTCGTAAATGAACCTTAATCTTGAACTTATCATTTTCTTTAGCTGACAAAACACTATTTTTCTACAAAATATTTATTTTCATAGTACGACTATGCTTTGTCAATAATTGCTATATAAAATTTTAAAGTACTAATTCCTTCTTTCTTATGTTAAATAATAAAATGTGTTCAAAGTAAGAATAGTTCCCCATTCATGTAGTTTTTGAAGTTGCTATTTGATATTCACGAACTCTTGTTCTCATGCGTAGTTTGAAATTGATGTCTACAATTAACTGAATTTAAAGATTGATCTAACTACAGGGTGATCTTTTTAAACTCACGGATTTCGTTAGGATCTAGAATTTCTAACTGAAATCCGATTTATATGCGGATTGTGGCAAAAGATCAAGGAAAGATTGGAGATCTATGGGACTATGCTTATTAATTTAAATACATTCTGAATAAAATCGACCACGTCTCAAGGAAAACAGCAAATATTCGTCAGTGTACCTTACAATTGGAATGAGATTTTGTATTTCTGAAGCGAAATTGCAGAATACAAATTAAGTGTTAGTGAGAATACAAATTAAGTGCTAGTGGTAACACCCATAAATCACATGTTTAATAGCTATAGCCTGTTTCTTGTGACAAACGACGGGGAGGTTTCTTGACCGACCTCAGAAGTCGATAACTGACAGCTTCCATAACACCAACCTGTGGGCTCCGATGCTTCCCTCTCTCACTCAGAAGCGATTCTGTTTCTTCCAATTTTTTTACTAGCGACCATATTATGTTCCAATTGACCAAAATTTTGATACTACATGACTTCCATCTATGTTCTACTGTACAGATGTATTATCATACGAGTTGACTGAAATCTTGGACGAATAGTTTTACTAGTGTAGTTGAAATAGATATATGAATAATTTCGAGCTTTCCAAATCAATAATTAGGCTACATAAAATGTTACTACCCAATTATTCTGCGAATTACGAGTTGTAATCATTATTCACCGGAACAAAAACTGAGTATTGTAAATAAAGTCACAAAACTTGTAGGACTGACCGTGACTGAAGATTTTTTTCCAGTTCAAAGAGTGTAATTTTATTTTATGCAGACTCTAGTTAGCAGACTTGATACAACTGACTAACCTAGTTACATTATAACTTCTTGAATGATAAAGGGAAAAAATAAAACGAATTAAGATACAACTTAAAAATCTCAGCTGTAATTCAAATAATACAATAAATAGCATAAATCTAGTAGTTACATAAGAATTAATTCACACAACCAACAAATAATCACCGTGTCTGACGGTTATACAATATCAAATTCAGTAGACTTTTACCAACATTGGACGGACTCGTTACACACTTTTCAGAATTGCAAGATAGTCTGCCCTTCAATTGTTACATGCGTTTTCTTTTCTAAGTGGTTAAACACGTACGGTGAATTACGCTCAAACACCAATTCGACATGCACAACATCGGGGAATCAACGTTTATACTACAAAGAGGGTGACATGTTTGTTGTGATTTTATTAAGGTAACTTTAAATACAATCTCTTATCTCTCTCTCTCTCTTTCTTTATATATATATACACACACACATTATATATATATATATATATATATATATATATATATATATATATATATATATATATATATATATATATATATATATAGTCAACCTGGGTTGGTAAAAAATAAAACTATTTGAATAAACTTCCGGAGCTGGTTCCCGACACCGAAGTCAGCAAAAAACTCCTCTGGAACTTTGGTCAGTGAGTGATAATTTCGGCGATATAACGTACCGAAAGCGTGTGAAAATGAACTTCAGAGGGCTGTAATTCAAAAACAACGTAACGTAGAGAGTGCGGCTTGAAACCTGACACTCGAAGTCATACCTGCTCGGTTGAAAAATACATGTTTCAAAACTACGCAAGATGTGTGCGAGGGATCCCCATATGTCTGGTCAATGAGAATAAAAGACAACATAATATATCATGTGTGAGCGTAAGAATGAAGCATAATCTTTGTTGTCATTGTGAGCTTTTTCAATTATTATTCTATAAATACTTGCTATTATCATATTAATCCTAATGTTTGGATGGTTAAGTGGGGGACAAGGCAGAATTAGCCTTAACGTCGCCATGTAATATAAGACAAAATAAATACTTTCTCCACTGTTTTCGCCAGTTAAGAGAGCTACTTATGGATATTATAATGAATGGTTATATTTGATATCCACATAAACATTTAAACGATACTGAGAATTGTAATCTTTTTGTTGAAATGTCCGAAACAAGAGCTTTAAGTACTAAATCAAACGAGGAAAGGAAGATAGGAGAATGTACTGCATTAAATCAATATAATACATGAACTAGCCTATATTTTCTTTACGCAGTAGCCAAAGGAAATAAAATACAGCCTTTCAAATATTGCAATTTCGTGCACAGGGAGTGAGGAAACTACTTGGCACGTTCATATTCATACGAATTAAGTGATGTTCACATGACCAAAGATGATTCTCTGACAATTTAAAGTAATACTGAGAAAAAAGACGAGATACTTAAATTAGTAAGAAACTCAAGAAATGACATATGACAAACATATTTGAATTAATTTCGTAGCCGCGAGAGATATTGTAGCTCAAGAATATTTAAAAGTCGAAATCTGGTGCTGATTATTGGAAGGGGAGAAATGAAGAGGGTGTGTAAGAGGGAGGAAAAATCGGCAAGATAATACTCCTACACCACTAGCCGTCAGGAGAAATAAGTTGGGAATCTAGCTCAAGATGATTAAGTACTAGGATCGGACGGCTGTCCTCTGAGGAAAAAGCATGGTTATACAGTAAGGAATTAGCAAGAAGAATGTTTAGAAAAGAGAGAGACTGGGTTTGAGAAGGAGATTAGGAGAGTGATGGGAATATCTTCATTACGACGTCTGGGTGTAAAGCTGTCACTCGTCGAAGATCAGGTCTTGTACCCAAAGGCTCGGCTCCTCAACAGCCCTTGTCGTCCGCTGGTCTCGAACAGTTGTCGAAGTTCCCTCTTGTGCATCAGGCTCTCGTCCACTGGCTAGATACAACAGCCATGCGCCAGCTCGCAATCCAACTTCAGCACCAACTTCAAATCTCAGCTGCAACTCCCCCAAAGCGGAAGTCTCCGGTTCTATTTAAGGTCGGGCCCAGGGCTCGACGACTATTACAGGTGAGCCAAGAAGCGAGTCCCAGACGTCACGCGAGGTGTGGTATGAGATAAGGGGAGGAGTTAGGAAAAAGTCTCTCACTCATTTATTACAAAACGCAAAAGCAATTACATAAATTATATCACATTTACAAAGTACTGATTCAGCAAAACAAAACAGTCAGTCGCTGGTTCTTCAGAGCATTAGACCACATCTCGCTCGTTTCTTGAGACGTAATATAAACACATAATAATATTGCAAAGGTCTCTGTCCTTTCCCAAAATACACTAAATTTCACAAACCCAATCAACACAGACAAAAATAGGCTCTCCACATCATTGTTCGATGAAAAATGTGATGTGGCAATCAATCAATCATTTATTGTTCGATCATTGACAGTCTTTAATGTGGGCGCCAGCACAGACACAAAATCCCTTTACACAGTAGATGATGTTTTGATAGAGTATCATGGATAGTGGGTTATGCGTACTAGCTGAACGTACAGAGAAATATCGCCTTCATAAGTCAATTAATTTATATTTTAACGATTTCAATTTTTATGCAAGAATGCACTTTTATGTGAAAAAGATTAGTTGGAATTTTCTGTCTCAACTAAGCAATGCACTGTTTTGGAACTATACACATGTGCTAGATAAGTGAGCATGTTTCTGTGTATCTAAAAAACCTAGCTTGTTTCAGTAATAAACGATAGTCACGGTGAAATGGGGTATAATAACGTGTCACGGTGGGTCATTAGATAGGAAGGTAACTTACAGATAACCATGCTGAAAATTTCACCCACAAGTCTACTCCATTTTTGGTTTACAAACGTATTCAAAATACTTCTTGAAGAATATTTTGACGGCGCTAGAAGGAGATTATTTGTTGGTTGGTGTTAATTGACCTTAATAATTTATAATGATTCATATTTATTCTCTATAGTTAACGTACCTTTCTGTAGAATAGCCTGAAACATATTAAATAAGGAGTTTCTTAGTCCATATTTCCTATTTTGTAAATTTAACACTTTGTTTTCTAGTTTGCATGATACAGTTAATAGCAGACTTAGAACAAAATATACAACTAAAATAGCCAGCCACAGTGAAAGAGAAAATGGTTCTAAGAATGCTGATGAACTTGCAACGAATTCTGGTTCCTTTACGAGAATTGTGAGCCTAAAATAAAAAGAAAGGATAAGAAGTACAGATCAATTTCACTCTATACTTATAATAAAAAGGAAATATTTACACCTCAATTTGAGAAATAAAATAACAAAGAATGCTTCTGTTCGGGACATGCTGAGATGGAAGGATGACGAGAAAGTAAGGCTCCATATATATATATTTTACCGAACCACGTATTGATGTGATCAGACTGAATATATTAAGTGCTATTTTAAACGCACCTATTAATTTTATAAAGGGTGGGTAAACTTTTGAGTCGCTTTGAAATGAGAGTACAACGAGAAATAAATTACGTCCCATAAGGAATTAAACCCGAGTTGTCCAGTTGGTAAGTACATATTTTGCGCCTACGTTACTGTAGATTTGTATTGAAAGATATATTGAAGAAAAATGAAATTTCAATATCAAAATTTACATAAAATCGATAGGTGTATGAAGAGAAAGTGAAATGTTCCTATATATAAGATAAGCCATTGAAAGAAATGAGAAAGGGATTACGAAAATAATATTCGTTCAGTACAGCTAAGAACACATTACTATTTTATATGCTAGCTTAAATAAGAGTTAACCACAACTAGTCGTACATCTAAAACTACATCAAATAACGTAATTTGATTTTATAAGGAATTTATACCTTTCTAGCATACTTATGGCATTTTGCGTTCTATGGATATGAGACATCTCTGAGAAAATAAGAAAATCGGAGAATGGAATCTTTCGAAATGTGTGCTATATCAGACTACAGGAAATTTGATAGGAAGATAAAGTATCGAGTGAAAAGGTATTAAAATGTAGGAGGGAAATTAATATACTCGAGTAGTTTCGAAGAGACGAAATGGAAGGATTGAAGACATTGTGATATCGAGAAATGACATTATTAGCTAATGAGTGCATGTAAAATATAGTAGAATTCAGAGGACCAAATAATATGATAATAATTAGATTGAAATATCCGGACGAAATAATTACAAGCCGCAGGAAAAGAAGCCACAAAAAATTAAACTGCTGACTCAAGGTAGGGAAAACTGGAAAAGCTGCGATCAAACATACGAGAGATTGGTTAACTTAAAAAGAAACTTCTCATAAAGGATGCGAATTGTAACTACGTTAGAACATGTGCTCTGTTACAGTGTAATTGAATAGTTTTTTGTTAAAAGGGAGTAGGTGCAGTAAAAAATTGTCAGGAAATGACAAAAATTGTTTTCTTACGAGACGATTTGGTTTATGAAAAAAAAAGGAAAATGCCTTATATTTATAACACGTTTCAAAAAACAAGTCATTTTAACACAAATTGTTATATCTACCTCTTAAGTATTTATTTCTTTAAAGAAGTTAAAATTGTGAGAAATGTTACATACGCTATTTTAACAGAAAGCCATTGAATTATTCATCTTCGGGAGGTACATGCAAGAAGAGCTTAATTGTGAAGTACTACGTACAGGGTAATCGTTGGGCAACTCTTCAAATGCATACGAAGGATAGTGAATGGCACAAGGAATGCATTTGGATGACAATTCGAGTGACAGAAATATCGAAAGAATAGAAAAAGTGTAAATTAAACGAGCGGTGAAATAGATTTTAAATGTTGCTCATACTGTAGTTTTGCGACTGTGAACAATATTCCAGAAGGGCAAAAATATTTGAAGGCAATATAGGGAAGTTATTCACCTATCACATCTCAGTACGAAGATTGCTATCTGACATTAAATACCAGACGAGGTTAAACCAGCACTGGGCTTAGCATTAGCTCAAGATTTTGCAGTAGCCTCTGGGATGCATTCTCCTGTCAAACTATGTACCAACGAATACACGAACTGTCAATTACAACTAGCTATAAGTGTTCTACTCACACCACGACATAGTCAGAGTAGCTTTATATTTTATGAACCCTATAGTGAGTGGATCCAGTGACAGTAGGATGGGGTACCCTTCAGTAATGAGTCCTGGTTCAGTTTACCGACCACTCTACCACTGAGCTAATTTTCAAGTTAAGTACTGGGCATTCAAAAACGATAAACACTGTAGATCATCTTCCTTCACTAGAAATGATCTAAGGGCTTTAAATAAACATCAACAAAATGCCGTTGCAAGCTTACAAGAACGGAGTGATATCCCATTAAAAACAGTGGACCTAAGTAGGAAAATTCACTTGGTGAAAATGTGACCTTTGGCTCTTAGGCCCGGCCTGGAAAAGTTTCCATGGCCTAAACCGGCCTAAACTAGTATGTTACTAGGTGATAGGCCACATGCATACTCTTGGACGGGTATATGGATATATAGAAACAAGATGAAATATGCTTTTTCCTCTACTTCTTCTGTGTGTTATTGATTCCTATCGTTAATTCATTGGATAGTGTGCTCACCGAGGGACACCATCCCTCATATACGCGACGGGCTACATCTCCTTCCATGCCAACAGCCCAGAAAT
Source organism: Thermobia domestica (assembly GCF_964235325.1). Taxonomy (NCBI): domain Eukaryota; kingdom Metazoa; phylum Arthropoda; class Insecta; order Zygentoma; family Lepismatidae; genus Thermobia; species Thermobia domestica. The sequence continues at coordinate 259,057,312 of NC_137455.1, forward strand.
CTAATTTCTAATCCTAATAGATATTTTGCAAGTATTTATTTATTTATTGTCAAGCGAACAAGATGAAGTAGAATTTTACAAGCGTAAAACTGTTCTTGATTTCATTATTAATAAAAAACTATGAATATGTTTATAGCTAAAAAAACATAATTAGTTAGCTATGGGCAAGGAGATGGATTCTGTGTGTGGTTGGATTCAGTTGTTCTATGTGTGGTCAGAACACTGGTTCTCGCCATCTTTATTTTTGGAACTAAATATAACTAAATTTTGTTGTCGTTTACGTATAAAATACTCATCTTCAGTTCTTAACAAGCAGAAATCATAGTTCAAAACGTCTCTATGCCATTACATTTCGTTACATAAATAAATGAAAAATAATATATTTATACTTGAAAATGTCGAAGATAATATGACAAATATTATGAACAATTCTATAATAGAACTAAGCAATGATTTATAATAAAATAAACTGCAATGAAATGCACGGTATTTGAAGTTAGCAACAATATTTGCCCTTATATGCTCAAATACAAGTTTCTTGAATAGATAGGGATTCTTCACCTTTAAATATACATCTTGAATTTGATTATCGACAGAATCGGAAATATGTTAAGAACTTTACACCTTGAATAACGCAACCCAAGCTTGAAGTCCCATGGTTATAATCAGTGACGTATTTAGGATATTCTTTTGGGGCCTTGAAAACCAATAAGAAGCATTTTTGTTGTACGTATAATGCGAAAAAATTATAATGAAATGATTTCGGGGGCTTGAGTCCGACAGCCACCCCTAAATAAGCCACTGGTTATAATATTGTCGTTACAAACTGACTAAACCAATGATAAATCCTGGGAATGCCTCACTGAAAGAGCTCGTGTTTCCCGATTTTTAAATATATAAATCAACGTATCTAACGCCGGAATTTTGTTCAAAAGATATGTTTTCCTGTGCATATACAGGGAGAACAAGTAACGTCAACATTTCATTAGCAAATGTAGCAACTGATCAAATTGAATACTGCCAAAAATAACCTAGTTTGCTTGCTAGAACCTATCTTTCGTTTTTCGTGGAAGTTCCTACATCAAAAACTTTTTTGTAAAGTTTTTGAATACTTCGAAGGGTTTCACAGAATGCTTGTTATTATACATTTATGTTTATCTTGTTTGATACGAAAAAAAGTTTATTACCTAGGTATGAAGAAAATGATCTGCGGGCCTCTTTTTAGAATGTCTGTTATTAGTTGTAGTAGTTGATTTGATTTTAGCGTCCTGTTGAGCAGTGAGGTTATATGAGGCATGAACCTACAGTTTAACGAGGCATCCGAACCACATGAGCTCCTCCCGGGAATTGAACTCCGCTTTTAGAAGAAAGTATCTGACCATAGTCAGTTCTCACCGTTGAGGTTGGAACAAACCTTGTATTATGTTTAGTATTGAGAAACAGTGATGAAACTGGTTAAGAATTTCATGACTTGGAAGCAGTCAGACCCGTGACACGGTAGGAACCGGAACGAACCTGGAGACGACGTACACGAAAATTTGTATGACGCAGTTAAAATAGCCCTAAACGTTCGTACTCGTCTAGTGGCTAGCGTGGGCGCCTGTGGTTCGTGTAGTTTCAGATTCGATTTCCGTTAGGAGATCGTTAAAACTTTACTTTAACTAGCATTTTTTTCATTGATGATCCGTTTCCTTTAGCTCAGTGCTTCTCAAACTTTCCGATAACGCGGACCCCTTGTCGATTTGGAAAGTGATCTGTGGACCACTTGGCAATGATATCTGAAATTTCACATGATATTAAAAAATATACTGTAATATGACTGAAGCGATTTGGTAAAGGGCAAATAATATTTTATTAATTTCGACATTAATACTTTGTAGACTTTTATATTTTAAATGCAAATAAAACTCAATTCCCAATCTGGTGCTTTTAGGTCGTTCACACGTGTAAAGAAATTAAGGAAGTCTCGTAACAAAACTATGTCTAGATAAAACATTCTTTTAACAGGAAATATAACTTATGTTATGTAGCAATGTGTCAAGGCAATAACAAACACTTCCTACTTCAAGTTATGAGGTAATTCTGAAAATGTAATTGTAAGCGGAAGATATGACGCTACCAAAAACTAGGAAGAAAAGGTAGGTTGACAAAAAAAGGAGTGAACTCGAGGGAGAGTTTTGAAGTGACCATAAGACAAGAAGGATTAACCTCTCAAATCTTCAATGATCAAAATCTGGGTGAGTACATGCTGGTTACAAATTGATAACATACTTCTATTATTCAACATCGTTACCAAATTCATTCAACTCATAACCTAACTTCTAAATTCAATATGACAGTTGTTATTGAGTTTGACGTAAGGCCACAGCACCAGTTTGGGTAATTATCTGATCTGATATCTCTAGTTCTATTTATGCAATCAAAACTATCCATCTTAACAAATTAATCGCTCTACCTAAAATTAACTGGTTAAGTTTGTTATGAGAATGCACTTTAAGTTGTCCCCATGCTAATATGGTTATTATTACATGAGCTATGTGTGGATATAAATTATGTATGTCGACGCCAGAATTTCGATCCAATAAGTTGGCATATGTTAATTCTAATTAGAATTACCACTGACAAGAAAAAGACTAAGAAGAATAATGCAATAAATAATTTATTCTAAAGATACATGATTGGTACCCAGTGAACGATATTTCAATTGAATATACAGTAGCTTTCAAGACTGAAAATCAACGTCTTTTGTTAAAAAGGAAATGCAGTTGATAAACAATGCTCTCAAATGTGTGTCACTAATGTGAGGAATGTAATTCTTTGTATTTTTGGAAACTTTCTGGAATAAGATTTGTCACCATCATTCTTAGGTCCGATTCCACATTAAGACGATTTCGCTTTAAGGTTTTAATACTGCAAAGAGCAGAAAAGGTCAGCTCACGTAAGTAAGTGGTAATGAGAGGCATCAAATGTTGCAATGCATTTTTAGACAGCTCTTCATACTTGCAGGGCAGAAATTTAGTGGAGTAGGAAAACATTTAAATTTACAAACGTAGATATAATTTCTAATTGCTTTCTTTTCAGTAACAGAAAAAATACTTGTTGCATAATGGAGTTGTGAGTTCCATTTTATTACAACAAATTTCAAGTTTTAGGTGTCTCGGACCCCTTGGCTAGATTCCACGAACCCCAAAGGATGTACGAACCCCACTTTGAGAACTACTGCTTTAGCTTAAAGGACTTAATCGTGGAACGTTAACCAAATTTTTCATTAATGTTCATTTCATTTTAAATGTAATTCTAACATCATTCTTCCCTTCCTTCTAATTAAATTTATAATTGTCTTTCTCTCTCAATTTGTGCGTCTGTGTGTGTCAAAACATTGCCTGAAAGATAACTACAAGGTCTGTAAGAGTATCAACGCTTCAGAATTACATAAAAGGTAAGTTATATAATTTTGAGGGATTGTCGAAATTTAATCAAGCGAGCCAGTAAAATTTGTCGTGTAGAATGTACGGTGGAGAAAGGGGAGTAATTCCTACAAGATCCTAATATCACATTTTCAAGTTATAAAATGGTCAAAGCAAGAATTCAATTTAACTGTTAAAAATGAATTTGGACATAGTTAGCACGTAGATTGACTTTTATAGCTTATATCATTCACTTCTTTGGGGGAGGGAGAAGGGGCTAAAATATTTCGCAAATAACATTTTCATTAATTTATGCTTCTCGTGCGAAGAATGGAATTTTAACTAGTTGCTTGATAATTTGTAAAATGCGTGAACAGTGAAAACGTACTTTGAAAATCCAGACTAAGGTAACTATGCGTCTAATTATTTTTACACATTTCTTTTTAAACCCTGGATTTAAAGTATTACCCCGTCAATATTTTTAAAGGAATTGTTGATTCTATTTCATGAGTTTTAGAATATATGTAACTACTTTCCCTAGCTTATATTAGGAACCTATAAGCACAATTTTTGGAATCTAAAAATTTGAAATTTAATTGTAAGTCACGATGCTTCAGCAAGATATCAATTTTTATACCTAGCATTGTGATTTTACTTTTGGCTTTTTAGATTAATTGCAACCCATTACGGATCACAAATCAATCACCTCCTCACAATCTTGTGAGCTCTAAGACTGATGAGTTGGATGGTTAGGGATTTAACGTAACGTAACCGAGACTATATGAGAGGTGGGCCTACAGCTTAACGTGAGATCTCGAACCAGATAAATTCACACTGGGAATCGAGCTCAGGTCTTCCGCACCCAACACTAACAAGGAGAAAGCATACTTTGGTAAATGAACTTCGGGGTCATTTTTTTCAAGGTGATAATGCACATTTAAAGTGTTCATATTACAAACTGGGAGAGCGCAAGGCCTAATATAGCAGAGAAAAAGTGTCTTAAAGATTTCGATTCGTCCCATGTGTCGTACGTTGCGCAAGTTTACCAAGTGACGGCGTGGCGGAATCAGCAGAATCTGTGGCAAGGGTCCCGAGTTCCATTCCCGCTGCAGTCACCTTTTTCGTTTTTTTTTTTTTTGCTTGAGCCAATAAAGTATCCACTTGTAGCTGCAAGCAAAATGTTAATTCATCATATGTTTATAATGAATTAAAACAATAGAAATATTCAAATCAGTTGTAAAATCTTTTAATGTTCCACTTAACTAGCAACGAAATGTAATCTATTACGTAAATATATTGACATCACGAGTTATATTATGGTTAGCACAGTCGTTGTGTAAAAAATGTTCTTGACCCTTCGTGTCTACATCTGTTGACTGTGAGAATTACAAGGGGATGAGAAGGAAATCAATCCCCTTTGGTAATATTGGATGTTACTATAACCAAAGGAGATTTCCCCCTTATTCCCCTTGCAATAAGCGGTGAAAATCTGTTTCCAATATTTGGGGGAGGACGGGTAAGACCTTTCCCATATTGTTTTAAAGCGATGTTGAAAGTATTTATGAAGTTGAAAAATAGTACTATGGAGGATCGTGGGAGCAGAGTTGTCTTCAAAATTGGGAGGCGGGCAGATTTGAGGCTTATTCTGGGGGATATTAATTTCATCTCATTTTCCTTTATCGGATACAAATCATCACATTTCTCCCCAAAACTCACATTTCAAATCGGATTATTAGGAGGACAGTCACTCAGTTTCAAGGTTGGAGGTTACATGTCACCCTCAACCTCCCGTGCCATTTGCGCCAGTGCTTGTAATACACACACTGTCAACAGATGTAGACACGAAGCGTCAAGAACATTTTTACACAATTGTGGTAACCATAATATAACTCGTGACATCAAAATATTTAACAAAATAGATTTCGTTTCGTTGGTAGTTAACATGGAACATAGAAAGATTTTACAACTGGTTTGAATATTTCTTTGTTTTAATTCATTATAAACATATGGTGAATTAACATTTTACTTATAGCTACAAGTGATTATTGTTTCTAGCAAAAAACAAAAAAAAAATGACTCCAGGGAAATAGAACCCGGGACCCTTGACACATGAGTCACAGATTCTACTGATTCCGCCACGCCGTCACTTGATAAATTCGCGCAACATACGACATATGAGGCGAGTCGAAAACTTTAAGACGCTTTTTCTCTGCTATATTAGGCCACTGCGCTCTCCCAGTTTGTAATATGAACACTTTAAATGTGCACTATCACCTTGCAAAAATGGTCCCGAAGTTCACTTACCAAAGTCTGCTTTCTCCTTGTAAGACAGAGTGCATTTCCATGTTTCCCATTCATCGTTGCAACAATTATTTGTAAGTTCATGATCAATTTGTCATTGTCTTCTTTAGCATAAATGCCATAATCATAAAATGTTACATTAAAAGTTACATTTCTTCTGGATCTGTCACGAACTCTTCCAGATATAATATAAAATTCCAAGACACATACTGTCTTTCCTTTCTTTGCCTATAGCGTTTAGTGATGACTCACTGAATAAGTAATTGCTTACTACTGAAGAAAATTTCATTGGGTCAACAGTCTCACACCCAAAACACAAAGAAAAAGATCCACACTCGTCATAATATTTTGTTCAAAAATAGAAAAAGAATATAGTTACAATTATATTTATATTTGCGGGTAGTAAGGTGCTTCTTTACAAAAATAAAATTAATAATAACCACAATGATCATGGTTCAATAAATAAATCAACACAATATTACTCTGGTCTACGCCTTCACATTTATTCATTCTGTGGAGTATTTCGTTTGTGATTCACTTAGTGTCAGCAAAACTGAAGAGAACTACTTTCGTTGGTTTCAACTACAACCATTGAGAATGAGTGGAATACCCTAAAGAAAGGGTCTAGGTCAAAACCCCCACAGCCAAAACCCCCACACTCAAGAAATGTCAAAACGCCCACACAATCGGTCATAACTCCCACACAAATGGACAAATCTCCCAAACGCACGAACGGTCAAAGCCCCCACAGCCGAAACTCCCACACTCAAGAAATGTCAAAACGCCCACACAATCGGTCATAACTCCCACACAAATGGACAAAACAGCCACACATAGCAACGGTCATAATCCCCACATAAATGGACAAAACTCCCACACAAATGGTCAAAACTCCCACATGCAGAAATTGTCACAACTGCCACACAAATGGATAAAACCCCCACCTCGTAAAACTTAATTCATTTTAATTAAACTTGGTATAAGCCTTCCTCCAACCTTTGAAAATAATTTTATTGTTTGATGTTGCAAGAATGTATCAAAATAAGGGAGTAAAAGGTAATAAAATCCTCTCCGTGCTGCAGGTTTTCACATACAGAAAATCATTTTCTGGTAGAAACTACGTAAACATGATTTGAATTCGATAAAACGTATCACACGCTTTCTTTAGGGAACAGGTCAAAACTCCACATAGTAAGATGGTCTTTTTTTGCCATACACTTTAAACATTCAGCTTGTGATTTTTGTTTCTGTCGTCTTACCATCCCTGCTTGTCACACAGTTCGTGTTATTTATTGTGTAAATTGCATTTGGAAACGTAATATATTTTGTTGATTTATCAGGATTAGTGATGGGCAGTGGAAATATTCCCGGTGGGAAGGAAAATAAAAATGGGAATATTCCCGGGTTTTTCCCCTTGCATATAAATTCCCGGGAAGGAATTTATTTCCATTTCTTTAGATAATCTTCCAAATTATAAGAACCATGTGACTAATTACTTTATTATAATTTATTATTATTTACTTTTATATTTTAAATAATTTGGAGATTAAAAAATAAAATTCGTTGACAGTACTTTATATAACTAATAACATGCCATTTTAAGTTCTATTTCCATTTTCACTAAAAACTAGCAAAGTACTAATTTACAAATGATGAAATGGGACCAGTTTGTAAAGTAATGTAGAAATTATGTAGAAATAGAGTACTATTAATACACCCTCAACCAGCGATAGTAGTAGAGTCGGCCTGTCTCCTGTCTTTGACTCGAATTTCTGAAGAGGTGGTCGGACTTCTCTTACATGTGAATTAACGCATGAAATTTCGAGAAATAGGTAGGAAGAAAGGTCGTGTGTGGCAATGTTACGTGCTAAATTATAAAACTAGGTCAGTATCTTGCAAATATTGTGGACATAAATATGTATGCGCATATGTGTCTTCTGAGACATGGTGAGACATGTGCCTTCTGGCAGTTACACAATCTAACTTGTTTATAACATTTTAAAAAATAATATGTTTATAATATCAGTCGTAGAGTCAAGTTTAGAAAATCCACTTACATATAAATGTTAACTGTTTAGCGGTGTAAAAGTATGTGGACTTACTATACCAATTTTTCCACATATTTACTTGCATAGAACATATTGTAAGTAAATATTCATTTATGCATACTCTCTAAATATAATAAAATATTAATAAAATGACATAATACCGTTCAGAATATACATTTTAAAGAATCTTCGGGACGTAACAGTAATAATATACTGTGAAAAGAAACAAAATTACCTTTGGAAAGATAATATAGTAATAGAATTCAATTTTCTTTGTATTTGTACATAAATGCCCGGAATATTCTCATTTTCAGGAATCTTCCCGGGAATTTCCCCAGGGAATATTCCCGAATAATATCTTCCCGGGAATTTACCCATCAGTAATCAGGATCCACAGGTTTAAAAGTTTTAAGCTCAATTACATTGTTAAGCAAACTAATTTTATCATATCTTCCATCGCTTCACCGGGCAAGACACTATCCCGCGAAACAACATGCGTTCTTTAAGGTGACAGCAGGGGCGTAATTTAGGGAGGGCAGGAAGGGCCAATTACCCCCCAAGAGTTTGATTTTTACATATACTTTAATCGATTGTCTACTAATATATTAGTACAAAACGTGAAAGTCTTACGCCAGAAGTGCTCTTGCCTCCCTTAATCGAAGTCTGAAATAACGCCCCTGTGCAACAGATAATACGACTATGAGTTCGCGGTCAATATTTGGCCGTTACAGGTCTTGCAATGTATAAAACTATTTTCCGAATAAAGCACATTCGATTTTACGTCCTAGTAACTTATATGAAGCAGTTTGAATATTTGAAATGATTATAGTTGGAGTGGTCGTATATGTTTTCATAGTTATGAGTCTGGATATACAAACCCGCTTAGCCTGGGGATTCATTTCTACTTATGTGAAATATGGTACTGTATAAATTCTTCAACGCATAGGTCCTGGTGCCTTCAAAAGGTTAAATAAATACGTAGTTTGAGGTGCTTCCTGTAAAACATACCCCATCGAAAAGAGTGAACCTGTCACAAAGTAAGCCAAGTGCCTTAAAGGATAGCCTATAAAGGTAAAATTACGTTATGTGGAATGTACAGTTTTCTACTACTCCATCTGCGGTTTGCCAAGTGTTACTGAGTTTAGTTCACAAAAGAGCAGAAAAACTTGGCCGAATTATTTGATTTCAGTACTTTTCGTGGCGGTCGCTTGGCTAGCGTTTTGACAGTTCAACTGTTTTTGGTGGGATATCACTCCTTTCTTGAAAGCTTCCATCGGCATTTTGTTGATTTTGATGTTTATTTAAAGCCCTTTTCCAAACCGAAAGGTAATGAATGTTTGGATCATTTCTAGTGAAGCAAGATAATCTACCGTGTTTATCATTTTTGAATGCGCAGTACTTCAGTTGAAAATTAGCGTGGTGGTAGAGTGGTCGGTTTCAGGGGTTTCTAGTTTGATTCCCGGCCACGTTCCTTAATTTTTTTCTGTACGAGTATAATAAACGCGCCATATTTTATTCAGAATAAAGATGTTTTGTATTTTGTTTGAAAAAATTTGTAATGTTGATAATTTAGGAAATACCTTCCGAGGTCTCAATTACATATTCCTGTTTTTTGCCAATCAATTTGACTATTAATAAGCAACTGTTTTGAAATACCTGAAAGGCTCTTTATTTAAGCAAGCCAGAGTAAGTAACGCTCAGTTGCTCGGCAGACACCGTGCTGTTCACCTCGTTGTCCCGGTAGGTGTTCGAGTGGAAGTAGTGAGTGTGCTAACTGGCTTCAACTCAACCTGCATTGTCAAGTGGAGTATTTTCTACTACCAAGTAGTTAGTGTTCTATTTACTCTTTTCATCATATTATCTAGTGTGAAGTACAGGTTTACCTACTAAGTGCATTATGTCTGTTATCCGAGTGAATACTTACGCTTGTCATTCCAAGATGTTGTGAACAAACCTAATACATTAGTCTTGCATGAATGGATCCGCAATACTTTTCATCTGCTTTCTGATCAAGTTGTCGGTATTGAGTTTGATTATATAGTCGCAAACAGTTTTATCTTAAGTTAATCTCGTAAGTGCTTTGTGAACAAATTCTGTTTCGAGTGAATGGAAAGTTCAGTTATTCAGATGATCTCGGTACATATAACATTTTAATCGATTCTGCCAATTCCAATATTATGACTGTCCGTTTACATTTGGTACCCACCGAGTTGGAAGATCACCATATTTCCCGTCTTCTATCTCAGTACGGTGAAATTAAACTAATTGGAGACGAAATGTATTCTACTGGACACATCTATGAAGTAAGAACTGGGAGAAAGATAATACGTATGTGCATTAAGCGCTCTATACCTTAGTATATGGTTCACGTTTGTGGTTAACGTACGGAGGTCAAGTTAAAACCTGCGCCATTTGTGACTCACGGAATCATTTTCTGATGGAATGAACAAAGCGACGTTTCCCTCCAGCCGTACCAGCTTCAATATCCAGTGTCCTACTATACAGAGCCCCGCCCATGCCCGGCAATTTGAATAAAATGGATACTCTACCGAACGTTCATTCGTTTACTAGTTTTCCCGTACTAAGTGAGAAACGTCCTCCAACTTTACAGAAGAACCTTTCACCTCCAACTGCAACTTCTGCAAATACTTTTGCTCTCAATGAAACTGAACCCACTTGTCCGCTTGATGTTCCCCCCAGTTCTACAGCTGCATCTCACACCAGGTCCCCTGCTATTGCCTCCCAGCAGACCCTTGCTTCCAATACATCGCAGAGTGACTCATCCAGTTCCACTACCATAGCGCCTATTACTTCGGATTTTCCACAATAGAGTATCACTGTTTAGCATCTTCAGCATCGGAGATGGATACGCTGCCTGAAATCACGGTAAGTACTCCACCGTTAGTGGGCATTGATGACTCTCACCAGGAAGTGAGTGATACTTTCGATATAGATCCACCATCTACAGAAGCATCCCAGTTTCCCTCTCTACCCAAGAAGAGGCGTCGCAAAGGTCGATCTCAATCTTCACCTCGTGATAAATCCAGTAGAGCCACTAAACTTCAGAAAACTAAGAGTGTTTCCTCCGTAAACAATTGCGTGTCTGGTTTCACGAGGTCACGAGTAGATCCCGATCATAGTGAAAGAAGTGCTAAGGCAAATGATAGTGCTGTCTCTTCGGACAAGTGATCATATCGCCTCCCAGTATAAATGGGAATGTGTGCGAGTGTTTTTACCCGTCTTTGTTTTTTCAAGTGTATTGTGTCATTTCCTTGTGTCGTGCTTTTTTGGTGTCCTTTTATTTTTTCTGCGACCATTAAATATGTATGGCACGCGTATAGCCACTCTTAATGTCAACGGCATTTCTAGTTTTACCAAGCAAAAGCGCTAGCCGATTACATCAACAAATCGCCTCTGGATATAATTTTCCTTCAAGAATGCAACATTGACAATTTCTCGTTTCTTTCTAATCATTTGTGGGAAGTCAATCCTTCCGAAACTGGTTCTGGAACAGCTATTATATATCGCAAAGATATCTCATTAACTGCCTTCTCAAAATTTCCGTCAGGTCGTATTATCATAGCCAATTACAAAAGCATACACTTTTGTAATTTATATTCGCCGTCCGGGACTAGCAAACGTGCTTAGCGAAACTCCTTCTATCTCACCGACGTTCCAACGGAGTTACATTCTGGTGCCAGAGATTTGATTTGTGTAGGAGATTACAACGCAATGTTAGATCCTATAGACTCAAGTTTTGGTTACAATACTTCTCCTACATTACGTAAATTGATTCAATACTTCAAGTTAGTTGACGTATGGCGTCATTATAATGGTAACGCCTCAGGGCACACTTTTTTCGATGAAATGGATCCTCACGTTTGGATAGGATCTATGTCAATACTACTTTAATTAATTTTTTGCGCTCCATAAACGTTCAACCGGTATGCTTTTCAGATCACTGTGCTGTGGTTTGCACCATTGATTTATCCATCCGTAACTACTTAAGGTCATCCTTTGTTTTGTCACTCAATAACAGTATTTTTACTGACGAGGATCTACAGTTACTCATTACCAATAGATGGAACTATTTAATGCACTTTAAATCTCACAAGAAACGTTTGTTTTCATGGTGGTTACATCACATTAAACTGTCCTTTCGGTCTATCTGTAAATAGCACTATGAAGTCAGATCCTCTTTCCTTAAAGAGCAATATAATTATTACCATAACATATTATGTGACTACTATAAAGAACTTGCTCAAGGAGTAGACGTACTCCCTCGTAATAAGGCAATTAAGGCACTCCTACTAACTTTACATCGTAAAAACGTCAAGGTTTTTCACGAGAGGCGAAAGAACGATGCTTCAGCATGAAGTTCCCTCTTTACATACAGTTATCTGTGAAAGGCGAAGAGGTAAACAAAACCTTATTTCCAAGGTCACCTTTTCTAACGGCGCAGTTCACGAGCATGAACAGGTACTCCCAGCTCTGTACGATGTGTGCCAGAACCTATATTCCCCCGCTCCAACCCAATCCTCTGACCCTTGCTTCGAGCGTCCGACCGGTACTTTCACCCCGGAGGCTCGTAACATCCTCAATCCGCCCTTTACAGAAAGAGAAGTCAAGCAAGCTATTTTTGCGAGGAAGTTAAATAAATCTCCGGTACCCGATGGTCTTACACTAGAATTTTACCGCCTATTTCACAGTATTCTTACACCTTTCCTCACAGAAATGTATAACGAACTCCGACTCACTCCCACGCGCATCTCTTCCTTTACCGCTGGTATCATGGTGCTTGTACCTAAACATGTGTAGGTGCGCATGACTTTGATAATTTTAGACGATTACCCTCTTTAATGTTGACCAGAAAATTTTATCTCGTTGCCTTGCCTCTCGTTTAGAACCGTTTTTAAATCAAATCTTATACAAAGATCAGTATGGCTTAAAACATACAAAATCTATGTTTTTAGCATTAAGTAATATACGAAAAGGTATTCATTGGTGTCAGAAAACTAGTTCTTCGCAGGTCACTTTAATAGCTCTTGATTTTCATAAGGCATTTGACAGGTTGTCACATGATTACATGTTTAAAATACTTGAAAAATATGGTTTCGGAGACAGTTTTCTTAATTTGATTAAATTTCTTTATACTCAACGGTATGTAAGATTAAAAGCTAATGGTGCACTTACATATCCTATCAATGTACGTCGAGGTATTGCACAAGGTTGCTCCCTGTCTTCCATTCAGTATAGCTTGGTTCTCGTTCCCTTTCTTTTAACACTGGAACAACACATTCAAGGTATACAGATTGGTTCAGCATCCTTAAAATTACAAGCATTTATAGGCAATTTACATTGTTTTATTAAAGTCCACAAGAACTGTCACGTGTTGAAATTCTCATATCAAACTATGAGTGCGTTTCAGGTGCTGTTCTCAATAAACAAAAGTCACGCCTGATGTGTATAAACCCGGCTGACCAATACGTGTATTTTTCTGTGATTCCTTTTACTGATCGCATCTAAATCTTAGGCGTAACTTGGCAACGTCTAATTGCATACACTATAGACTACAATTTTCACACCACAACATGTACTTTGGTTGCACTCATTCACCAAAGTAAAGTCCGGCATGTAAGTCTTGCAGGCAGAGTCTATCTTTTAAATGCTTTTATTTTTAGTCGCCTTTGGTTTCTGACTCAATTATTTTCCTTACCGAAGAAATATTTCAGTATCATACGAAAACACACACTGCTGTGGCATAATCACTGCCTACGGGTAAGTCACGAGACTGCGTTTTTATCAAAATGTGATGGTGACCTTGGCCTTCAAACATTCAACTTCAGAGGTACTCGCTGCTGATACATCACATCTGCCAAACATTCTGCTCCTCCTCAGAGTCCTTTTCCAGCAAGGCTTTATGTGTACCATTAGTTATATTGAGTTACAAGGTCCCGTGCATATACAACCTTGGATTTTCCTTGTGTCTTACCTCAAGGACGTATTTCTTGATATTAGTTACTCGCTTATCACACGGAATCACCTTGAAGATCTTTCTGTTAGACAATTATATAATCGTTACCATGCCACCACAATTTCGGTTCCCCATATTGTAGAACATTACCCAATGACAAACTGGAAGAAAATCTGGGCAAACTATTATACTCCGGTATTGTCTCCTGCCATGCAATCTCTTTGGTACAGTGTTGTTCATAATATATATCCTACTAACGGGAGACTTTATGAATTGGGTATCTGTAATATTTCTTTCTGTGGTACTTGTTATGTTCTAGATACTCTCCAACACCGGCTCGAAAGCTGCTCACGAAACACAGCTATATGGTTTCAGTATCAAAAAATCATTGCCCGTGTCTGCAGAACAACTCCTAATATTCACTGTACGTCATTCACGCTGCTTCCGGATTATCGATTTTATCCCAGCACTAAACATAACGGAATTTTATGGATCACGTCCCAAACTATCGATATTCTTTTATGTAATGATTTTAATGGTAATGTGACTTTGTATGTCAACGAACTATTGTTACGCATGAAACTATAACGCTTTAATTCGTAGACAAAAGTTTGTTAATTTTCTAGCACCATTTTATTGATGTGTCTATTGTACTTTTTTTGGTGTAATTCGCTGCTCACAGTACAATTTTGTTTGTTAATCCTTTCTGATGTAATAAGCTGATAAGAGTACAATAAAATATTTTTTAAAAAAGGGGATAGAGTTGTGGTTTTCTAAATTGGAGGCCCGGGTTCGATTTTCGCGCTTTACACTTTTTAAAGTGATTCATTTACAAGACTGAGCTATAGTTGGATGCTGCTAAATGAAAGATAATCTCCAGTGGAGAAATTCAGTGGTCTTGAAAATAAATCAAGAAAAATGAATGGAGAAAACAGTTGTAGAATTAATTCTATCAATGGTTCTATATTTGATATTATTCGTTAATTTCGTGCATTTATAAGTTGCTGTTTATTGACACTATATTCTCCCCTTTTCTCTTTGTCTCTCAATGTATAAAATTTCACAAATATTATACAAATCATGAAAACCCAGTTGTATTTGCAAGCTAACGGTAAATAGGCTTACGTTAATACGGATAAGTTCTCCAACTCGTTTGAATGTTATCGAATTTTGTATTTTTAATATTTACAAATAAATTACGAATTGTTAGCATTTTCAAAAATTATTTAACGAATAATAAAATCAACAATTTCTTTTTTCGAAGTAGTCTTACGTATAAATCAGTAGCGTCGGAACCTGGGGGCTCACGCCCCGTAAGACCCCCAAAATTTTCATTTGAGGTTGGGTTAAATGATCCATCCATACATTTATTGATTTTGAGGTAGGACTACTGTTATTACTTTCAAAACTCAGCGCAAAGCTTTGAGTTAGTTAAAAAAAGGTAACCTACCATATATACCGCATAATTCATCCTTATATTATTTGATACCTGGACATTTGAACTAAGTAAACTTGTTTATATAATTCCTCATTTGAGTTAACTACAGTGTAAGTTTAACTAGGTCCCCCGACTGTTATCTTCTCATCGACACCTCTGATATCCGTATATTTTTTCAAGTGGCTGTGCAAAGTTTTACGTGTGTATCATACAAACAAGTGTTGCTGAGAGTACAAGCATCCAAAGACTTTCTTTTGTCATTTCGTCAGCCAGCGTTTCGCTCCACTTCTGAACAAAAACACTCTTCACGATTTGTGCTTTTAACAGTTGAGGACAACTTCACGCTGCTGTGCTAGCTACTACCAGGATTAATTAATCTTGGATCAGACGTTAGTTGGGTTGCCTAGTCATGGATTTTGTACTTCAAGAATTAATGTAGCTCACTGTACATATTTTCCGTGAAAAACACAATATTTTTGATTGAACAATGTCAGAAGGATTTTTGCGTGCAACGAAACTACTATTTTAGTGTGTGCATAACATTGTGAATCTAAATGTCACATGTTAATTAAATAATACAAAAACTATTTTCCTCAGATTTGTTACAATATTAATCTTACCATTTATTGGTGCGGCTTAATTTTTTTATTTTACAGCTGGCGGAAATTCTCTCTCTGTAACGCAATGTGACTAATACTTCTAGAAGTAGTAGCAATTTTATATTTTTTGATCTGCGTAGTAGTATTTCGGCTTCACGTATGTTTAGTGTAGGTCCACAAACGTGGATCTCAGGTTTGTCATACAAATTCTTAGGAAAGTATCACCCATTTCGTAATACATAATAAAACTGCTAATAAAAGGTGTTAAGTTATACAAAACAAATTAAAAGCATATATGACATAAATATTTTATCATCGCATATATGTACAGATGTTTTTCATTTGGGGAGTGATATGGCTGGGCATAGGGGTACTGGCCCCCGAACTTCAAATGTTAATAGATATTTTTTTATTGTACACACAACATTTTCCAAACTTTTGTCTCGAGTACCCGCATTATTGAATGTTTACATTACTACTGAAGTCAAGTTGAGTATCCAAAGTTGGAGGATTAGGTGGCCGGGGGGGGGGGCGGGGAGGCAGACCAGAGGTATTTTCCTAATTTTAAAAAAAGGACGCCAGGTACTAAATTATTACTATTTTGATGCTATGTACACCTAAATAAGTGTTAATCCATTTTACCTGATTCATATCAATACTTGTGTGAACTTTACGTTGAGGCAGGAGGGAAAAGTACCCACAAATTGATAATTGGGGTCATATTGTTCTATATTTCAATTTAGAACTTTGATAGGGCCAGGTTTATCATCATAGGCATGATTATATTTAGTATTTGTTTGTTTTTCTATTTAGAAATACCGAAAATTTGAAGAGTTCAGCCCGAACACGCCCTGCCCCGTAAATCCACTACTGGTGATCAGTGTTACAGTAACAATCATTTGTATTTCTTCCTACAGTAGTTACATGAATAAATTCTAATGTTTCTTATTTCAGTTGTGAAGCTGCCCGATGATCGTGAAAAAAGAACCTTCTGAAAGTACTAACAGAGGATTAATCGGTTTTATGTTAAATGCAAAAGAGATTCCCTGTACTAAAGATAATCCTTGTTTACTTATGTACAGAATTCACTTTAAATCAATACTATCTTCTGGGCCCCAAGTAATAGGTAACCATAGTTTGAACAACCCTCGATGTACTTTTATTTTACTGCATTAACAGTTCTTTTTGCAATACACAAAACTAACTTGTATTCACATGAGCAGAGTTTCAATTACATTTAACATGTATTTATCATGTTAAATGGAAACGTAATAAATTAGTCATATCATATCACATAAGCAGGTTTTAATACTACTTAAGAACCAAGGTCCCGTATGCGGACCATCAGCTACCCCACTATGACGTCACCAAACGCAAAAAATTCATATTCTTGTTATGTTCAGCACCCATAGACCTTCAAAAAAAAGTGCAATGAAAAATTCTTGTTGCGCTTTCCAGAAGCCAGGACCGAGGAGGATAACCACTAGACCAGTAGAAAGAGCACAATATATATATATATAGGTTCTACAGACCTTGGTACAAGTTAGTTTTAAACTTAGGGCCCCGCAAAATGTTCCCAATCGGGCCCCGCATCACCTAAGGCCGGCCCTAAGTGCGTTTGATCTAGTACTTGTGAATAAACACACCATATGCTGTTGATTTGTGGAATTTTGTGCTAGTGAAACAACGTTGTAATGTTAGCCATAGACAAACAGCATGTTCTGATGAGCTCATCAAGAACTATTAACGTAGACTCTAGGATGAGAGTTAATGCAGTTACAGAAGAATTAGACAGACACGAATCACTGTCGATAGCCGGCTTAGGCAATCTCTCAGGTGACACAGTTGAACTCACTGGTGTCACATGACATGACACCCGCCAACAAGGATTGTCATGTCCGTTAGTGGACAGAAGAATTGGAAAAGTTTCCTGCATCGAATTGTCACGTTTCAAAAAATGAACTTGTAACTATTACCGTTCACGGTCAGAACAGTGACTGGATCATGATTGACATCTAGAACAAGTTCCAAAACTACCCTTCACCAGTACATGTTGCTACTATTATAGAGTGTGTGGAAGACCCATCTTGTCTTTCCTTGTCGAGTCGAAATGTCACTGAGGGGTCATTGAAAATCTGGACTCCAAGAAATGAACCGCAAGCTTGTACGCAATCACTCAGAAATGTAACCGTCGTCATATTACACAACAATGCGCACACGTGTTTCACTTTCCATTTGCATTAAGAATCCTTTCTTCACACGCGTATTTTCCTAACGTCTCTTGACAGGAAAGAACTCACATGATGACTAGCAAGTGCGTGTGTTTAAGTATTTCTTTAGATCTCAGACTTCTTTCTTTTGTCCAATCGTTGAGAGCGATGGGAAAAATCTGTTGATGCGTCCTGAGACTACTTTGACCAACCAAGTATTGAAGTTTAGATCTTTCGGCCTTTGAAACTGACATACGTCAGGAGGATATTTCAAATACATGAACTTAATAAGTTAATGGAGTCAATTAATCAGAAAAGTAAAAGGAGAAATTTAAAATAAAATGACTGATATATGTACCTTGAGTAGCAAAATACTAGCATGATTTCAAATACATACCACGTTGTAAATATTGTGAAAAAATGACGACCATCACTGCTAAATGTCACTGGATACAGCCGAACATCTATAAAGTTTTCGAATTCCAAGAGATAGTTGGAGCTAAAATTATATGAGAAAAAAGTGTAAGTAATTCTCAAATATATTTTATTTCACTATTACGCGTATTATTCTTAAAACTGGAAAAATAAAGAATGTGAAACTTAATATTTTTTTTTTAAATACAATTTTTCATTCAATCACCTTAACATGCAATAACGAAATATACCCAATTGACCAATACATTCCTGATGATATATTGTGTAACTACTCTTATTGCGTTCAGTGCACAAAGAAATGAAGTCCACATTTTGGTGATTTTGGACATATTTCAACTTTAAGATCTTTATCTGAAGCTCCTTTCGTAGCTTAAAAATTCATTTCCAAATATTATAAATACATTTTATGAATAAAAAGGATAACTTTTCGAGGTACATAAGCGTGCGGTACAAACTTTATGTCTTGTTTTTTCGCAAATTTGGGGGACCTAATTTCTTTGTGCTCTAAACGCTAGCAATTATGAACTATATATATATGTTCTGTATTATTAGTATAGAACATTTGCCTTTTCTGCAATGGCCAATTGATTATATATATATATATATATATATATATATATATATATATACCCATCTTATCTAGTACACAATGCAATTCTAAACCAATGTTGTTTATACCCCCAATTCATGGATTTTGGTTTTGATTATATGTCCATTTTGATATTTACTCTACAGTGCAAACTAACAGTTATGTTAAACAAAAACTTCAAAATGATTGTATTCCACGTTTGAAGAATTCAATTCCCCACGTGACCTTACAACGTAAAATAGACATGAAGTTAATATGGCTTTGGTATCTTTGGAATCAAAAATATTTTGTCAGGCAAATTTTATTCTATTAATAGATGTTGCTCCTTGCGTTTATTAGTGAGACGAGCTCAGTTGCTCTCAAATTGTCTCGCTCTTCTCAATAAAATTTCTAGTATTTTGTTGTCGATAAGTTTTCATTATGTATATGTCAGCTTGTTAGAAGCATATTACTGATGAAATCTCGTATATATGTGTTCTTTTGCGTTTCGTTATTGCAAATTTTCTTTCTTTTTCTTTAGAAACATTATATGGTTTATTGGTCCTATGAAATAGTTTGTGAAGAATTAGGCAAGCAGTTAGCAACATTCATGCCATCTGTTTTTGGTTTTTAGACATATCAGAGAGATGCGTGAGCACTGCACTTCCTGTTAAAGAAAAGTCGAAAAACTTTTAGAATGATACACTTTCTAGTCGTTTACTTCTATTTAATTATCATTTTCCTTATTCAGTAATGTCCAGTTACCAGGTTGGTTAATGAGATATGCAAAAATCGTTATATTCATATAATATCGTTATTATATCTATGTTATTATTTTGAAATATTAAAGGGAAAAGTTTAGTTGTTGTTCCGGTAAGGAAGGAAGAAAGAGGGGGTGAAAGTACAATCTATGGAGGCACAATGGATGGATGCGTTCTGCTCTTGCCGTAAGCGAAGACGGGCGGAGACGATAGTAAATGCCCTTTTTACCTAGCAACGCAGAAATTGGTAATAGATAAATAGTTACAATAAAGTGAATATTTTCTTATTCATTGTGTGCTTCTCTTCAAGACCTCCCTTGTTCTTTTTCAGGTAGGACGACTATATAGACTGTGGTTCCTATGCTGTTTTGGATGTACAGTTGCGTATACATAGAAGAATGAGAAACAGATTACAGTTTACATGGTAAACACTAGAAGTGATATCGTGATCAGGAAACTTAGGAAAACTTTACTAGCTAAGGATAGAAGCAAAAGAAGTCAAGAAAACTGCAGTGTTAGTTACTTAACGTTAGCTTCCTTCTTCGTTAAACTTTAATGTTCCATGTTAATGCTAATGTTAAACTTTAATGTTAAGGGGCTTCTGCTCACCGCCGCACCTACTAATATGTTGTCTCCGTATTATATCGTTACAAAAAGAAAGGTTGGTGAACTATGCTAATAAACATCAAATGATTGTTTTTCCTCAGTAAGTCTTTCTTATACAAAGGTCTTGAATCGTTATGTCGTTTAATACTTACGTTTTTAGTTCATCTTTATGGTTAATATTTCTGGGCTTGGAATCACTTACACAGCTAGCACTAAATAGCGGTTCCTTCCTTGAAGGAGGGGAGAAAATTACAAAAGAAAGGTAGTGACAATTTTCTTCTGCTGGGATATAACGTGTCGGTCAGTGTAGCTTAGGCACTCTCTTTTTGAACTATTATTGTCATTCCTTTTCTTTCTCGTTTATAGTAAATTACGTGCCGCTTCCTCCATAAATTCGCTATGTCAGTGTTTGCATTCTAGTTGTTCGCATATGAGTCCCTATTATGGTTTAATTGTCTATATGGATTCTTTTATTAGTTGTGACACATTATAATAGCAGAGTTAAGAGGTTGGCACATGTTGCTTTTGATATGCTGATCTAACTTGAAACAAAATTGTTACTACGTAGAATTGTTAGAAGGAAGTTTTCGTAGCTTGAGTTATGTAAATACGTATATAGATAGGGCTATTTTAGTTCACGATATATCATTAATTGGATATATAAAGGATACCGTTATAGTAGAGTACATATGTAGGTTCTAGGACACTTTTCCCCTCCGCCCCCTAACTAACAAAAACTATGAAGCCGCCACTGTGCACTTTAACACAGAGGGATAACCCAAAGTGAGATCGCATACGCTTTTATGACATTTAAAATCATAAAAACTTACATCTAAAAACTTATAACTAACTTACATCTAAAACTTATAACTAACTTACATCTACTTCTTTTCTATCTTATAATGACCCCAAGCTAATGTATTTACCCCATCTCGTAATATATATCTCTTATCATCTGAAGAATCTAATGCTAGCTTATGAACGGTTATGCTATATATATCGTGCTTATAACTCCTAATGAGGTTTATGTCTTTATACGTTTTAACATTTTTAAATAAGCTTTCTTTATAATCATCAAACTGCAACTCCTTGGCAACTACACATTTAGTTACTCCTTTAGCTTTTTTCTCTTCTTTATTTTCTACTCTATAAGCATACATCTTTGGATCTCAATCCAATAAACTCCGTCATTATTTTACCCTTATTCTCATCTTTCATCTTACCTATTACTTTTCTGTTTATTAGTGGCAGTCCATATATGTTATTTTCCCCGTATTCACTCGTATCAAACTGATCAGCTATTTCTGCTATATCCTTATAAAAGTCATCAGTCTCAATCTCATATATAAAGCTATCGGTATCCATATAACATAAATCTATATTGTTTCCATATTTCGGCTTCATCGTGTTATAGTGAAAATCATACATTAATAGCTTCGATAGTTCTAACACACTCATACCAACATATATTGGCTTATTAAATGTTAATCGCTCTTTTTTCATATGTATAGCACACAAATTCTCTGTAAATATTGTTCTGCAATCAAAATTAGGTTTTGCAATTAATTTTTCTACTCTTTCAGGATCACATTCTAATTGTATAGGTTGCCTCTTTCGAATATTTTCCATTGTTTTTCCGAATACCGAGTTATTCATGAGCTTATAAAAATCTTCTTCAAACTTGTTTTTAGCTTGCGTTCTCATATTTGTATTTAAATCAATGTATTTCTTTAACCAGTCTGATTGTTTGAATTCTAATACTCTATGCACTTTCTTTAATTTCATTCCAAGCGACATATATAGTTTTAAGTTCCTATAGTGAAGTACATATCTCTCCTTATTATAAAGTGTTGTTAGTAGTTTCGATTGTTTTGATTCTGGTGGACACATGTTTTCTGGAGCTAATGGTAAATCAGAGTGTTTGTTGTGTAAATACTTCGGATATTCTAAATCTACTTCTAATATGTAGCCAGTTTCTGAATCATCCGGAATGTTCATTATATCTATGTAAGGTTTAACTCACTTAAAGTCTTTATAAGGCATGTATGACTCATAGCCCACCCATATAAGTTGTTTGCGTCTAGATATGCTAGGTATGTTGAACACTCATCCTTATTATAATCTTGCATATATTTGTTGTTAGCTTTTACATATCTTTTACTACATTGTGAGATTCCTCCTCGTATACCCTTTTCTAACATTAGTATTTTATCATAATCAGTTAACATTTCTAAGTTAATTTTAGTCATCTTTAACATTGCATCCCATGATAGACCTGGTGCTGTATAATACCAAGCAGGATCTAATCCATATGCCTTTAAACACACATCTCTAAAGTTTTCAAATATATCTGTTAATTGGAGGACGTCTGTTTTGTTATAATGTTCAGTTAAGTCCCTCACTAACTTCAGATCGAATTCTTTACAAACTCGTACATGAAGCTTATGACGTTCAGGACTCAATTTTTCTCCTGTTAATCTGTTTGTAAATTTGTCTATAGATAGTGGAACAGGTTCTTCTAATTTTTCAAATGAATCAACATAATCAAATGGATAATCACCTTTAGTATTAACTAGATCAAGCTTATCAATCGGGAAAAACTTTAATGTTTCTCGAAATTGTTCTGGCTTTAAATTCTTTGTTAGCTCTGCTAAATTCTTTGGCATAAATCTAAATGAATCAACAAATCTTAAATTTATTCCATCTTTTTCTGATCCTGCTTTTACATATTTTTCATATGTTATGTATCTTTCCTCATTATTAGCGATCAGTTTAATTTTCTGTATATCATAAGCTAACTCCTTAATAAACAAATGCGTATCATAGCCAGTTAAGTTGTGAAGAAATACAGGAACAAAGTTAGGATTTTTATAGTTTAAATTGCAATAACTGTGAGCTGCACCTCTAAACTTTCCAGTTAAATGATCATGATCTCTTACTTTTGCTTTATTTTTATTTATCTTATACAAACATTTTTTTAAGTCATGCTTCCATTCTTCTATTTTTTCACTCATATCATCTTTATCCTTGTAGAACTGTATTTTCCCCTTTAATATATTTATTTTTTCTCAACAGCTGGCGGTAAGTCATTCAAGTTTTTCTCACATATATGACAAGTATCCGAACTGTTATAAACTTCTATTTCCGGAGTCATATTAACTACCCTCTTATATATTTCCATAATTTCTAGTGCTTCTTTTTGTAACATTTCAATTAATACTTTCGCAGCATCTGGACCTATATAACTAACAGGGGCTTTATAGTCTCCATTTGAATACTTGACATAGTAACAAAAACTCATTGGTTCATGCTTTTGGTATTTTACTGTTTTACTACAATTATGCTCTATTTTTAACTTACATAAGATACATTCAAAGTCAGCTATTATCGTAAATGGAACTCTTAATGATCGATTATAGTTTTGAAACTTTATTTGATTGTCGTATGGTTTTGGAAGTTCTATTCTAACAGCCTCATGCTCTTTACAATATAGCTCATGGTTTTGCAATTGCTTCTCATTTCGAAAGTGCCTCGTTAAACATCTGTCGCAGAAGTATAGTTTTTCCTCATGTTTTGTCACTTGACTTCTTATTAATCGTGATAGGTTTTTTATCCAACAAAAATGATTGTTTTTTTCATCTTTTACATATAATAAATTGATATGAGTTTCCTGCTTATTTTTTGCGATTTGAAATGGATATACATTATAGTTCTTGTCATAGCTGTAAACATTGATGGAGATATTACTTCTTCTTTCAAATTTTGGAATATCTTTTAATTGTACAGGAAATTCAATGTTATCACAATACTTTTTTGCAACTCATTAACAAGGTGTTTATAATGTGAAGGTCTTTCAGGATGTATTTCAACAGGTTTTAAATGGCTTGCAATAGAATACAAGAAACATTTATTGTCTATTTTTAACATTAATCACTGTTTTCTTATCTTTAATTGGTTTAGGAAGTTCAATACATGAAGAAGCTCTTAATGGTACATACTTGTTTAATCTGATTTGTAAGTATTTAATTTGGTGTAATGTCCATCCTGATCCTCTACCTTCAAACTCTTCCATTTCTCTACGAAGTTTTTGTTTTGCATGATGTATATATTCATTTAGGTCAGTTGATTCTAATATTCTCTCGTTTGATGTTTTGAAATTGCGTTCTTGTATTTCTTTATCTTTTATATAATCACATATGAAAACAAGGTTTACTTTAACTGGATGAAATTTTAATTCCTCTTTGATTTTGTTAATAGCAACTCTTCCACTTGTATCTAAAAATTTTATTGGGTCTTTATATCCTCCTGTGTTTTCAACTTTAATGGTTTGTAAGCGCCTCTTGAATGCTGTTTCTTCTAATTCTATCTTAATTGGTATACGTACTGGTTTCGGTTCTTCAAATACTTCTTGTTGAAATGGGTATATATTTCTAACCGTTACCGGCTAGTTTTACTGTGTAAGATGAGTTTCTGAAGTGGCCGGAATCCTGGGAACTTCGAATTTTGTTGTAGTCATAGCACTTGTCATAGAAGTCTTGTGATATCCAAATAGCAATAGAGAGAAATATCTTTTTGTAGACATATGTTAAGGAGATAATAACATTTGTTTTTGCATCCCCTCCACCTTTTACTAGATAATTAGAGCGACTCCCAGGATTCTGGGAATCGGTTTTTTCATCATAATACCTTATTAGCTCTTTTGATTGTTTATTTTCTAACCAGTGATCAAACCTCTTACCACCACTCTAACACAACTTAGTAGCATTGAAATAAACGTATGTTCCTGAGACGATTGATGCTGTTTCTTTATCTCCACCTTTTACTAGATACTTAGAGGGACCCCTCGTATATAAGGAGTCGGTTATTTTTTGATTTTCAGAGTAGATTTGAAGACCTGGAAACTACGAGTGTCCAAAATACTGACACATTATTATCGACCGTCATTCCATATTTCTCCTTTATCGCCTGCTACTTTTTTAATAATTTCATCTCCTATAATACCAGCGCTGGAAATATATGCTATGAAGGGTAGCGTTTCGATACCCTTATCTCATTCGAACTATCCTTTTATGGCTATTATTCCATAAAAGACAAACATTTATATTTACACTACAACATTACTCTTATCTATCCAACTATTATGTGAATCATCAAAACCTAACCATTTGACATATACTTTATCACCTTTCTTTCTCAACACCTTTTCTACCAAGTATTCATCCTTATGTTTCGTCTTTAATAGTTCTGGTTCGTAAAATCTGCCTTGCACATCCTCTTCTTCTAAATCTTTAATTCTATATGTAGGCGGATTAGATGGGATAACTTCACTAATAAAAAATACTTCTGTTGACCAATTAGGTGTATATCCTTTCTCAAATAACCCTTTCGATTTACTTATACGAACATGATCACCTAACTTGTATTTGGGCTTAACACGCTTATATTCTTTTTGATACACTTTCTCCAATATTGTTCGCTCATTCTTCTTATTAACTTCTATAGGTTTTAAACCAATTGTTCTATGAATTTGATGATTATACTCTTTAACTAGTGTTGGTAATATCTCTATCCATTTATAATTCCCTTGCGTTGTGAACCTTTTCCACATGTTTTGTTTAAGTGTTCGATTAAATCTCTCTACAACAGAAGCTTTCTTACCACTATAGGTTGAGTAGTGATTAATCTTATTTTCATCAATTAACTTCTTAAACTCTTTATTGTAAAACTCTTTACCTTGATCTGTTTGTAAGTTACTAGGTTTTCTCGTTCTTAATATGGATTCGAATGCTTCTGTAACATTCTTCCCACTCTTATCTTTAACAGGAACAGCAAACGCATATTTCGAGAACACATCTATAATCGTTAGCAAATACTTATAACCTTTATTTAATTTGGAAACACCTTTTAATACTCCGCTATCCATTTCTACAAGATCAGCTTGCCAAAGATCATCGATACCTTTTATAACTACACTTAATCTGTCAAAGTTTTTTCTAGATGGTTTGTGAATTTCTTCTATAATGTCTTCTCTAACACCTTTACCTTCTTCTAGTCAATCAGGATTTTAACGAATTGAGTTTTAGTAACACCACATACAGAACAAATACCTTTCTTTAGATATCTTCCATTCTTTGTTTGTTCAATTCTAATGGTATCTTTCTTCGTATCTGTCGATTTCTTGCACTTAACACAATACATCCTGTTTATTATATAGAAAATCAATAACTATCGCTGTTTAATATTATGCTATCAACATTTTCACCATCATCATCACTATCTTCATCTTCTCTTTCTACATGCATATTAAGCAATAATAATTTACCATGTTTCAGATCAGAATCTTTAGATGGTCTAACTGCTAATTTATCATTCGTATTAAAGTGCAATGGAAAAG
The DNA here is from genome assembly GCF_964235325.1 of Thermobia domestica. Classification (NCBI taxonomy): domain Eukaryota; kingdom Metazoa; phylum Arthropoda; class Insecta; order Zygentoma; family Lepismatidae; genus Thermobia; species Thermobia domestica. Next base: position 259,084,053 of record NC_137455.1, read on the forward strand.
TTTCAACTAGAGAATCATTTAAATATATATCTATAAAATACGTATTGTAAGATGATTCTATATGCATCATAAGAATCGAACACGTACTTTATGTTGTTATCTTTCCAATAGCATATCCAATGAGTACCAATGTTTTCTGATTTATCAAGGTTAACTACGCCACACTCATGTACATAGGGTTTTTGTGGAAGTTCATCACTGATAAATACACCTCTAAATCGTTTTATCTTTAATTCTTTAGCCAACCTCTCTATATCGAAGTTGGTCAATGGTTTTAGTTTTTTGACTTCTTTGGTTTACCTGCCCCCTGCTTTTCTTCCATAGCCATATTGTGTCTTTTTTGTTCTTCAAGTTCTTGTTTATTCTTCTTAGCATCAAGTACAGTTTTAGTAATCGCTGCTGCACCTCCTGCTAATGAGCCAACTGCTCCTAAAGCTGCTAGAATGGCTGGAATTGTAAAGATAAAACCGCCCATATGCTCTTTCTTAATCTTTTTCATTTGTGCAGTAGTTAAAGTTAAATCCATTCCTTTACCTTCTTTAATTTTCTTAGATTTATCACTAAGTTGTTTCTTTGTTAATACATGATCGATATTTAAATCCTTTAGTTCACTGTAAGGAACACTAAACATACAACCTTTAATAGAACACATCTTCCTATTTATTTAAGAGAAAATCTTAGTTTGTAAAAGTACAGTTGTTGTAGCTCCACCAAAATCAATTAAGGAATCATTCTCATCTGTTATCCTTATCTCAAAGTTGTCAACCTTGTCTTTGGATATAGGGAAAAATAATGGATAAGTAGGTTCGTAAATGATGCTATGTTTAAACTCGGCATCTGTTTTAAATGATGCTATGATCCCTGTTTCTCTATGTGTGTATTCTGTATCTTTAACAAACATGCCATCTGCTATATTACAGTGAACATTTATAGTATCAAACGGATGAAACTTTGGCAACTTACTTCCAGTATGTGTTTTGTTCTTTTCTAAAACTTCAAAAACATTAAACCCGAGGACAGTGCCTATACTCCCAATTGTAACATCATTACTATCAGTTTCAATTTTAACTCTATTTCTTAAATGATCTTCTGATAATGTTATGTTGATGGATTGAGATTTTAAATATTCATTAAGACTGTTTAAGCTGTATTGCCCTTCTAGTATAAAAACTTGTCTATCACCATATGAGAAACTGTTTTTTTGTGTTGTTATGTTTGGAGTTAGATATGTACTATAAAACCCACCTAGTCCTATACTTAAATAGTTGCTCATGTTGTCTAATTCGTAATGGAGTTTCTTCTTTAAAACAGAAGTATCACTCGTTAGCTTAAATACCTTAGCCATTTATTATATAATAAATGAATGAGTTTGACTTACCTAGAGATATTCCAAGAGAGAAAATAATCAAGTTAATAGAAGATGTCATTCGAAAGTTAGAATACAGTTTAAAGAAGAAAAAGAGAAAACTACGAATTGTTAAATATGCATACTACACTTTGATCACGTTGTCGGTTATACTTTCTGCGACAACTGGGTTTATTAATATTTTATACCTGTAACAATTTACTCAATATTAACAACGTCTCTTGCAACTGAAAGTGCTATAATAACAGGTTTGTCTTCTAACTTAAACATAAGTAAAAGAAAAGACGAATATAAAACCATTGTCACTTGTATTAACTAATTTAAAGAACAGTTAGAGATGATAATAACATTGAATGGTGAAATGGATAACGAATATATAAAAGATACGTTGCTTAAGATCAGAGAACAACTTAAAGATATAAGATCATAAAAGGTGCCCCGCTGTATTCGGAGGTCCAAAATGTTTTGTGTTTGTATAAAGAAGTTTGGTTTCGCTATGTGAGATTTTGCACATGGGGAAATCTTGTTAAACATAGTCAGGCACATGCTACAAGAAGGCACTTGCTACGATCCTAACTCTATCAATCTGTTTAACCGCCTCAAAGAACAAGAAGCTATCACAACCCAAGGCAACCACTTAAAAACAGACGAATACAAAAGCCAAGGGGGCTACGCTGTAGCCCCCGGTAGGTTTAGTAACAGAGTAGATTTGAAGACCTGGAGACTACAAATGGCGTCCGTAATCCGGACACCCTTCCAAATGAACAACCTCATACAACCTTCATCAACAGGCATATAGAGATTTTAAAGGTGAGCAAAACGCTCGTCTTACAGTTCATCCTCAAACTGTTTGAAAGAGGTCCAGTGCTGGTGGACCTTAAAGGTGAGCAAAACGCTCACCTTACAGTTCATCCTCAAACTGTTTGCAAGGGGGGCCAGTACTGGTGGCCCCCAACGTGGGGCATTGATTCAATGCCCCTAACTTCTGAAAAAATTTTCTTATCTTCTTTGTCTACATGATCTTGGATGGCGTTTCTGGGTTGTGAATACTCTAAGACAAATAAGATCATAAAAGGTGATGATTTTCTCTATAATAAATGAGTAAGAAAACTATTAATTGAGATGTAAAAGAGATGATAAAAGAAACAACATCTAAGAAAAGAAATGGAGAACTTATACCTGATGATATTCGTTGTCTTATCGTAGGTTCGTCGGGGTGTGGTAAAACGTTTTTGCTATTTAACTTCTTATTACAGCCAGGTTGGTTAAACAATAATTACTTCTACATATACTCTAAAAGCATGAATCAGCCAAAGTATGAGCAGTTAAAAGATCGATTTGAAAAGGCAGAACTAAAGTTTAAGAAGCAAATAGCAACGTTCTTAAGCGGTAATGATTCTATTGTACCTATTGATGAATGTGAAAAATACTCTGTTGTTGTGTTTGACGATTACGTTTTGGAGAATCAAGATGCTGTTAGAAATTACTTTACAAGAGGTAGGCATAGACATTTAGACTGCTTCTATCTTGCACAAACATATTCAAAAGTACCTAAACAGCTTATAAGAGATAACGTTAACTTCCTATGCATATTCAGACCAGATGATACTAATCTTAAACATGTGTATAATGAGTTTGTTGGGGGAGATATGTCTTATGATAAATTTAAAGAGATGTGTTCAAAATGTTGGCAAGAAGATTATGGTTTTATAGTAATTGATATGACAAGGAAGGTAAACAATGGTAAGTATAGGAACAAGATAAAACACTTCTTAAACGTTTGACGTTTATTGACGTTTTACGTTTTAACGTTTGACGTTCTTTGACGTTTATTGACGTTTTTTCACGTTTATTGACGTTCTTTGACGTTTATTGACGTTTGTTCGTTTGCTATATAATAAATGGATGAGAAAGAAATTAATAAGAATATCAAGTTAAAGGAGTTCTTGATAAAGGGTTTTAAATCTTGGAAGAAAGAAAGAGCAGGTATATATGATAAATTTAAAACACAAGAGCAACCTGTAATTGATGCTATTCAAAACTTAGGAAGTGAGATCAAAGAAGTAGCAGAACAAAATAAAAATCTAATAACTGAACTTGTTCCAGTTGCACATAAGACGGCTTCAATAGATCCTAGTCTACTAGAAACACCTAAAAAGATAGCTTATGATAGTTCCCCAAGTAGTAGTGATACGCCTATAACGGGAGAAATAAAACAAACGAGAAAACAAATTAAAGACAAAGTGGAAGGAGTAGAACCTTTAACAACAGCGCAGTCATTTGGTAAGATTGCAACGAAATATTATAGTAAAAGAAATGATACTGTGTTTGGAATAAGAACTGTAGAAGAAGATGGAAAACTAATAAATAAGATAGGAAATTTGGAAGTTAAAGTGAATGGTGATGATTTGATAATTAATGGTAAAACTTATAAAGGAACAGAAGGTCTATGGGAATTGTTAACGACGAATACTAATAAAACCATTGAAGATTATGATGATAACGATTTTGAACAGTACAAGGAAATAATAATAGAATCAGATGCTGCCTTCCAAAAATATAATCGAGATAAAAAGGTAGCATCTAGTAGAGGTTCTAAGTACATTAATATTATCAAGCCTATTTGGGATAATTATATTAAACCAACTTTACCCCCAACTCCTAAAAAGAACACGACACCTAAAAGGACTGGTGAAGGAATTAAACAATATACAGAGATACCTAAAGAATATATATGGTTGGATGATGTGAGAAAGTTAATTGATCGGTTAATAGTTATAGATGGGGAGGAAAAGGCTGGTAATAATAACTTTTATAATGAGAAAGTAGGTATAGTGAATATGATTAATAACAAGCTTTCACAATTTATTCCTAATGATCCAAAAGGTATAGGGTATTTGATTAAGATCTTAAATACATTACCACCACGATTCTGGAATGATGAGAAGCTTGGAAAAGGACTAATGAATAAGATTTTAAACATGAAGGGAATACCGGAGTTACATATACCAGGCTTCAGATTTTGCGGGCCTTTTACGAAGCTTCAAGAAAGGTTAGAGAGAGGTGATGAAGGTATTAACCCATTAGATGTGGCTTGTAAAGAACACGATATATACTACAGAGACAATAAAGATACAGAGTCAAGACATATTGCAGATAAGGAACTAGAAATTAAAGCATGGAAAAGAGCATTTAGTAGTGATGCGTCAATTGGTGGACGATTAGCTGCTTTTGGGGTTGGTACTGCTATGAATGCTAATGTTAAGTTAGGATGGGGGTTATAAGTTTTTAAATGTTATTATGTATGATTCTTTTATGGGTATATCCCATAAAAGTGTTGTTACCGCAACGGGTTCATGAACGCAACTAAACTTTGTAAAGATAGGGGAAAGGATCTATTTAACTGGAAAAAATTACAAGATGCGAAGGAAACAGTTGAAACGTTTACAAGACTTTCAGGCCCTTCACATGTGAAGGGCCAAGGATTAGAGTTCTTTAACAAATCAAAAGTCACAAACATGTATATTTTTTGGTAGCACCGATCGGAGCTCCCTATCTGTTAAGTATTTTCTCACATCTAAAGGTACAAATCCATCAGACCTCTTAATCTCAAAAGCGTTGTTTCAAGATTTTCTTTATAATAAATGGATAGTGTTGAGAGTTACGAGTTACAGTGTTTTAAAGCTAACACAAGAACATTTAATAATTTGAATGAAGCTAACAAAGATATTGAGTTCGATTTCAATGTGGGCGATGGGTTCGTACATCCACACAAAGCAGATTGTCATATGACTTTTGAAGTTGTTGGTGCATCAGTTGGAGGAACATTTGGCGCAAATGATACTATAAAACTTGTAGATAACTTCTTACCATTCTTCTTTTCTCAAATTGAGGTTAGAAAGCATGGAGTTTTTATAGATAAGATTGAACTACCAGGAATAACATCTACAGCTATCGGAACATTAAAGATTTCCAAACCACAAGTTGAATATCTAAAACAAGCAGGATTTGAAACAGATGATAAACTTGGTCTAAGAAAGGACTTTAGTGTTTTGTATCCATTAAGATTAATTCCAGGCTTCTTAAGTGATTATAAAGAGGTCATGTGGAAAGGCGGATTGAGAATAACATTTACAAAAGCTAACAGCAATAACGATGCCTTGTACAAATGGACTGGATCAGGAGCAGCTCCTCATGATGGAAAAATAACAATAAAAAGTATGGAGATAAGAATGCCTATTGTTGAATACGAATCTAATTATGAAAACAAGTTAAAGTTTAACATTCTTAAAGAACCAAAAATCATGTTTTCATTCCATACTTATCAATGTGTTCAGAAGACTGTTGCAGGTTCTTTCTTGGAGTTTGATGTTACTACTCAATTTAATTCTAGACAATTTGATATGCCTGATTTCGTAGTTGTAATGTTCCAAACTGATAGAAGTGGCAAAGAAACAGCAGATGCAAGTAAGTTTGATCATTGTAAGGTAAAGAATATCTATCTTAAGAATGGGCGGAATGAGGTATTTCCAAAAGAATCAAGAAACTTAGATATTGCTAACAAGGATTATTTTAAGATGTACGAAGATTATACTGCATTTAAGAGAATAACGTGTGGCAATACCGAAATGTACTATGACCCTAAAGAGTTTATAGATAACAGGCCAATGTATGTGATTAATTGTAGTAAGAGGAAAAATGTATCGGTAAATGAGAGAACAAACATAAAGATTGTTGTAGACTTTGCAGAAGCTGTGGCTGCTGATATTATATGCTATGCGATTTTAATTGGGCGAAAGAAATTTACATATGATCCCAAGAATGAGAAAGTAGTAGAAGAGTTTTAGATAGTTAACAAAATATCAGAAACAATTCAAGGATCTAAGGGCCAGTATCACTGGCCCTTTATCAGTTAGTCATCCTCAAACCGTTTTCATTAACGATTGTTTTATGGAAGTTTTTCCATAAAACGAAATTGATAAAAATGATTAAATATTTTTTGATGAAGATAAAAAATGAAGAGTGTTCATTGATTTTCTATATAATAAATACGATGGCAAAACACGTTGATTTTTTAAACAAGCTTGGAAGTCTTGAACAAAAACAGGTTATTGGATGAAGAATTAGAATTAAATACGCAATATAAGATTGTGAAAATGGAAAAGATTAAAACTAAGTTTGGAAAGAGCATTTTGGTCGAGTGTGAGGAGTTTAAGGTTTTTCTTCCACCTAGATTTACAAAACACTTAACAGATAAAATGATTGACGAGATCATTAAAGATGGAATAAAAATCAAATACACTGGTTTAAAAGATAATTATCCAACTGTTGAGTTCTGTATGTAAATCTAAAAAATGAACAAAAATGAACAAAAATATGTTGTCAGAAGTAAAAAAAATGGAGTGGTTAGAAATGGATCCCCAAAAGAAGTTCATTCTTACTAATAATGTCAATGTAATTGTGAAAAATGTGCAAACCGAAGTTCAAGTAGTTTTTGATATTAACGGCTGTCTATTCAGCTTGAATTACGGTCAGTGGACAGAGTTTAAGAAGTCATTGTTTCCTATAGAGAACGAGGTTAACAGAAGATTCCATTATCAATATCCGAACTTGTAATTTTAAGTATGTTTTAAGTGTATAAATGTTTTTATAGTATCAAGACTATAAAAACTAAGACCTTTGGATATACAGAACATAATGTCATTTAAATTTTATAAACAAATACAGGTCCCGGAAACGAGGACCACGTTAATCGGAAGGCTATCCGTGCGACGTATGTCTGTTTCCAGGGTTGTGTGAGGGTGCACGGTCGATAATGATGTGTCCGCGTTTTGGACACTTGTAGTTTCCAGGTCTTCAAATCTACTCTGAAACTTTGGTCTAGATAGGAAATTTATTTGCTTATTGATTGCCGTTTGAATTTTGAAAATCGGTTAATATTTGATGTTATAGCAAATTCGAAATTTCGGGAATTTTTACGGGTTTATTTTTGAGTTTGTGGGAAAATGTTATTCTTTAAAAAAGTCTTAAAATTTTGTGATGATTATCCTAGTATTTTTTATTTTTCGATTTGTTGAAATTTTGTAGAGATATTGAAAAAGGGAAACATATTCTGTGGGTTATGCAACCATTTATGCATTTTAGAAAATTGGCTATGTTATTAGTATCCATTTGCCGTTTGAATTTTGAAAATCGGTTAATAAATAAGGATGGTATAAGCATTTTTCGTTTTTGGCCCTGAAATTTCAGAAGTTATGCATCCCACAACACTTACCCTTGTAAAGTATGCAACCCGCAATACATATATGGGCTATCCAAAAATGCAATCAGATTGCCAAAATATTCAATAGGAACCAAGATATAGATAATCTTATTGTTATATATTTTGAATTTACCGCTTCTATACTCATGCTCTCTCTAAAGGATTGTATGATGTATTCTCCCCGAAGGAGACTACGTCACGGATTCAATGACGTCATGTATGATGTATTCTCCCCGAAGGAGACTACGTCATTGATATACAGCGCCATCTCGCCATTGCTAGCTAAAAGTTCTGTTGAAGGAAGAGGTTAATGCATATGTATGTATGTTGATGTGAGCAGAAGGAAAGAGAATCGGATTAGACAGTCCTGTGCTGGTACTGGAATCGTTCAAATGAATCAGTAACAGATCACCTGTTCCGGAGTTGTATGTAATCTTTGTATTTATTCCTTCTCATTGAGTTTTTAAAGCTAATTATTAACGGATTTTCATGATTCAAGTGTCAAATGAAAGCTTATAAACTGGAGATTAAGATGCAAGAAATATATTTTGTGTAGGATTCCATTGTAATATTTTAGATGTAAGTTTTTATGATTTTAAATGTCATAAAAGCATATTCAATCTCACTTTGGGTTATCCCTCTGTGTTAAAGTGCACAGTGGCGGCTTCATAGTTTTTGTTAGTTAGGGGGCGGAGGGGAAAAGTGTCCTAGAACCTACATATGTACTCTACTCGTTATATTGAGTGTTAATAAATAAGTGTAAGAAGAATTGCTCCTCGTTATTATTCGACCAGCTCATGGTGTAGTCCTATTGTAAGCTGATCTCTCATTTATCACTTATGCCACTGCTTAATATACTGTGGATATTGTATGAGGAAGTTATACTCTAACTAACCTGCGACTTGTAATTTCTGGAAGTGTCACGTCATTCAGGTCTTTGACAACTGTGTAGAAGAGAATTAATTTGACGATAAGTTTAATCTAGAAAGTCTGTTATGGAAAACTGTGCTAAATTTCTTAACTTAAATTGAATACTATCAAATCCAAATAATAACGTCTTTCTTTTGAGAAATTATGTTCGTTTGAAGTGTATTAGTGTAATAACCTGATAAGTGATTAATAAAGTCTTAACTGTGCACAACCTAATAAATTTATTAATTTTCTGATATTTGGAAATTTCAAGAAAATAAATAATTTGATCCATGATTTCATTCTCTTTGGATTTATATTGTTATTTGTATTTTAACAGTAAGTTTAATTGAATATCTTTGGCTCTGGCGGTTATATATCACGGTCTTTTAATGTTTACAACGATAGTTAATAAAGGTCTTGGACAAGGACTTGGTAAGTTTATGCAGTCTTAGATTTTTTTCCCAGGAAGAATTTCTCTTTAAGCTGATAATTCGTTGCGCACTGGTTCAATCAATCAATTATTAATAGAGGGGAAACTTTTTTATTGACGAAGTAGATTTTTCTTAGTTCATGTCTATGATTTGTATTTCGGTCGAGCAAGCTCACCCTTCGCTGATCGGGGTTCAAGCTAGTTGCACTGGGGAACTTAAAATTTCAGCGATTCAGTACTAGGTGGTGGCTGCAGTTGAAAAATGTCGCCCGACCAAAGGTGAATTTAAAGCTCAAGCCACGCTAAGCCCAGATTAGCGTTACATTAAGACATTTCCAATATGTCTATTATGTTCTTTGAGGTAAATGAAAGTGAACTCTATCTCTATTTCCTTATGTTTCCAAAACGGCTGCAATCTAAGTTCAATGTGTTGACTTTTAGTAGATATGAAACACAATAAATGTGTCTTATATAAATGCAACGTCATCTGATTCACATGTCGGTAAGTGTGCTGTCTTTATCTTTCGCATTATTTAATATTCACACCCCATATCTTAACTAGATTCTTTTCTTCCTTAATTAAAAGCATGACTAAAGGGTTGCTTTTTAACGTTATTACCACCACCCAGATAATAGTGAAGAGGATCTTGAAAACCGTAACAGCACAGAGATTCAAGGAATTGTCCCATGACTTACTGGATTGTGGAAATTTGTGTCTGTACAAGAGAGTTTCCTACTCTGAATAACATGAAATAGATAAATGTTACTTGTTTTCACTAGTTTCGATAGTCTTGTTTCCAAATTGCCACACTGTGAAGAAACGATTTACTAAACTACGCACTGTTTCATCTTTAGCGACTTTTTATAAAACTAATAGCGCCCAAAATCGAATACTGCTCTCCCATATGGGCCATGGCCACACCAACACATCTCCCTAGACTTGATTCTATTCTTAATTTTTTATTGCAATAGTACGCTTTCCTATTCCCTTACTTTGAATATCATATAAGAAGGAACTCTTGCGATATCTTAATATTCAGACTCCGGGAGTATGCAGAAATAACTCTGACCTGAAATTTCTTCATAAAATAGTTAATGGAAATTTAAGATTACATAAATAAATAATGGCTAATTTAAATTTACATCAATAAATATAAATATATAAGTTATTCTTGTTCTACATTTTCCGGTTCATACTTTCTAAAGATTGGAGTACAACTCGGGAACAGACTGCATATGATTTTGATATTGCAAGCATTGCTTTCTACAAGCCACAAGTCGACACGGTTGAATACAAATTATATTATGTACGACATAGGACGAAAGTATAAGAAGTGTTCTCGGCAAGAAAGAGAAAAAGGTAAAGCAAAAAGAGTAAATAGGATACTGTGTGTCAATCCAAATCATAATAAACGTATTTGGAAATAATATTGACAGCAAGAGATGAGGCCTCTTCTGAACTGACATTGTGTGTGCTCTTCCAGGTTGGAGGAAGAAACCAGTGTGCGAATTGAAAAATTTTCCCAGGGGGGGATGAATTTCACCCATATGCGCACCCAGTCCTCCTACACACACACACACACACACACACACACACACATATATATATATATATATATATATATATATATATATATATATATATATATACTAAAAAGTACAAAACAGTTGAGATGTGAGATCTTTCATAAATTTTCACTCAAGTAATATTTAGGTTAGCTACGCAAAGTAAGAATTGTTCCCTTTTTCTATCTTATCTTTATGTCCATTTAAAAATACTCCAGAGGGGGAAAAAGTTATCCCTGCCAGGGATAAAATTTTTCTTCTCCAGGGTGGGAAAGATTTTTGTCAGGGGGGGAAATCCCTAGCATCCCCCCCGCCAATTCGCACCCTGGAAGAAACAGATGCGTTTCAAGACGCGGGTGAGGTCTTGTTTATAAATTATGTAAGCGGCAAAGGAAATTATTCTAAATTAGTTTTTAATACCTAGTTAATGCCTAAACTGTTAAAAGTACACCATATAGACTTGGAGCCCATTTTGAAGATTCGAAACTACTACTTTTCCAGTATTGGCTACCAAAAAAGGAACCTATATTAGTACTGATTTGTTGCAACTTGAACTTGAAACTTCTGGACCATACTGACAGTTGATAGTGAAACCCAGCGAAGTAAAATGATTCGTAATTAGAACACACTGTCAGGAAAGATGGATAATCCAACTACTGTTGACGTTACACACATATGTTAAGTATAAGACATGAAAAATAAATTGTGATGCAAAACTAAGCAATGAAACTGAAAATTAATTAAAATTTTGGAAAGAGATATCAAACAGGACTTGAACCTGGTTATATCTACGACACTGCTCATTATCTTTTATTTTATTTGTGATTAATAGAAATCTAGCTATCTTAATTTACTGAGAACCTCTTACTTTGTTAGAGTATTATTATGTGAAAAATAGGTTTTCATATACAGATTTTTCAAAACAATGGACTTCTTATAAAATGTTTAATTTTCTCGAATTATGTTATTGTTACGTCTGTATGTCAATGTTTTGCTTTAATTGTGTCAAATGGTTATCCGGTACTTATTGAATTAAGAAAATATAGTAGCAGCTTTTCTTCAGCAGTAGTATATGGGCATATAACATATAAACTGGTTTTAATAATAGCCCTTTTACTTTTCTAAAATTGATCCTTTAGCTTAGCCACCATGTAAAGTCAGTAAGCTCTTTATTCTAAAATTTCTTTTGTAGATGATATAACACTTCTTGAAGGCGACACTGCAAAAAAATTCAATTTAATCAGTATTTAATCTACCAATCTAGAAATCAATATAATTGGGAGTCTGTCTGATTTAATCAGAAACCACTACTGAAACAGCACTGAAGTTAGAAGTTCCTTCGATGATAATTCCAATATAATTTGATTACAAGAGGAAGTTTTATTCATTGATGACACATCAAGAATGAGAGAACACACTGATGGAAATTGAGTACCGCCATGACATTTGTTGAACAACTAAACGAGTGCACATGGATACCTATTGAGGAGAATGCAGTTAAGGTTTTGCTGATTATAAAATTTGATAAGTTTGTCGTTCTGAGAAACGAAATCGGACAATTCTATGATTATTAGTTATATTTTTGATAATCACTTACGATCGTTATAATTCCGAACTCTAAGCAATGAAGCCGAAACTTGTTTCCAACTACCCATCAATGGTAACAGTTAGTATCCTGATGCTGCACGACAATTGAGACATTGATATGGAAAAGAATGTAAGTGGCAAAAACATCAAAAATTAGTTTATTGGAGTATACGATGGTAAGAATCCGCAGCAGTGGGGTAATAAATAAGTAAGTCACTAGGAAAAATAGTTTATTTTTTGCAGATCTCCAAAAATAGTGTTAGTAGTAGGAGTAATACTTTGGCACAAGCATTGTTTTGTTTAAAATTTGTTTTTCGTGACACTTTCCCATGTTAACGCTTAATTCATGATCACATGTTGCTCAAAGAACTGTGCAGATTTTTCATGAATTACAATATGTAACCCTTCTTCACCCACCGTATTCTGCTGATGTTTGTCCCTTCTACTACCTTCTCCTTCCGGCATCTTCATCACTTTTTTGAGAGGGAAGATTTTCAACGTTGAAACATACGGTTGAGGACTATTTTGCATGTTAGACTCCAGTCTTCTTTTGAGACTGAATTCAATCGTTAACTGACTTGGCAAAAATGTGTAGTTACAGTGACTATTTTGAGGAAGCTAGTATTGTATTTTTGATTATTTTCCCTCTGGAAATCACACGCAAATATTCATTAGCACTAACCTAGTAAATAGTAGTGGATGTAATTATAGTCTCCTTTGAGATGTCTTCGAATAATATATTCTCTTTTTATTTAGGTCTCAAGGATTCATGATAGGATTTATAATGTTACATACCCTTAACATGATTAATTTATCGAAAGTTATGCTCTCAAAATCGAGTAGTCACAACTCAGAAAATAATTCAACGCAAAGGTTTTGTAATATTTCATTGACAAGAAATTTCCCTGAAAGCATACCTGAACTGTAACTGAAGTGTTTTGAGTAATTATAAGTTTTCTATCTTTTAGTCCATATATTTGTGTGGGAATTATTCCACTCTTTTCTTTGAATTCAACTTCATATTCAATGATTTGCTTTTACTTTACTCTTCTTCAAAGCTATTCAAAAATTTCTTTATTTGTAAAAACGAAATTTTGTGACGTTGTAATTTAATATTTATAAGTTAGCTTACTTTAATTAATATTAAATTTATACAAAATGGAAATTCATTTAGACTGAGCGGGTTACACTTATTTAGTATTATTAAACATGACAAATACTGACTGACCTATACTGAAAGGCTCTCTTCTCAATTCCTCAAAGATATGAATATAGCACAAGTAAAATGGCAAGCTCTGCAGGGAGCATAGCTGTACATCCGAGCATATTACAGTTTCCTTTATATTTCCTCGGTTTCACTGAAATGTGCCATATAGCTTTTCCACGGGAAGGTGTTTCAATTAACCCACGAGCAGGCGCGTATGCGCCAAGAGTGCGAAAAAATATTTTTCAAAAGATGCAGCTCTTTCATCAGTTTGAGTGAAACATGGCTTCTTTCTATTCCTCAAGGAGTTCTTCAGTTACATATTCTAATAGTCATTGTTGTCATCCCGTGCGTCAATCATTGTTTATTACATGTTATTGGATGGAACTGAATTGTATCGCACAAAATGCGCGGCGCACCCGCTCGTCTTATTCTGTTTTCCGTCAGAAGTAAATGCGTTTTTATGATGGCAGGAGAAATTTGCAGGCGACTGATGTTTGACAGGTTCTTAAGGTAATGTCAGATGATTACGTAGAACATGAAAGTGATAGTGAGAGTGATCTAAGTGATGAAAACATGAATAAATCAATATGGCAGTAATTCAGAATAAGAAATGTCTGATACTGAATATGAGATTTTGTCATCTATAGATTTTTGCGCGCTGCCGACGAGGTAAGATCTACAACATTGAAATGTAGTATGTGCTCTTTCACCTGCAAAATCACTCATCAAATATTATTGTTTGCGTTGAATGCAATGCAAATGATTCTGATTGTGCATAAATACCGGACATTCAAGAGAACGTAAGTCATAATCTGAGAGGTGTGTCGAATAGGTTAGATGTCTTAGAGTAAACGAAAGAAGTAGTGTATATTGAATCAAGTATGACTTTATCATATTATAACACCTTCTAAGCAGAATGTTCAGTGAAAATATATTTCTGTTTTGTAAAACATAACCCCATTCAAAACATAATATTCTATCAAGTACTTAAAATTTCTGTTAAAATTAATAGATACTGTCAGTATTACTCTATATCGCACAAAGTGCTCAACGCGCCCGCTGGTATTATGACATGATGCACGCCCGCTCGAAGGTTAAATAAGAAATCAGCAAAATGAAACCATTAAAATCAATGTTCACTTCAAAAACAAAATAAGAATACTTTTTCGTCTAGTTACCTAAATTCAAGAGTCTCCTGCAGGATACTCCATATATCACCCAGATATCCTTCCACTTTGGTAAAATTGGGGTAACCAATGGTATAAACGTGTGGATACATCTGTAAGACCAGGAAAGAATGTATATATCATATATTCAGAAATCGTTACAAATTATTCATTACACATTTTTCCTTTTAGATATTTTCAACATATTCCCTCTAAAGTTTACGGGAAAGTAGATACTTTTTAAGGAATGTACATCGGAAATCACTTACACAAAAATTTCCAATCTTCACCAGTTGAACACAATGACAATAGAAATAAGAGCTACAAACGGGAATAGGAACTGAACATAATATATGTTAATCACAGTATAAAAGTGATTATGCTCGGATATCTACTTTATCCAGTGGTAGAGTAAGAATTCTCAGTATCATCCCAAACTTTGCCCAAAGCGACATCTCCAAGATACAGGAAACGTAATGTGAAAGATAATCTGACTGCTTATTTTATAAAAGGCAGATGATGCAAAACAAAAGTGAATAGGAGGAGTGGATGGCCAGACGGAACTTATGATAATCAACTTAGTCTAGAAGTAACATACGTCATGAGTGAATTTTCAACGCCAGTAGTTTGCAATAGACTTCATGAATGTCATTTATAATCAATAGGTTGTTCAAAACTCTATCCTCTCATAGGCATTATCTGACAGTGTTGCATATATACCGCTGTACAGTGATTTAACAATTTCTTAATGTTTTAGGGTGGAATAATATACATCTGTCAAACACTTGTAGCAACTCATGGTAATGTACGTACTCGAAGGTACGAAGAAACATTTTAGCTTGATTCGCTTAAGCATGTACTCAATATTCAACACTGGTAGATGAACAGACGGACATTTTCTTGCCTATGTCATCGTCATGTTTCTACAGGGTGTCCTAGAAGCCCCTGTATCCCTAGATTTAAGCATGAAAGAGAACAATGTCAGTGCAATTTCAATTTGTTTACTAAGTACATACTTCAGTGCAGTACTTATTTGTACAGAGAATTTATATGTATCTGTATCTCTTTCTATCTTTATATACTCTACTACACTGTACTCCCATGCGCAAAAAAAATTGCGCGTATACTGTAAATCACGATTTTTCTCAATTATTTCATTTTCCTTATGTTTATGGGTAAAATTCAGTTATTAGTATGTGGAGATAATAGAGAGCAATCCATCTAAGGAGATATTTCCAAAAAATATAATAAAATAATAAAAATATAAGCAAAAAACAAAATTATGTTCGGTTTTGTGTATACTGGCAATAATGTTTTCGAGGGAATTTTTGGAGCAGCACAGCACGATTGTAGAGGGAATTACAGAATTGGTAACAGAACAGGGGGACAGTTGAATCAAGGAACAGGAAAGTGGAATAAAATATTGCATTTATTGGCTTAAATCTAGGGTGTAAATTGTCTGCCAAATATAAATTAGCTTCTGTAACCAAGATGTTGGACGGAAATATATAAACAAAGAGAAAAACTGTTGTCTTAAGTTTGGAAGTGACATGCTCTATAGCCATGAGCATTTATTTCTTAAGAAAAAGATAAGCAACAAAAGAAAGTCTGTGTGGTCAAGTAGGTAGAGTGACGAACTAGTAATTCTTATACTGTTTTGACCCCAGATCGAATCTCATCCGATCCTGTTCATTTTTTTTTTACGAAACATTATAGAAGTGTATAATTTGTATGTTAATAAAAACTGAAACAATACAATAAAGAAATAACTTTTTGTTTCCTCTGATGACGTATTTATTTAGAATTAGTGTACTATTAGTAATAGCCATTGCTTTCAGTTTATGCTGTTATATAGCTTCTTTTATCATCCTCCTTTCTTGAAAAAAAAAACAAAAAAACAAATTTGTCTCCAATAAAGTATGAAAAATATATATAGACAGAAACAGACATCCTAGTATCAAACGTGATTTATCGTGATGAAATAAACAAGTTTCCCGTTATTAAAAAAGAAAACTATAGAAAATCATTGAATTTGGTCTTTAGGTTTTTAGCTTGCTATATATATTCTTTATAAGACTATACTTTATAAGGCAAGATGTGCGATAATACCCTCAAATTTAGCTAGTGGGTTAAAGATGTTTTCGGCAGGCACAAATATTTTACAGGTCTAGGTGCATGAAACACCAATTCGCCATGGTCTTGACCTTCATTTATTTCACATTATTATCCGACATATTATAGCAGGTAAAAAGCAGCATCAATCGGCAAGAAAAACTGCAAGTTGTGGTCTTAGTCTGTTTTTGATGCTCCGGACTCGATCGCCTAGCACGCCCGTCTATACCTTGACTCATACGTCTATCATTCAGTGCAGGCACATATCCAGCTTTACTTTTCGGAGGGGGCCCGACACGAAAGCTCGTAAGCACGTAATTCTAATGTTTCAAAAATATCAATAATTATAATAATAATAATAATAATAATAATAATAATAATAATAATAATAATAATAATAATAATAATAATAATAATGCAACAGTTCTGTATTTCTCTTAAACATTTCTTACTTTTCATTTATGAACCGGTCAAACTGCATTCTAACACAAACGAAATCAAAAAAATATTTTCTAGGGACATGTAAGGAAAACTGTCTGCTACGTATATCACATAACAAAAATAGCAAATGGCAATGAGTGTATCGTTCTAATACAGTAATGTTATAAACAGAACGGAAACGAAATTGTAATCCCATTTAAGAGTGTTCTTTAGTTCCACCTGGTATCAATGGCATTACGGTATATTCTTACAAGTAACACTTCCCAAGTGTAACACTCCGATTTTGATAAAATTTGACAGGCAGATACTACACATAAAATAAACGAATACATGTTTTTTTTTTTTTAATTTTCTGCGGAAAAACGGTTTTAGGGGGCAAAAACCCTCACCCAAAATTTTGAAAGTTAACGCCCGAAAGACAAAAAAAAGTGGACCAAAGTGAACGAAATTGTGCACAGATATGGCAGACGTAAAATGAAGAAATACGTGTTTTGTATTTTCCTGGAAAAACGGTTAGGTGGGGCACAGACCCCTCCAAAACTTTGATCATGAAATATCAAAAGTGCTAGTAACAATATGTCTGATGTGTGTAAAGGACGAAGAATTCCAGCGACACTTTGTGTATGGACAATACGCAAAAACTAAACGAATACCTGTTTTTTTTTTATTTTCTGCGGAAAAATGGTTTTAGGGGACAAAAGCCCCCATCCAAAATTTTGAAAGTTGACGCCCGAAAGGTAAGAAGAAGTGAACCGAAATGAATGAAATTGTGCAAAGATATTGCAGACGAAAAATGAGGGAATACGGGTTCCGAATTTTCCTACAAAAAAAAAAAAACTTTTGGGTGGGACACAGACCCCTCCAAAACTTTGATCGTGAAATATCAAAAGTGCTAATAATAGTATGTCAGAAGTGCTTAAAGGACATGAAGAATTTGAACGACACATTGTGTAGAGACAATACGCAAAAAACAAACGAATACGGGTTTATTTTCTGCGAAAAAATGGTTTTAGGGGGCAGAATTCCCCACCCAAAATTTTGAAATCGTGCATAGATATTCTAGACGTAAATTGAGGTAATTGTGTTTCGTATTTTCCTGGAAAAAAAGCGGTTGAGTGGGGAACGGACCTTCTAAGCTGTTGATTACGAAATATTAAAAGTGCTAATAAGTATACGTCAGAAGTTCTTAAAGAGTATGGAGAATTGCAACGAAGCTTCGTATAGGGACGATTTGCAAAACAATAAATGAAATGCGTTTTAATTTGTACGACAAAACAGTGTTGGGGCCTAGAGCCCCTCCAAAAAAAAAAGTAAATATTACCGAATGGACCGAAGCAAATGAAAATGTGTGTAGATATTGTATAGACTGTATGTAAAATAAGGACTTTCGTGTTTTTAAGATGTCCCTATCAATTTTGGCACATCAACAACAAACAGGAAATTAATCGGCACGTGTTTTTGTTTATGCGGAAAAACATTATAAGGGTTCAAGTTGCCTCGTGATATACTACAAAATACGCTAACTGTTTGTGCTTGTTGTTGATCAGCCAAATTTGAAGAAATCTGATGGAGACGCTTGTGAAACACGAGAGGCTTTATTTTTCATATCCAATATCTACAGACAATTTCATTCGCTTCGGTCCTCTCCTTCCGACACTCAACACCTCGGTCCACTCAACAGTTTTTTTTTTCTTTTCAGGAAAATACGAAGCACGTATTCCCTCATCTTACCTCTACAACATTTGTGAACAATTTCATTCAGTTCGGTCCATTTCTTCTTGCCTTTCTTGCGTCCAATTTCAAAATTCTGGGTGGGACCTTTTGCCCCCTAAAACCGTTTTCTCGCAGGAAATAAAAAAGCCGTATTTGTTTATTTTTTGCTTATTGTACTAACACAAAGTTTTGTTCCAATTCTTCGTGTAAATTTAGGCACTTCTGGCATACTGTTATTAGCACTTTTGATATTTCATGATCAAAGGTTTGGAGGGGTCTGTGCCCCACCTAACCGTTTTTTCCAGGAAAATACAAAACACGTCTTTCCTAATTTTATGTCCGCAATATCTGTTCACAATTTCGTTCACTTTGGTCCACTTGTTTTTGCCTTTCGGGCGTCAACTTTCAAAATTTTGGGTGAGGGCTTTTGCCCCCTAAAACCGTTTTTCAGCAAAAAATAAAGAAGCACTTATTTGTTTATTTTATGTGTAGTATCTACCTGCCAAATTTTATCAAAATCGGAGTGTTACACTTGGGAAGTGTTACTTGTTAGAATTATAACAACAACGCATTGTCCACAGTTTGGACACTGACTCAAAGTAATCTGACATAAAAGAACCTCAAAAGGGAAAAAGTAGGTTTATTAAAAAGTGCTTGAGGTTTGGTAAGGGACAGCTTCCAGGACCTCACGCTGGATACGTCACTGAGTCAATGCATTGTATTTGTTTCTTGCAAAACATGATAATTAGATGCGTAATATGTAAAATTATATCATAGTTGGACTTTTAATAGGTCTTTCCTTAATACATCCATATTATCCGGCGTTCTGCCTGCCTGTTTCATGTCGGATAAGCGAAACTCTACTGTATTTTCAAAGATAGCAAATACACAGGGGCTAGAGGTCTGCACGGGCCGGAATTTTTAGAACGGACCCGGCCCGTCCCCTTTAATTTATAATCTATAGGCATTAGCGGATTAAGGGCGGAGCCAATGGAGCCCAGGCTTCGGGGCCCCAAGCTCAGGGGACCCTTTAAAATCCCTCTGTTTAATACTAAAATATAGTAATCAACTTATTATATTATAGGCTTCAGACCGATGCTATTTTTTTCCCCCGCTCGTTACGCTCGCGATATCGCTAGATTTAAGTCTTTCCATCAGCAGAATTTACCTGTTAATAATGAATGCAATTATTTAATTGTTAATAATGAATTTAACTAAACTAATTATTCTAAACTTGGAGCACATTCAAATATTACAGCATAGTTCTCGGTAGTTCCATAAGCCTATGAGGCTGTGGAAGGCAGAAAAGAAAATTTATGCACTGGAACTATTCTTAACATAGGGCCCCCTTAAAACAGTCGGTTCTAGGTTCCCAAAAGCCTTAATCCGCCCCTGTCTATAAGCAATATTTCACGAAAAGCTGGTATTTTTTAACAAATGTGTTCGTCATCAAGTTTTCATAAAGTAGTCCCTTTCTCCTTTAAGTAATTTCAGAGCCCACGATGTTTCAGTGGTAGAGCGTTCACCTCTGGTGCATGGAGTCCTTGGTTCGATCTATGCTCGCGCCAAGTGAACCTTGTGCTGGACAAACACTGTGCGTGGGTTTTCTCGAGGTTCTCCCGTTTTATCCCACTTCTTCACTCGATCATTTCATTCATTTCTTATCATCACTGTCTCCTTTAGCCTATCCGGCATAATCGTGGGACGTAAAACTTAAAGATTTCATTTCAAATCATTTCAATCAAAAAACAGTTGCAGGAAGTATGTAATTTCGAATAAAACAAACTACTATATACAATTCTGAGTATATTATTCTTTTATGAAATTCTCGCGAACCTCATTTCTAAATCGAAGGGTAAGAAGACTAAATTCACTCTCTTATTATTATAGATCCATTTCAATTGAAGCAGTTGGAATAGTTGGAAAAAAATTAAAAAAAACATACCCTATATTCCAGTGTGCACAATTGGTATAACGCGGCACACTGGTGTGTCCAGCAAAGTGAACTGTGTGACGCAAACTTTTTCCTATTATTTGCAAGAATATTTGTCGAGCTTCTGTTATTTATTTATTATTATTATTATTATTATTATTATTATTATTATTATTATTATTATTATTATTATTATTATTATTATCAACGATTCTTCCATGGATCAGCTGTCTGTATACGGTTAAGCAACCACAAGTATCACATTGAGGGAACGAGTATAATTTTTTACTTTAATAGTAATACAAAATCTATTTGCTTGTATATTCTACGTCACATCTCTTGGACGAATAACTGCATCCGTCTAGAAAGCTAGGACTAACAACAAAGGGATCCGAAGTTGTGACCACACACCGCCCCAAATCGTGAGTGCCACAAGTTCCCTTCTACGCCTTAACACAATAAGGGCTGTTGCGTTCAGGGAGAGAGAGAAACAACTTAATTCCATTGCAGTTATATGCTTCTTATTAAATGTTAACTTATATTTATAAATTATGTAAATGATCGTATCGTTTTCTGTTTATTACTATTATTATTATTATTATTATTATTATTATTATTATTATTATTAATTCTTATTATTATACATTTCTTATTACGTTGATTGCCATGTGTATGGAATTCCATACACACGGCTCTCCTGTGCAGTAGAGCGTGATTATTTTCCATACGCAAACAATGTAGATATTCCAAGTTTGTTGTGTTCGTTCTATAGCTGTGTATGTAATTAGATACATATGGCGTAGAAATCAAAATTTAATGTCCATGCCACGTATATGCAAAACCATACACAAAGACATTTATGAACAAAGACATTGAGTTTGAGTTTAACGTCTCGCTCAGCAACGAAGCTATATGAGACGTCGGCCTACTGATTAACGTGGACTCCGAAGCACGTGAGCTCTCGCCGGGTCTTCCACGCCAAAGGCGCGTACGCTAACCGCTTAGCCACTAAGGAGCTCATGAACAGAGACATTTAAAACAAAGGCGAAAACAAAGATGTGTGATGTGATTTTGAGTTTAACGTCCCTTTCAGCAGCGAGGCTATATGAGACGTGGACCTACTGATTAACGTAGAATCCGAACCACATGAGCTCCCGCCGGACGAAAACAGAGGCCTTTGAGTAGTTAGGGGTGGTTACTTCTGGCGCATTTTCCCCCTCTTAATATTTTTTGACCAGCGCAGAAGGAACCAGCTAATTATTCAAAGTTACAGAGCGCAAAGTATTCCCATAACTACAATGTTAAAGTGAGATTGAATATGCTTTTATGACATTTAAATCATAAAAACTTACATCTAAAAACTTACAATCTAAAACTATTTCTCTTCTATCTTATAGTGCCCCCATGGTAGACTATCTATCCCATTCTTTAAAACACATCTCTTATCATCAACACAACTTAAAGCTAGCTTATTTACTTCTATACTATACAAATCGTGCTTATAACTCCTAATCAAGTTCATCTTCTTATAATATTCTTTTTGACTAATCAAACAGTCCTTATACTCGTTAAATGACAGTTCTTTATACACAACACTCTTCTTAACACCTTTAGCCTTCTTACAACACTTTTCTTTATCGAACTTACCTTTAAAGTGTTTATCTGTTAAATCTATTTGAGGTGCTTTTATACTGTACATCTTACTTCTTAAACCTACAAACTCTTCTATGATTGTACCTTTAATCTCATCCTTCATCTTACCAAGTATTTTTTATTGATTTGCGGTATCTTATATTTGTTATCTTTAGGGTAGTCACTGGTATCGAAGTAATCAATGTAGTTTTTCATGTCCTCGTACACATCTTCTGTTTGAATATGGTATATATAGCTATCAGTATCTGTATAACATACTTCTATTTTGTCTTGGTATTTTGGCTTCATCACATTATAATGGAAGTCGTACATTAAATATTTCGACAAATCTAGAATTGACATACCAACATAAATCGGTTTGTTAAATTGCACTTTAACCTTGTTCATGTGAACTGCTACTAAATTTTCCGTAAAAACTGTAGTACTCTTATAATTCGGTTTTGCTACAAGCTTCTCGTATTTTTTCTCATCACTTACAAGTTTGATATTAACTCTCTTTCTAATATTTTCCATATTCTTTCCAAAAACTGAATTGTTCATGAGCTTATAAAAGTCTTTTTCAAAGTCATTTGTTGCTCTAGTTCTCATCTGCGTGTTTAAATCAATATATTTCTTTAACCAATCTGATTGTTCGAACTCTATTACTCGATGTATCTTGTTAAGTTTTAATCCAAGTGAAAGACATTGTTTTAGGTTTCGATAGTGAATTACATATTTTTCTTTGTCATGTAGGGTTGTTAAGAGTTTTGATTGTTTTGAACCAGGTGGACACATGTTTTGAGGTGCTAATAGGTAGTCTTTATGATAGTCATGCAATTCTTTAGGATATTCAAGATCAACTTCTAATATGTAACCAGTATCAGAATCATCAGGTATATTTGTGAAATCTGTTTCTCTTATCTCATCTTCACTTAACCATCTGAATCCCTTATACGGCATATATTGACTCATTGCCCACCCATACAAGTTATTGGCATCTAGATACATTAAGTAAGAATCTTCTTTATTCTTATTGTAATCTTCCATATACTTATTGTTTGCTTTCACATATCTTTTTGAGCATTGACTAATCCCACCTCTTATACCTTTCTCTACCATTAATACCATATCATAATCCCACAACAATTCTAATTTTATATTTGTCATCTTTAACATTGCGTCCCAAGCTAAACCTGGTGCTGTCATATACCAAGCTGGATCAAGATCATAAGCTTTAAGACATGTTTCTCTAAAGTTCTCAAACACATCTGCTAACAATAATACATCTGTTTTCAAATATAAATCATGGTATTGTCCGAGATTCTTAATGTCAAATGTTTCCCATACTTTCTTTGCATGCTTATAATCCTCATCGCTTATATGTGTGTTCATAAGCTTGTTGAAGAATGCTTCTTTTAGTGGTAATTTTCTTTCTCTAAACTTATCCCAATTGTTAACATAATCATATGGGTAAACACCTTTTCTTATTACAAGTTGAAACTTTTCTTGATTAGGATAAAAGTGTTGGGTATGTATCATTTGCTCGGGTTTCAAGTTCGATTACAATTTGTCTAAGCTAGAAGCCATAAATCTAAATGAATCTACAAATTTCAATTTAATAGTTCCAACCTTTTTACTGAATGATATGTATCTTTCCTCGTTATTGGGTATTAGATCTATTTCTTCTTTATTACATCCAAGCTCTTTTATAAACAAGTGAGAGTCATATCCTGTCAAGTTATGTATGATCACTGGTACAAACTTTAATACTTTAACTTTTAAATTGCAGTTATTACATAGAGGTGCTACAAACTCTCCTGTTATATGATCGTGATGTTTAACTTTGTGGTTTTCTGGTGTATATTTTACTTTACAGTAAGAACAGGATTCGGATTGGTTGAACTCTTTTATCTGTTTACGTGTTAATGGCAGCTCATTATTTTGACTATATATGTTTGATATTTGTTTGGCTTATTTCTTTAACATTCTTATGAACTTCTTAGCTGCATCTTTACCTCTATACACAACAGGATTGGTTTTACTTCCATCACTCTTTACTACATAATAACAAAATCCAGATGGTTTGTGTCGTTGATATTTTTTGGTATATGGCTCGTTATCTGGATAACATTCTTCACAACCCATAACTTTATGTAACAAACATTCAAAATCAGCATAAATCACAAATGGCATTTTCATTATGTATTGGTAGTTTTTAAATTCAACGCATTTACCTTCTTCAGGCATTATTATTTTTACTGGCTCATTTAACGAACAATCTTGCTCATGTTTATTTAAAGCGTTTTGAGAGTAAAAGTATAACAAACATCTGTCACATAAATATTTTCGAGCTCTCTTTTTAGTTAATTGTGTACATACTAGTCTGCTTAAATCCTTAATCCAACAATAGTGTGTTTTAACTTGGTCTTCATTTTGTTCTTTTACATATAATAAATTGACATGATTTTCTTGCTTGTTTTGTGTGTGATGTAGTATATAGATTGAATAGTCTTTATCATATGCATAAACATTTATAGAAATATTAAGTAATTTTTCAGCTCTTGGAATATCGCATAGTTTTACAGGAAAATGAATATTTTTTATTTTTTCTTGTAAGTATTTGACAGCTTGCTTGTACTTGGAAGGTCGTTGTGGATCTTTATTAACTGGGTATAGTGCAGAACAAATTGAATATAAGAAACATTTTTCATCTTCATTCTTTACATTAATTACTGCCTTTTTGTTTTGAATTTGTTTAGGTAATTCTATGTATGTTGATCCTCTATATGGTGTATATTTGACGATTGCTAGTTGTAAAATGTTAATGTTTATAAGAGCCCAGCCAGAACCTCTAGCTTGGAGCTCATCCATTCTTGTTCTTAACCTTTGTTTCATCTTAGTTATTTCTTCTTTCAAATTACTTGATCGATATATTTCTTGGTTTTCAGTGTTAAAATAGAAGTTTTGAGTTTCTTCACCTTTCTTATATGTACAACTTATATAAAGATTAGCTTTCAATGGACTATGTTTACTTAAGCTAATTTGTAATCTGTTTGATATAGCTTTAGATGTTGCAGTAATATATTGTTCAAGTGGATCTTGTGGTTTGTAATCTGTTGTAAATCTCCATGTTTCTAATCTTGATTTTAATGCAATGTTCTGCCGTTTTACATCGATTGGTTGTGATTCAACTTTGATTCTTGGTTCTTCAATTACTTCTTGTTTAAAGAGGAATATATCTCTAATCTGCCTTCTGCTTTGTTCATCGTCATGTTGTTTAAGAAGGTCTATCAGTTCTGCTTTTCTTAATCGGGAATATCTTCTGATTCCCTTCTCTTTACATTGTCGTCTTAGCTCTACTACGGTAAATTTATTATAATTACTCATCTTATTTATTATATAGAAAATCTTCGTTAGTACTCTTCACCGGGTTATTTCAGTTCATTTTCATTTGTCCTAGTACAACGCTTAACATTGTACACCCCTGCTATTGTCTACATATTACGCGTTGTATTAGAACACGGCTTTTATGGGATTAACCCATCAAAGTCACATATACACATTTAAAACTGAATCATTTTTGTAAGCTTACTCATCATCATCATCATCATCATCATCATAATCATCACTACCATATTTGTATTCATCATCACTACTCAAATCAGATGTTTTTTGTTGCATTACTAATAACTCTTTTTCCTTTAACAGTATTTGCTTCTCTAGTAGTGTTGCTAAGAGTTTAAGATCATGATGAATTAGTTCAAGTCTATCATGTAATAAATCAAAATCTTTCTCCATATTTGTTATATAGTAAACCAACAAAAATGAAATAAATTTAAAAATCTAAGAATAGAAACAAACATGACTAGTGCTAAGGAAATATTATCTTACAAACCTGTATTTGATTGTGTATGTAAATATTTAGATATTGGTGGTTATAATGATGAAGACAAAATAAATTTTAGCGTGTCCATAGGTATGTTAGATCATTTGTTCAAGAAAGCCACTAAAGAAAACAACTCATTTCTTACACAAAACATTCTCTATGCGAACGTTATGAACTTGTCAGATGAAATATTAGATTCACTGACTGATGAACAATGGCTATCTATAGGCTATGATGATTATGAGGGGGAATATAACTATGATCACATTACAGAAGATTTCATACGTAAATATCTGCAGAAAGTTAATTTGATTGAAATATGTTTATGGAAAAAGTTATCAGAAGAGTTTATAAGAGAATTAGCTGATAAAGTTGATTGGGAGATTATATCAGGAAGCCAAGACTTATCAGAAGACTTTATAAGAGAATTTGCAGATAGAGTTGATTGGAAAGAAGTATCGTATAACCAAAAGCTATCTGAAGACTTTATTAATGAGTTTATAGATAAAGTTAATTTTGATGCTATATCTTACAAAAACGAACTCTCTGAAGCCTTTATACGAGAACATGCAGATAGAGTTAATTGGTGGTACATATCTGGAACTAAACAATTATCAGAAAACCTTATAAGAGATTACGCTGACAAAGTAGATTGGGAAATGATTTCAATGTCTCAAAATTTAACAGAAGAATTTATTGCAGAGTTCGAAGGTAGAGTTCATTGGGTTAACATTTCAACTTATCAAGACCTATCTATAGACTTTATATATGCATATAAATATTTTGTGGATTGGAGAGCTATAATAAGAAAATATCATAATAATCCCAATTTAGGTGATATGTTGAATGTAGCATTCGCTGTTGCAGCAGAGGGTAATGTATAACACTTAAATTGTACTTTGATGGGTTAACCCAGAAAAGCAATGGTATATTTAGTTTCTCGTACTTAAATGTCTCTTAACTGAATAAACCTGTCAAGAAGATCTATATCACTTAAATCTGTGTTCATATGCGAACCGTGCCAAGTTATACTATCATCATATCTTTCTTTAGCTCTGTTGTATAAGTTGACAGAGTTTGGATCGTCGACGTTAAGCAGAATACTCATACTTGGATACTTAAGTTTGAGTTGTTTAATCCTACTTTCGTAATTGCATGTTTGTACTCTTCCAACCCAATACTTATATCGTTCTATTCTTTCTTTTTGATCTCGTTCTTCTTCGTCATAGTAAAGGAGTATATTTTCAAGTTGTTCTTTAGTAAGGTTTTTCTTGATAATGAATAGCCTATGTATCTTTCCTGGATCTTCTGTATATGGTGCTGCAACTGTTTTAAGATAATCAACTTTGCTTTCTAGTTCTTGATTGCACAATCGTAATTGCTCCATTTGTTGTTCTATCTCTTCTACTCTTGATTGTAACTCTTCTTGGTCTTCTTGAATCTGTTTAAAATTAGAAACGAAATAGTCTTCGATGATTACAGAACATTTTTCGTAAAAGTCATGTGATGTCCAAAAAGCAATAGCTAAGAAAATTCTTTTGTATACATATGTGCCAGAAATTAATAAATCTTTCTCGTTTGTACCTTTTGGTTCTATATAATACGTTAAATTTAGCCTCCTACAATTATAGGAACCTAATTTTTCATTGTAGTATTCCAATAATTCTTTAGAATCTTTATTTTTCAGCCAGTTGTCAAACCTCTTACCACCACTCTGACACAACTTAGTAGCGTTAAAGTATCCTGTACTCTTATCTATAATCAACTTGAAGTCGCCAAAAATCCCATACCAATAGTTGTCCTTGATCTGTTCGTAGCAAATATCGTTTAAACTAAGTGAACTATCCATAGTACTCATATTTATTATATAGAAAATGTTGATTTTTAACTTCATTTTCGTTATGTTCCTGATGGATTTGTACCTTTAGATGCGAGAAAATACTTAACAGATAGGGAGCTCCGATTGGTGCTACCAAAAATGTATGAGGTTGTATGTTTGAAAGGTGTCCAGTGCTGGTGGACCCCCAGTTGTAACCAAAACTTCTTCTGGTAGGGATGTTCAAAACTCATTACCTTTTACCTTTTTTACGCCTATTCATCTTTTTAACTCCAATCCTTTTAATTTTTCGATTACTTCATCATCTTGAATTTCTTCTATAACTTCTTTGATCGTGTTGAGTTTACACTTGAAAAATTCACCTTCATATTTAAATTCATCTAATTGTTTATGCACAAGTGACTCTAACTTTTTAGAATCATTTGTCTTATACGTTTCTTCATAATAAAATAGCTCGAAGTCAAGTCTAAACTCATTAAACTGACCTAGGCGTTGTTCAAGGTTTTTTGTATAACCCACTTTATATATACTCTTGTCTTGGTGCTGTTTGGTAGTTGCTATATAAACAAAACCTGACTTATCATTATGTTTTTTCAATTGAGACCATCTTTTTATTTCTTGGAACAAGTCTGGATGAACATATGTACCCCTGATTATCATTTGTCTTCCTCCTAAAATCATGTAATATATTTTTTTAGACTGATACTTTTCTTCTAATTTTTTTATCAACTCTTGTGATTGTTTATTCCTTAACCAATGATCAAACCTCTTTCCTCCATCTTGACACAGTTTAGTAGCATTGAAGTATCCAGTGTTCTTATCTATAATCAACTTGAAATCACCGAAGATACCATACCAATAGTTATCTTTGATCTGTTCATAGCAAATATCATTTAAACTAAGAGAATTATCCATAGTACTCATATTTATTATATATAATGTTTATTTAATCATTTCCGAAATCGTTACCAGCTAGTTTTACTGTGTAAGATGAGTTTCTGAAGTGGTCGAATTTGTAAAATGGGTTTTGCAGCTCCCCAGCAAACTGGGAAGCTAGGTTTATCTTTATTTTTACCGGAGCATGTCTGCTCCACTTAGTTTTATGTAGAGCAACAGAGCAAAAGTGCTCCATTGCTCCTCCTGTTATTTGATAAGTAGAGCGTCTGCTGGAAAGTTGACCTACGCTTTTTTGATCGTAGTATCTTATCAATTCAAAAATTAGCTGGCTTACATCAAGCCAGCAAAAACTCAACGTATTGAAGTGGCCGGAATCCCGACCACTTCGAAGTTTGTTGTGTTGTTAATTTTTGATAATTTCCACAGCTGGAATACAAGCGCTGGAAATATATGTTATGAGAGTAACGTTTTATTACTGTGTAAGACGAGTTTCTAAAATTCCTAGCTTCGGAGGAACTTATTTCCCCATGTGCAAAATCCCACACAGCGAAACCAAACTTCTTTATACAAACACAAAACAAAAGAAGCAAGCAGATGGTACTAAATTTCAGAAAATTTTTAGCCCCTCTGTATTCGGAGGTCTAAAATGTTAAGTATTTTCTCGCATCTAAAGGTACAAATCCAGCAGACCTCTTAATCTGAAGCTCCCCGACCCTGGAAATATATGCTATGAGAGTAACGTTTCATTACTGTGTAAGATGAGTTTCTGAAGTGACCGGCTTCGAAGTTTGTTGCAGTAATTATTTTCGGAGTTTTTACCCACACAAATGAGCGGTTGGTAGAATCGTCCCCATCGCCTTTTTTTGATAATTTCTATAGTCGGAATACCGGACCTTGGAAATATATGCTATGAGGGGTAACGTTTCGTTACCCCCTTATCTCGTTCAAACTATCCTTTTATGGCATAATAACCATAAAAGACTAACATTTATATTTACACTACAACATTACTCTTATCTATCCAACTATTATGTGAATCATCAAACCCTAGCCATTTGACATATAATTTATCACCTTTCTTTCTCAACACCTTTTCCACCAAGTATTCATCTTTATGCTTCGTCTTTAATAGTTCTGGTTCGTAAAATCTACCTTGCACATCCTCTTCTTCTAAATCTTTAATTCTATATGTAGGCGGATTGGATGGAATAACTTCACTAATAACAAATACTTCTGTTAACCAATTAGGTGTATATCCTTTCTCAAATAACCCTTTCGACTTACTTATACGAACATGATCACCTAACTTGTATTTGGGCTTAACACGCTTATATTCTTTTTGATACACTTTCTCCAATATTGTTCGCTCATTCTTCTTATTAACTTCTATAGGTTTTAAACCAATTGTTCTATGAATTTGATGATTATACTCTTTAACTAGTGTTGGTAATATCTCTATCCATTTGTAGTTCCCTTGTGTCGTGAACCTTTTCCACATGTTCTGCTTAAGTGTTCGATTAAATCTCTCAACAACAGAAGCTTTCTTAGCACTATAGGTTGAGTAGTGATTAATCTTATTTTCATCCATCAACTTCTTAAACTCTTTATTGTAAAACTCTTTACCTTGATCAGTTTGTAAGTTACTAGGTTTTCTCGTTCTTCATATGGATTCGAATGCTTCTGTAACATTCTTCCCACTCTTATCTTTAACAGGAACAGCAAACGCATATTTCGAGAACACATCTATAATCGTTAGCAAATACTTATAACCTTTATTGATTTTGGAAACGCCTTTTAATACTCCACTATCCATTTCTACAAGATCAGCTTGCCAAAGATCATCGATACCTTTTATAACTACACTTAATCTGTCAAAGTTTTTTCTAGATGGTTTGTGAATTTCTTCTACAATGTCTTCTCTAACACCTTTACCTTCTTCTAGTCAATCAGGCTTTTTAACGAATTGGGTTTTAGTAACACCACATACAGAACAAATACCTTTCTTTAGATATCTTCCATTCTTTGTTTGTTCAATTCTAATAGTATCTTTCTTCGTATCTGTCACTTTCTTACACTTAACACAATACATCCTGTTTATTATATAGAAAATCAATAACTATCGCTGTTTAATATTATGCTATCAACATTCTCACCATCATCATAACTATCTTCGTCTTCTCTTTCTACATGCATAAGAAGCAATAGTAATTTACCATGTTTCAGATCAGAATCTTTAGATGGCCTAACTGCTAATAGATCATTTACATTAAAGTGTAATGGAAAAGTTTCAACTAGAGAATCATTTAAATATATATCTATATAATACGTATTGTAAGATGACTCTATATGCATTAACCTACCTTTATAAAGAAATTTGTATGCGATAGATAGATTATGTATTAAAAAGAACGGAGTTTCAACATTTTCTGATATCAATCGACTATGAAGCTCTATAACATAACTCCGTTTGGTGAAGTTAAGCTCTTCTTTCAACATAGCAATATCTTTTCTCACAACTGTATTATCTAACTCTGATGTCATTTTAACATTACCAAAGATATCCATATTTATTATATAGCAAACGTCTTTAGGAAAGCTCTCTCTCTATGTACATTACAACAAACAATAATTGTCCTTCTTCCATAGCAGAATTTTTATTTGGTTTAATCGTAATTATATCGTTCTTCTTAAAGTCAAAAGGTATCTCTTTAACCAAAGTATCACTCAAATATATATCTAGAAAGTATTTATCCAAACTTAAGTCCATGTGCATTATTTTCCCATTATAGAGAAATTTGTAACCGTTAGAGAGATTAAATATTCTAAAGATTGGCTCCTTAACGTTTTTACCTCTTAATCGATATAGTATAGGCATGGTTTCTTTTTGCATAATCAATCTAGTAGTATCCATCCTAACCTTTTCAATATCTTCTTTCTTTATGTATGTGTCTTGTAACGTTTCTAATGCATCTTCAAATCGTTTTCTATCGTTCTCTAATTGAGCTTCTATTGACCTAAGTTGGCTTACGCTAACAACATCATTTAAATTCTCCAATAATTTTAATTTTTCTTCACTAATATCAACATCACCTTTTCTATCTTTAACATTACCAAATATATCCATACTCATTTATTATACAGAAAATGCCCATCCTAATTTTTCAAAACATTTCTTTAACATCTCTATTTGTCTAGGTGAGCGTTTAAAATCAATATCAACATGAACATCATGCTTTTTCAACAGATAGTACAGTACACATTTCAAGTTAATAAACAATGCTCTTTCCGGATACAGCTCCCTAAAGACCTCGTGTAAGTTTTCGAAGTCGTTTATAAGTGTTTCCTCCATATGTTCTAATTTTAATGGTTTTTGATCGGTAAGGTGATAGTGTATTAAATAGACATCATCATAATATTTTGTGTATTTGTTTTTCTTTAGTACTTCTAGAACATCTTTTGTTGATATTAAATCTCTTGGTATATCTCTAAGTTCATCATTTAACACCTTGAGCACCTCTTCGGGAATAATTCTATCCTGTAAAGCTTGCAAACGAGATAGCTGTAACTTAAATCTTTTTATAGTATCATACCATGGTTTTCTTACGCAAGCAGCTTTCGTTTCTTCACAAGTACTGTAAACCCAACCACTCTCTACAGAACAATCATCACAAATGTAGCTACTCATACCTTTTGTTAATGACTTACTACCACAATAACTGCACTCTAATGGCCTAGAGCTATAATTCGACAACAAGTCCTTTAAGGTAATTATTGGACGTAACTTTTCCAACTCTTCTTCCGTGTACAAAAATTTTGGTATTAATCTTTTCCATAGATCAATAACATTATATACGTTGTTTTTATCTTTTAAGTCCATCTCGCTAACATCCTGAAAATACTGATAAAAAATATATCTATCTAGTGCATCTAGTTCATCCTCATGCTTCTCAAAATAATCTAAAAATCTATTGTGTATAGCTTCCATATTTATCTTAAACAAAACTTTTATGGATACAAACCATAAAAGTACTTAAACCTAATCATTTTTAATCATATACATAACATCACTAAAAGAATACCCTTGATTTAGAAGATTTAAAACCTTAACACAAAGATGACCACATATAACTGAGTTAAAGTCTTGTATTCGTTCGTCATTGTAAAGTAAGTTTTCGGTACCAAGATATTGTACCAGTTGTTTAGGAGGAACACCACCGTAAGAATCGAACACGTACTTTATGTTGTTATCTTTCCAATAGCATATCCAATGAGTACCAATGTTTTCTGATTTATCAAGGTTAACTACGCCACACTCATGTACATAAGGTTTTTGTGGAAGTTCATCACTCATAAATACACCTCTAAATCGTTTTATCTTTAATTCTTTAGCCAACCTCTCTATATCGAAGTTGGTCAATGGTTTTAGTTTTTTGACTTCTTTGGTTTACCTGCCCCCTGCTTTTCTTCCATAGCCATATTGTGTCTTTTTTGTTCTTCAAGTTCTTGTTTATTCTTCTTAGCATCAAGTACAGTTTTAGTAATCGCTGCTGCACCACCTGCTAATGAGCCAACTGCTCCTAAAGCTGCTAGAATGGCTGGAATTGTAAAGATAAAACCTCCAATATGCTCTTTCTTAATCTTTTTCATTTGTGCAGTAGTTAAAGTTAAATCCATTCCTTTACCTTCTTTAATTTTCTTGGCTTTATCGTTAAGTTGTTTCTTTGCTAATACATGATCAATATTTAAATCCTTTAGTTCGTTATAAGGAACACTAAACATACAACCTTTGATAGAACACATCTTCCTATTTATCTAAGAGAAAATCTTGGTTTGTAAAAGTACAGTTGTTGTTGCTCCACCAAAATCAATTAAGGAATCATTCTCATCTGTTATCCTTATCTCAAAATTGTCAACATTGTCTTTGGATATAGGGAAAAATAATGGATAAGTAGGCTCGTAAATAATACTATGTTTGAACTCAGCATCTGTTTTGAATGATGCTAAAATTCCTGTTTCTCTATGTGTGTATTCTGTATCTTTAACAAACATGCCATCTGCTATATTACAGTGAACATTTATAGTATCAAACGGATGAAACTTTGGCAACTTACTTCCAATATGTGTTTTGTTCTTTTCTAAAACTTCAAAAACATTAAACCCGAGGACAGTGCCTATACTCCCAATTGTAACATCATTACTATCAGTTTCAATTTTAACTCTATTTCTTAAATGATCTGATAATGTTATGTTGATGGATTGAGATTTTAAATATTCATTAAGACTGTTTAAGCTGTATTGCCCTTCTGGTATAAAAACTTGTCTATCACCATATGAGAAACTGTTTTTTTGTGTTGTTATGTTTGGTGTCAGATATGTACTGTAAAACCTAACTAGTCCTATACTTAAATAGTTGCTCTTGTTGTCTAATTCGTAATGGAGTTTCTTCTTTAAAACAGAAGTATCACTCGTTAGCTTAAATACCTTAGCCATTTATTATATAATAAATGAATGAGTTTGATTTACCTAGAGATATTCCAAGAGAGAAAGTAATCAAGTTAATAGAAGATATCATTCAAAAGTTAGAAAACAGTTTAAAGAAGAAAAAGAGAAAACTACGGATTGTTAGATACGCATACTACACTTTGGTTACGTTATCGGTTATACTTTCTGCAACAACTGGGTTTATTAATATTTTTATACCTGTAACAATTTACTCAATATTAACAACGTCTCTTGCAACTGAAAGTGCTATAATAACAGGTTTGTCTTCGAAGTTAAACATAAGCAAAAGAAAAGACGAATATAAAACCATTGTCACTTGTATTAACTCATTTAAAGAACAGTTAGAGATGATAATAACATTGAATGGCGGAATGGATAGCGAATATATAAAAGATACGTTGCTTAAGATCAGAGAGCAACTTAAAGATTTAAGATAGGCTATGTAAATACAAGTCAAGTCTCTAATCCTTGGCCCTTCACATGTGAAGGGCCTGAAAGTCTTGTAAACGTTTCAACTGTTTCCTTCGCATCACGTAAGACCAAAGTTTCAGAGTAGATTTGAAGACCTGGAGACTACAAAGGGCGTCCGAATTACGGACACCCTTCCAAATGAACAACCTCACACAACCTTCATCAACGAACCGGGTCTGTACTCTCTAATCGTAAAAGAACGATTTTCTCTATAATAAATGAGTAAGAAAACTTACAATTGGGATGTAAAAGAGATGATAAAAGAATCAACAGCTAAGAAAAGAAATGGAGAGCTTATACCTGATAATGTTCGTTGTCTTATCGTAGGTTCGTCGGGGTGTGATAAAACGTTTTTGCTATTTAACTTCTTATTACAGCCAGGTTGGTTAAACAATAATTACTTCTACATATATTCTAAAAGCATGAATCAGCCAAAGTATGAGCAGTTAAAAGATCGATTTGAGAAAGCAGAACTAAAGTTTAAGAAGCAAATAGCAACGTTCTTAAGCGGTAATGATTCTATTGTACCTATTGATGAATGCGAAGAATACTCTGTTCTTGTGTTTGACGATTACATTTTGGAGAATCAAGATACTGTTAGAAATTACTTTACAAGAGGTAGGCATAGACATTTAGACTGTTTCTATCTTGCACAAACATATTCAAAAGTACCTAAACAGCTTATAAGAGATAACGTTAACTTCCTATGCATATTCAGACAAGATGATACTAATCTTAAACATGTATATAATGAGTTTGTTGGAGGAGATATGTCTTATGATAAATTTAAAGAGATGTGTTCAAAATGTTGGCAAGAAGATTATGGTTTCATAGTAATTG
The DNA here is from genome assembly GCF_964235325.1 of Thermobia domestica. Classification (NCBI taxonomy): domain Eukaryota; kingdom Metazoa; phylum Arthropoda; class Insecta; order Zygentoma; family Lepismatidae; genus Thermobia; species Thermobia domestica. The sequence goes on from NC_137455.1 coordinate 259,119,813, forward strand.
ATATGACAAGGAAGGTAAACAATGGTAAGTATAGGAACAAGATAAAACACTTCTTGAACGTTTGACGTTTTTTGATGTTTGACGTTTTAACGTTTGACGTTCTTTGACGTTTATTGACGTTTATTCACGTTTATTGACGTTCATTGACGTTTGTTCGTTTGCTATACAATAAATGGATGAGAAAGAAATTGATAAGAATATTAAGTTGAAGGAGTTCTTGATAAAGGGTTTCAAATCTTGGAAGAAAGAAAGAGCAGGTATATACGATAAATTTAAGACACAAGAACAGCCTGTAATTGATGCTATTCAAAACTTGGGAAGTGAGATCAAAGAAGTAGCAGAACAAAATAAAAATCTAATAACTGAACTTGTTCCAGTTGCACATAAGACAGCTTCAATAGATCCCAGTCTACTAGAAACACCTAAAAAGATAACTTATGATAGTTCTCCGAGTAGTAGTGATACGCCTATAACGGGAGAAATAAAACAAATGAGAAAACAAATTAAAGACAAAGTGGAAGGAGTAGAACCTTTAACAACAGCACAGTCATTTGGTAAGATTGCAACGAAATATTATAGTAAAAGAAACGATGCTGTGTTTGGAATAAGAACTGTAGAAGAAGATGGAAAAATAATAAACAAGATAGGAAATTTGGAAGTTAAAGTGAATGGTGATGACTTGATAATTAATGGTAAAACTTATAAAGGAACAGAAGGTCTATGGGAATTGTTAACGACGAATACTAATAAAACCATTGAAGATTATGATGATGATGATTTTGAACAGTACAAGGAAATAATAATAGACTCAGATGCTGCCTTCCAAAAATATAATCGAGATAAAAAGGTAGCATCTAGTAGAGGTTCAAAGTACATTAATATTATCAAGCCTATTTGGGATAATTATATTAAACCAACTTTACCCCCAACTCCTAAAAAGAACACGACACCTAAAAGGACTGGTGAAGGAATTAAACAATATACAGAGATACCTAAAGAATATATATGGATGAATGATGTGAGAAAGTTAATTGATCGGCTAATAGTTATAGATGGAGAAGAAAAGGCTGGAAATCATAACTTTTACAATGAGTAAGTAGGTATAGTGAGTATGATTAATAATAAGCTTTCACAATTTATTCCTAATGATCCAAAAGGTATAGGGTATTTGATTAAGATCTTAAATACGTTACCACCACGATTCTGGAATGATGAGAAGCTTGGAAAAGGATTAGTAAATGATTTGATTAATAAACTCCCATTTGAATTACATATTCCAGGTTTCAGATTTTGCGGGCCTGGGACTAAGCTTCAAGAAAGGTTAGAGAGAGGTGATGAAGGTATTAACCCATTAGATGAGGCTTGTAAAGAACACGATATATACTACAGAGACAATAAAGATACAGAGTCGAGACATATTGCAGATAAGGAACTGGAAACTAAAGCATGGAAAAGAGCATTTAGTAGTGATGCGCCAATTGGTGAACGATTAGCTGCTTTTGGGGTTGGTACTGCTATGAATGCTAAGGTTAAGTTGGGATGGGGATTATAAATTTCAGAAAAATTTTTAGCCCCTCTGTATTCGGAGGTCCAAAATGTTAAGTATTCTCTCGCATCTAAAGGTACAAATCCATCAGACCTCTTTAATTGTTATTATGTATGATTCTTTTATGGGTATATCCCATAAAAGCGCCAAGGGGGAGTTTTAACCCCTCTTACAGAACGTTCATTTTCAAACAGTTTTTATCAACGATGTTTCAAGATTTTCTTTATAATAAATGGATAGTGTTGAGAGTTACGAGTTACAGAGTTTTAAAGCTAACACAAGAACATTAAATAATTTGAATGAAGCTAACCAAGATATTGAGTTCGATTTCAATGTGGGTGATGGGTTCGTACATCCACACAAAGCAGATTGTCATATGACTTTTGAAGTTGTTGGTGCATCAGCTGGAGGAACATTTGGTGCAAACGATACTATAAAACTTGTAGATAACTTCTTCCCATTCTTCTTTTCTTAAATTGAGGTTAGAAAGCATGGTGTTGTTATAGATAAGATCGAACTACCAGGAATAACATCTACAGCTGTCGGAACATTAAAGATTTCCAAGCCAGAAGTTGAATATCTAAAACAAGCAGGATTTGAAACAGATGATAAACTTGGTCTAAGAAAGGACTTTAGTGTTTTATATCCATTAAGATTAATTCCGGGCTTCTTAAGTGATTATAAAGAGGTTATGTGGAAAGGTGGATTGAGAATAACATTTACGAAAGCTAACAACAATAACGATGTTTTGTACAAATGGGCTGGATCGGGAGCAGCTCCTCATGATGGAAAAATAACAATAAAAAGTATGGAGATAAGAATGCCTATTGTTGAATACGAATCTAATTATGAAAACAAGTTAAAGTTTAACATTCTTAAAGAACCAAAAATCATGTTTTCATTCCATACTTATCAATGTGTTCAAAAGGCTGTTGCAGGTTCTTTCTTGGAGTTTGATGTTACTACTCAATTTAATTCTAGACAATTTGATATGCCTGATTTCGTAGTTGTAATGTTCCAAACTGATAGAAGTGGTAAACAAACAGCAGATGCAAGTAAGTTTGATCATTGTAAGGTAAAGAATATCTATCTTAAGAATGGGAGGAATGAGGTATTTCCAAAAGAATCAAGAAACTTAGATATTGCTAACAAGGATTACTTTAAGATGTACGAAGATTATACTGCGTTTAAGAGGATAACATGTGGCAACACCGAAATGTACTATGACCCTAAAGAGTTTATAGATAACAGGCCAATGTATGTGATTAATTGTAGTAAGAGGAAAAATGTATCGGTAAATGAGAGAACAAACATAAAGATTGTTGTAGACTTTGCAGAAGCTGTGGCTGCTGATACTATATGTTATGCGATTTTATTTGGACGAAAGAACTTTACATATGATCCCAAGAATGAGAAAGTAGTAGAAGAGTTTTAGATAGTTAACAAAATATCAACAGACATATAGAGATTTTAAGGGTGAGCGTTTTGCTCACCCTACAGTTCAAGAATCTAAGGGCCACCAGCGCTGGACCTTTATCAGTTAGCCATAGGTGACTTTAAAGGGTATCGAAAAGATACCCTTGCATCCTTAAACTGTTTTCATTAACGATTGTTTTATGGAAGTTTTTCCATCAAACGAAATTGATAAAAATGATTAAATATTTTTAGTGAAGATAAAAATTGAAGAGTGACCGTTGATTTTCTATATAATAAATACGATGGCAAAACACGTTGATTTTTTAAACAAGCTTGGAAGTCTTGAACAAAAACAGGTTATTGGATTAAGAGAATTAGAATTAAATACGGAATATAAAATTGTAAAAATGGAAAAGATTAAAACTAAGTTTGGAAAGAGCATATTAGTCGAGTGTGGGAAGTTCAAGGTTTTTCTTCCACCTAGATTTACAAAACACTTAACAGATAAAATGATTGATGAGATCGTTAAAGATGGAATAAAAATCAAATACACTGGTCTAAAAGAAAACTATCCAACTGTTGTGTTCTGTATGTAAATCCAAAAATGAACGAAAATGAACAAAAATATGTTGCCAGAACCAAAAAATGGAGTGGTTAGAAATGGATCCTCAAAAAAAGTTCATTCTTACTAATAATGTCAATGTAATTGTAAAAAATGTGCAAACCGAAGTTCAAGTTGTTTTTGATATTAACGGCTGTCTATTCAGCTTGAATTACGATCAGTGGACAGAGTTTAAGAAGTCATTGTTTCCTATAGAAAACGAGGTTAACAGAAGATTCCATTATCAGTATCCGAACTTGTAATTTTAAGTATGTTCTAAGTGTTTTATGGTGATAAAGCCATAAAACTGAGATCTTTAAACATACACAATGCATAAGGAGAAGCAGTACTTTTGAATGTCATTTAAATTTTAAAGATGTATGTATAAATAAGAGATTTATTTGAGTTTTTTGTAATTATATCCTTAGAGTTATGCAATTTATAAGACATTCGATAGATAGGAAATTTATTTGTCTATTGATTGCCGTTTGAATTTTGAAAATCGGTTAATATTTGACGAAGTTATAACCAATTCAAAATTTCGGGAAATTTCAGGAATTTTTACGGGTTTATTTTTGAGTTTTCGGAAAAATGTTATTCTTTAAAAAAGTCTTAGAATTATGTGTAGATTATGCTGGTATTTTTTATTTTTCAAATATCTGAATTTTTATTTTTACAGTGTTGCAAACTTAGGACCAAATTTGTTACTAGACTTAGTGATTTTTTTAATTTTATAGGTTGGCAACACTTATGGGTCAGCCAAACACTAATTGCCAAAAATTAAATATCAGCCCTCTATCTCTTATAGGAACCAAGATATCCACAATTTTCTTATTTTTCGTTTTAAATTTGCCGGGCAGGTGAACATATTCAAGCAGTTACTCACCTACTCAATAGATGGCGTTACATATCATTTAGTTTATCACTTTGCTAATAGATGGCGTTGCTTGTAGAAGTATTTGTTCATATATAAGGACCGATTTTCACTTGATTTCTTGAGCGTAGTGTTAGCCGAGCTCGCTCGCTTGCAGTCTGGCCAGCTGTAAGTAGTTATCGGCGTGGACGTCGCAGGTTCGAGTCGCCTCCAAGCCAGAAGAAGGATTTTCACTCTCTCATCTATAAGCAGCAAATCAGATTGAGTTGACGTGAATGGAGACTAGCGCTAGTCGGGAAAAGAAAACGGAGGCACAAGAGAAGCAGCAACAGAAAGAGGAACGGAGGCACAACAGAAGCAGCAGCAGAAAGAGAAACAAACAGAAAAAGGAGCCTGAGAGGCAGCCAAAAGCAAACCAAACAAACAAATAAGAGAAAGGCGTAAGTCCTCTCAGGTCCACCTGTGCACAGGTTTTGCTGCTTTTTACTTTGAAAATTTATTTATGTTATAGAGTTATTATGATTTTAAATGTCATAAAAGCATATTCAATCTCACTTTAACATTGTAGTTACTCTACGCTGTGTAGCTTTGTAAAAGTGTAATGGTCAGTGGCGGCTTCATAGTTTTTGTTAGTTAGGGGTGGAGGGGAAATGCGCCAGAAGTAACCACCCCTAACTACTCCTTTGCAATTGACAATAATCGTTTGGACATTTCAGTCGCATCTACCTAATATTAGCGACGTTTCTACGATAATTTCGTAACATTGTATTATTTCTTTTGTTGATTAGCTTGGTTGGGCTTTTTTAAACACTTTTTTCTTTGCACCGACGTGTCACATCTCTTGGATGAAAATACACTAGCTCTCACTGGAAATCAAATCCAGAACTAATGCACTTGAACCATTTGACCACAACAAGGCACATTTAAAAAGAAGTTTCGATTTTGTTCGGAAAATTGTGATTAGGTGTAACATTAAAAAATATATTTAAGAAAGGATACGGAGCAAACGCACTGTACTTTCTCGCTCGAATTTTTTACACTGACTTATGTTAGGCTGTAACTATTATTGAAACATTTATTTGGGAAATTGCGAATAAAATAATGTTTTGGAAAACTTTGCTAGAAGAAACTTCAGGCCCAAAAGTAAAGTACCCATTGGTCATATTTTCGTTAGAAATAACTCGATCCATATATTAGAATTATTAAGGATATAATTGTATGTGAACTATAAGCAAAAGCGTCTGAGTAATTTCTGAGACAATCATGAAAAAAGTCACCCCCAAGAATAAATTATCCCTTGTGGATCTTTTCAGGACAAACGAGCTATGCTATATTGTTAGTGTTTTCGTAAAACCTTTATTTATGAAATACGAACACAATCGCCTGAGTCGTTCTTGAGAAAATCGCAGGGTAAAACTTACTGTCAAAAGTAATATACCATTTCTAGTTTTTCCGGATGAGGGAATTATACCATATAGCTAGGTTATTTATGTCACATGTATTTATAAAATATGAACAACAAACATCTCCTGAGTGTTTTTTAGGAAGGTCATCGGGAAAAGCTTACCCCCAAAGGTAAACTCTTCTATCTGTAATTTTGACAGTATATCGAGTAATTTTTTAAGCAAATCGTCGGGAAAAAATTCACTGTCAAAGTAACTCTTTTGGATTTTTCTTTTCGGAACAAGCGAGTTATACCATATTGTAAGATTATTACAGAAAATATTTTACTGAAATTAGAACAAATTTGTCTCAGTTATTACTGAGAAAATTGTCCAAAAAAATTCAACCCTTGAGAAAACCACTTCTTCTGTATGTTATCGGAATAAACGATTTATGCTGTATGTTAGTTTATTAATGAAACATTTCTTTACGAAATATGAACAAAATTGCCTGAGGGGTAAAGCTCACCCTAAGATTAAGCTACTCCTTCGAACGAGTTGTTTGTTAGGTTATTAATGATACGTTTATTTATGAAATGTGGTTGAGAAAATTCTGCAAAAAGAACGCATACCATACAGTAAATTACACCATATATATTTTTTTCAGAAAAATTATTCATATGCGGTGGAGATTCGTTAATAAAATATATATTTATAAAAAGTAAATAAAATCGTCACAGTTTTTTTACTTGAGAAAATTGAATTGTTTTAAATTTTAATCCTTCAGTAAATTACCCTTACTTTTAGATGTCGAAGGACATAAAATTCGAAAGATAGTATGTTATTAAAACGTTATGTCTAGAATTCGGTCCAGATACGTTGAACAGTATGGCCTCTATTTGAGTGCGTGTAAAAGCGTGACGAACCGAGAGACGAATAGATGGACAGACATCGAAAAATCATTTTTTCGATATGTAGGAGCCATGTAACTTGAAGTCATTGAAATCTGGTATTCGGTTTTTATAACTATAACTACACTTTCTTCTTTCGTCGCTCGAAAACGAATAGGCCTACACCGACACGTAATGTGATAATTTGTAATCCCAAAAATTTAATTTGTTATGTTTAATGTGTTGTCATGCTAGAAAAAGAAGCTTATGCATGTTAGATCATTTTACTATCAGTTTTTCACGCTACTGTATAATTCGTCGGAAGCATTCGTGTTATTCACAAAGAGAGCTGTAAAATTTAGTTTTGTTTAAAGAAAGCGTTCTTGATTTTTTTTTACACAGACTTGCATTTGTTGCACTTGTTGATATGAAACAAAAGGAGAGAGAGAGAGAGAGAGAGTCAATACTCTAAAAAGGAACACACACACACACACAGAAACACTAGAACAGACAACGAGCTATGGCTGTGATTGTGTTCGTCACGCTGTGTGCAAAGCTGCAGGTCGCGCTTGTTTTGTTTTTTACAGACACACTCGCAGTGAGTTGAAGTTTGAAGTTACTTCTGCTGTGTTAAAAAAAAAACGGACAGGGAATGATTAAGCATACCATACCATAAACTAAAAACAATCGCTATTAGTAATAAACAGTAAGCTAATTCTGAATAAATACGTCATCAGAAAAACAAAAAGTTATTTCATTATTATATTGTTTCGGTTCTTATTAACATAAAAATTATACACTTTCTACAATGTTTTGTAAAGAAAAAAAATTGAACAGGATCGGATGGGATTCGATCTGGGGTCAAAACAGTATAAGAATTACTAGTCCGTCACTCTACCCACTTGGCCACACAGACTTTCTTTTGTTGCTTATCTTTTTCTTAAGAAATAAATGCTCATGGCTATAGAGCATGTCACTTCCAAACTTAAGACAACAGTTTTTCTCTTTGTTTATATATTTCCGTCCAACATCTTGGTTACAGAAGCTAATTTATATTTGGCAGACAATTTACACCCTAGATTTAAGCCAATAAATGCAATATTTTATTCCACTTTCCTGTTCCTTGATTCAACTGTCCCCCTGTTCTGTTACCAATTCTGTAATTCCCTCTACAATCGTGCTGTGCTACTCCAAAAATTCCCTCGAAAACATTATTGCCAGTATACACAAAACCAAACATAATTTTGTTTTTTGCTTATATTTTTATTATTTTATTATATTTTTTGGAAATATCTCCTTAGATGGATTGCTTTCTATTATCTCCACATACTAATAGCTGAATTTTACCCATAAACATAAGGAAAATGAAATAATTGCGAATAATCGTGAGTTACAGTATACGCGCAATTTTTTTGCGCATGGGAGTACATAAAAATATGTATCTCCATGGTTCCTTAACACATTAAACATCTGAGAAGTTACCATTCTGATGAAAACTCAGAATTTCTCAATCAAATTGGATTACTTTACGAGGTGAGTTCCAGCTAAAGCGGTCCCTAACTTTATCTATTTCTTCTCTGTTCTGTGTAGAATCGTCCGAGCACATACAAACACACACACACATTCCTCCAGTAAGTAACTGTACTCAAATCAGCCGTGGATTTACGACTAAAAGGATCCACGAGACCTTGAACACAAAGATAGCAGATAGTATTTGAAAGCGAAGATGCTAGAGAATGTCATATCTGCCATGAAATCAGTGTTTCAAATATCACAAGTAGAATTACGCTGACTTTATCTTCCATGATACTCAAACCTAGGGGTATGAAAAAGTCTCGAGAACTGTACTCAAGAGAACATAATTCATAGCATGTTATAGACAACATAAAATGAATGACAGTTTTAAGGAAAATTTCCAACAAATACCTAAACTGTCCTTGGGTCTTCCAACAGCTCACAGTACGATCTTGAACACAATCTTACACATGATCCATTAGGGGAATCTCATAAAGACATGACACATATAAAAAGAAGTTTGTATGTGCTACGTCATAATCTGTTAGTGGCACCCAGTACTTGAACTAGCGATGGAAATTAGGCATATTAACACTCATTCTTAACTTGATGTACTTTGACTATCGACATAACAATGAGTGTGTACTGTTGCCTGAACAGTTGTTTACTGAAAACCAATGCAGTTCTGCTATTTCTCACCTAGTTTAATAACAGATGAAGTTGAGTTCATGGTACACAAGTAGGAACGCGTTTATGAAGGTTTCGCTTACAACATCGGATTCAAATTAAATTCATGCCATAGAATATACACCTGTAGAAGCCACGTTAATGCTAGTTTGAAGATCTGAATACACCAATGGTAGTAGACGGACGGAAACAGTAGTGTCAACAAAAAGCATGCCACTAATAGTTTGAAGATCATAACATACAATAGACAAAATCAACTTAGAAAATCCTCTTTATATGAATCGACTCTTTACCTATAATATCCACAAAGCCTCCAACAAATGCTTATTGTGCACTCTAGCAGCTACAAGCATGGATGTACAGTAAAAGCTCCTTATTCGCGCTTCCTTCATTCGCGTTTTCACTATTCGCGGATTAAAAAAATGTGACCCAATTCCTATATTCGCGGCTAAAGATTTATTTATTCGCGGATCTAATCAGCACGTACATACATAATAATAAAAAGGATTCCAATAGGTATCTAACCCAATATCCTTTGTAAACGCCGTCAAATGGAATAATAAAATGTAAAATAGACCTTATTACAACTTTGCCTAAAGTATGTTGTCAAATGATATTGCCACTGTATTGGTTCGAACTTTGACATAAGCCGCCTTCGCGGCGATCGGTGTTTTTGAGAATGTAAACAAACAGAATGAAAGTAACCTTATGAATAAAGTATATTTTTAAATGCCGCCACATTATTAGACGTTCTGTCCTTTGGTAAGACCCGCTTTGCGTGTTTTATTGTTTCGTCTTTCCATTCGTTACAAAAATTGTGATCGAGTAACACGTCTCTACCGCTGTCTTCCGTATTTATACAGTAATGTCAACTAAAAAAATGAGAAACGACTTTCGACACGAAAAAAAATCTGTTACCGCTTGAAGTGAAAATAGAGTTAACACAAACGTGTAACTGAAAATCATAGCTAAAACTAAAAAGCTGCATAGAAGAAACATTGATCATTTGTAGCATGTTCATCACATACAAGTATTCTAATCAGCAATTCCGAGGGTAATACAAGGTGAGAGAAAAGTAAGTATACATGCTTGTAACTTTCCAACGAATGCTGAAAATGAGACTATGTGTTAGGCATAGGTAATGGGAGGATAGGTATGGAGCCACAATTAAAGCAGTGGAGAGAGATATTTGGAAGAAATGCCATATAAGAAAAGCAGTATAGATGTATATAACTTTCTTTTTAGGTTGATTCGTGAGGAAGTTAGCATAATATCATTATTGGGTAGGTAGATAATGAAGTACTAGAATGTTGAACAAATGTAAACTTTTTTCGATTCCTTATTGTTATGTGAGCCGTCTCTTTATTGCTGTAAACTAATTCCGATATACACAACATCCATTTTAACTCCTGAAGAGACTTTTTTCTGGGAAATATAAAAATTAGTTTTTTGTAACCAACTTATTCTGCAACTAAAATATTATGACTTAAATCTTATAGTTAAATTTTGTAGTTGATGTCAGTTACCGTAATACTTACGTTATTTGTCCAAGTATTCAAAACAGCACCTTTTAAGTTTGTTCTTCTTCGAAGAATTGGTGATAGATTAAAACGTTTATTTGATAGGTCACCAATGTATGTGATACGTAAAGGAAGATGAGACGCTATGTTATATGCTTCCCAAATATGTGTATCATTTCTTTGCTGGATTATAAAGAACTCAACATTGTATGGAATAAAGATGTTATTGCTGTTTAATAATGAATATATTTCAATTTCCTTTGTAACGTACAGAAACCAGGATATTCTAAAAGATGTGTAATATTGCACCTATGGGTTGAAGAGATATACATTATATTACTATATGTAGCTTCGTACTACTTAAACTACTATGTGTAATTCTTGATATCATACCATCCTTACATGTATATGATTTGACGATGGTATAGAATTAAATTTAAAAGATACTTACCACGGTAGCAAAGACTTTTGTGAGTTAAAATATGGTTACGCATTTTTGTTGCACAAATTTTCGCCGACCTTTTACGTATTTTTCATCGTCACTTTCACAATTCATCATACATTGTATGCCTACTTTCGACGTATCTAATAATGACAATAAGTATGATATGTCAAAATAATTATTTATATGATGTACCAAATTTGAGAGCCTATTTTGAAACAAGTTCGTGAAATTGGAGTAATTTTTTCAACAGTTATTTACGAGATTTTTGTGATCTATTAACTTATTAAAGCTGACCTATTTAAAGAATGAAACGAAAAAACCTTCAATTACGGATAATCAGTTGAAATAATTTAAGGTTTATAAAATATAGTTTTAAATAATTGAAAATTTCAGCTTTATTGCATTTTAACAGTAAAAGTTAAAGATGGAAATCATACTCGTGCTTTCGACATGTGGTGTTAGCGGAGGATATTAAGGATATTACGAATGTTCAGAAGTATAAATGAATCTGAAATTGAAACATTGCGAAAAAAAAAATCAGTCTCGGCACCCTTGTAGACAAAATGATCCTACAATTCTTTGGCAACATCATGAGAAGAAGAATGCAAACTAGGAAAAGCTAATTTTCAAGGCAAAGTTAATAGCAGGTGATAACTTGGATGAATAGTAAAGGGATGGATCGATGAGAACCGCGACAACACCAGAATCCCATTGAGCACCACTGTCAGGAAGACAGAAGATCGCGAAGAATGTGTTGCTTTTCTTTTAAAGAAATCACGAAAGGATGTAATAAAAATCTATCAATTCCCATTATTGACATAATGTTCCATAGCATATATAAAACGTTTCGCTCTTCCCTTCTTTTCCAAAATGTTAGTTGATCTGTATATCTTATACACTTGGAACTGAAATACGTCAGATGCAGAGTGGCAATGATCAGGCGACGACCGCAGCTCCGGGTTGTTGGCGGTGGCATATTAGACGCGTTTAAAAATATTGTTTATTCTCCAGGAGTACGTCTAGAGACGTAGTTTGTAGAATATATAGAACCATTCGGCATAGTACTATCATCTAGTGTGATATTTTGACCTTCTTGGTCAAAGTAGCAAAGATAGATCCCCCATTTGAAGGGGTTAACATACTATCAGTTCGAAACACTTTTGGAAAGTTCCATCTTTCTAAACCTCTCTCTGTATACTTTGTCCTAGTCGTTTCTGAATTTTACTTCCCACTTTCAGCTGAAGTGTTTCCTTCACCATATTCGTGCTGTACAGTGTCTTAATTGCATCAAGACTCAAAATTCTTAAGGCATTTTCATCTACTTCTAGACACTTCATATCATGTTCCATCTCACTTTCTTCCAGGCTCTTGTATTTTTTTTCCTTTTCCTTGATGGTAGTATACACTTGCGTTTGTCACTCTTCTACTTTCCTACGATTCGTGGCGGGAGCTCACGTGGTTCGGATTCCACGTTAATCAGTAGGTCCACGTCTCATATAGCCTCGCTGCTGAACGGGACGATAAACTCAAACTCAACTCAACTTTTCTACTTTCCTACTTCTTTTTTTCTTTGGTCTCCGGATACCCTTTCACTTAATCTCTGAACTTCCACTTTCAGTGAATATCTCTTCTTCCGGGCAAACTCCATACTACGTGAGAAACAGTAGAGCTGCAGAGGGTAGGCAGTGGAAGTATAAAAAGGGAGGACTAGGAATTTATTTCGGGAGGGGTCCAAACTCTATATGAGGGTATTTTATATTAAAATTCCTAAGATTGCCCCTAAAATTAGGCTAAATTTACACAAAAGTCAAAATTTCGAGGGGGGTCCGGATCCCCAGGACCCACCTCCTGCGTACGTCCCTGGAGAGGATCTTTCTGATTTGAAGAAGATGCACATTTCCCTAAGTCAGTATTGTGTTAGCCTGAGTTGTGTACACTTTACAAAGTTTCTTGTACTCTTTTCCACTGTTATTCCTCATTTCTTTAATTCATTTGCTAAAATCTTTATCTGCAAGCCATGAATTTTGGACATTTTTATTATACTCACTTCATTTACCCTTTATGTCAATATAGATAACACAGAATTAAATAAATTCGCAATACTCACGTTTTCACAACACCGTTCAGCTACTATGGTTAATCATTAGCTGAGACAGCAACACGGTTAGTGACACTGTAACAGCGTAAACTCAACAAATATCGAATATTGTGAGATCTTAAGATTAAAAAATACTAAAACAAAAATCTAACTCGTTCCGAACACGTTAATTTTAGTAAAACTACTATTCATTGCGAATAGAATTATTCACCAAATAAAACTTCTATTTAATTATACAAAACAAATTTATATAAGAAAATAAAAAAGTAGCGTATTCTTAAGAGTTAGAACCTGGAGAAAATTAAAAGTAGCCCAAAAAAGGAGCTTATCGCCTCATTTGAAATTTATGTAGCAAGAGCACTTAAAAATCGCACAATCTGGAAACACTGCTTGAGCCAGTACCATGTTGTGGTCCAAGATAATCGTAGTTTGTATCTCAATAATTTTCACTTAATCTGTTTTATTCAAATGCTATGCTTTTACATATGGTCTTTCATACTGGCTACACAAGTGTTTTCTATTATTAGAGAATTTTGCAAACAGAAATAAAAATTTACTAATTTCAATACCACCCAAAGCGCGCATTCTATATCCCGTTTCTGTATCGCCTCGCGCTTCTCTAAGATCAAGCACATTGCAGATTACAATTCTGCAAGTGCTTTCTTCCGCTCTGATGATCATTTCTGGGTTTTCGTAATTTATTTTCCGTTGTGCTTATATTAGTCGGTGCGTATGTTTATGTCTATACTAGAGTTTTTCTTTCCTACAAGTTGCTTTGTCACAATATTGCCAGATTCTCATTAATTAACTGGAACATCTTATAGTTTTACTTCGTATTTCTCCACAACTTTCGCATATAAACTTACATTATGCCTTTAGATTTAAATTATTTACTTTCAGTCCTTTTCTAAAAAGATCCAGTAAGAATATGAGAGCTGGCATTATTACTTTTTATCTCTTGCGCTTAATTTTCCTGACAGTTATAGTTTCCTTGTTATATCCTCATCTAATAGTCTCTGCCGAGCAATCCTCGTCCTGAAGATACGAAAAGGAAGATATTTTAACTTGTGAATATGCATATAGTTATTTACATGCGAACTACTATTGGACTTATTTAAAAATTTTCTTATTTGTGGTACCTAAAAAAATAACTATAGCTGAACTGAAAGAAATGATTAACACGAATGCTTCAGCAGTTTAAAGAACAAATACTATAATTTCCGGCAACTTGACTATTTATATATGAATATGCACTTAGAACAACCTTTGATTTGGTACTCCTTTAGAGGAACGGGCATAGGGTGTCTTTCAGGTAAATAGATTATTGATACTTCGGACTTTGCTATAATTTCATTACAACACATAGTTTAACATGGGCATGGGGTATCTTTAAAATGGAAAATAAGTTATGAAATGAAATGAAATCTTTCAGTTTTACGTCCCACGCTTATGCCGGTTAGGCTAAAGAAGACGGTAAGTTATTGATACCTCGGACTTAGCTATAATTTCATTACAACACACAGTTTAACATCTGACACAGAAAGATGACATTGTAAAGTGACTACTATTAGAGAAGACCATAAAAAGAAAAATGTTCCAACATAAACATTTAAAATCTCGTGTAGTAGCTTTGTAGATCAGTGTTACAACAGAAGTCGAAATTGTGGCCCATAGCTCATATAAAGAATCGTTTCATCGTATTATAGATCAAATGGTTTTGGAAAAGTCTGAAGACACCCTGAGCCAACTTGACTAGTCTTAGAATAATAAACATGCCAAAGTATTCATAAATACAAAAACATTTATTTGATCTAAGAATACTTACAGCTTGAAGAACAGTTGATGTTTGATTGTAATCATATCCCAAAAACAGCAAGGCTATATTATGATCTGAACCAATGCATTGAGTTAACGATAATTTATATACTTGACAGAATACAATGAATGTACTGCCTGATAACTTCTTTGTGATACTCCAAATCAATGACGTTTCGCCTGTAAATATAACAAACTCTTAGCAGGTACCTTTAAATCCTGTTTTCAGTTACTTTTTTCCGTTTTATGAACTTAATTTATGGTAGAATAGATATATTAATACTAGCACTTTCAAAAGATAAAAAGCGGCTTTAATACAAGATAGAAAATTTATCATGCAAAATTCATTAGTTTAAATCTCAGTTGGAACTGAAAATCCAACTTAAGTATAAGTTAGCGGAATGCAAAGTATTCATTGTCTTAATTTTGTAAACTGTGTAGGGTACGTATTATTCTTGTACTCGATTTTCTTTTTAAATAAAGTAAAATGAAGGATAACAAGAATGAAAAAGAAATTTAATCTGGTATGAAATGAGTGAATAGAATCGTCTCATTCTATTTCTTTCTTCTTATTTGTTCTTATTTCATTGTAGATTATGCATTAGATCTGAAGTATTGAGTTAGGCAACATATAGCCGACTAAGCGGCAGTATTAGCAGCCGAATCGGCAAGAAACTGCTATTTTTTCGCTCAACGCTGAGTTGATTGCAAATGAAAATGAGTATTGATGGGTATTTATTTGATATTGGTAGTTGAGCTTTGCCTATGCATCGGAAGGAGGAAGTTCAGCAGGAAGCAGTACATATGTTATCTTCTGTTTATTGCAGTCAGTTCAATGTCCAGCTCCTCAACAAAATTCTGAAAATCTATTGTATTTGTACTTATCTGCTTTCAAGGTCTCGTAAGAAACTTGACTAATTGCTCACCATACCATACAATACCATACATATCATACCATAATTATAAACTATACTTCTTATCTAGCCATAATATTGGCATGTTTCACGCAGAGCACGTAGAGAAACTATGACCCTATATTGGTATTATGTGAGTTATATAATCAAACAAGTAGATACAGATTTCGTTTGTGAACCACATGACACTTAAATTGTCGATATCTTTGTCATGAAAGTAAAATGCAACATGGACTGCAAACTTATTTCTCTCTATCCAACTCTTCCAATTCCTCAAGAATAGTACTTTTATAAATATGATGATTCACTATTTAAGCAGTACTTTGATAAGTTGAGTGTCAGTGTCATAAATGGCATAGTAACTTCTTAGGTGATTGCTTCAAAAAAAAAAAAAAGTCCGAATATATTCCGTTATTTTAGTCAACGGTGTCTGATATTAATCATTCTCGTTCAAGGTTTGTAGTTTGTAATTTCTTCACTATATTAATATTGTGTCTCTAGGGACGAGTACACATTAAATACTTTCTCTGAAAGGTCCTTTGATTAATAATAATAATTGTCTCAACTACCGGGGGGCGCGGTGGCTCAGTGGTAGAGCGTTCACCTCTGGTGCTTGGGGTCCCGGGTTCGATCTCAGCCCCCGCCAAGTGAACTTTGTGGTGGACAAACACCGTGCTCGTGGGTTTTCTCGGGGTTCTCCCGTTTCCTCCCACTTTCTTCATTCCACCATTTCACTCATATCTCATCATCACCGTCTCCTTTAGCCTAACCGGCATAACCGTAGGACGTAAAACTCACAGATTTCATTTCATTTCATTTTGTCTCAACTACCTATAATTTTTAGCCAGAAAGCAACAACAGGTAAACACGTATCATTTATGTAAGTGATAAACAAAAGTGGCAGAGATGAAGACGTATATCTTTTTCAGTTTGTTTGTAGAAATCCCTACGAAATGTGCAATATCCATACGGTTGTAGGGTCTTTGAAACAATCTTTTTATGTGAATCACTATATGCATATCTACTCGTCCACATTGAAAATTACATAATCGATAATGCTTACAATAGATAATACAAAATAAAGTAGAAAATAATCTTTAATATTAACTTTACTCCATTCCAAAGTTTCTTTCTGGATGTTACAGACGAGTGCAAAAAATATTATACAATATTTTTCAGTAATCTTTGTATAAGACAATGTTTGCTTTTCTCCTCAGCAGCTATTACCTATGAACAAATACACCCCGTAGGTGAGTAGTATTTGCAAAACTTGATCGAACTCGGCTCTGATTGGCTGAGGGACGGCATGTGATATGATCAAGTGGCATGTCATATGGGTTTATACCCTCTTAATTTTGAGATGGGCACCTTGGTTCACCTATAAATTTTGGAAGGAGTGCATAGTGCCACCCCTTAAATTTTGAAAAGTGAGAAATTTAAAAATTTGGTATGATAGTGTAGCACCGGGTTATATACTTCTATAAATTTGGTTGATTCATCTCGTTCCCTTTATGGGTAATAACTTTTAAAAAATATACATTTTAAAGTTTTATTTGCCTACTTTATTGTCATTGATGAGGCGTTATTCTCTTATATGGTTATATGATTGAAGTATTTACTGGGACTCCATTCTCGTCCATAGAACATGGACACATTGTTTCACTCATCTTCAATGTTGGTCGGGATGTGTTTGTCTCTTCCGTAAATTTGAGAATTTTCAAAAAAAAAAAACTAAATAAAAAATAAAAAATAAAACAAATAAACGTTCTCTATTACTCGAATATTTAACTTTGTAAATTTGGCTGGTTTCTCTTTTATCCTTTCGTAATTAGAAATAAACCAAAACGATACATTAAACTTCATACTTATACGGCAACTTTGAGCACAAATTTTAAAAAATATTGCTAAGATTTTGAAAAGTTTTTTAGAACTTTTTTCAAAATATTGGTACATAATATTTCAAGTTTGAATATTTTTCCACTAATTGAAAAGTTTTCATTTAGTGTCATAGTTGGAATATAGTTCACCCTTGAAATTCTTTTACAAAATTTCATTTAGAACTTCGTTTGATTATTTTATTTAGCTTTTTCACTATCTGAAATTTGTAACTAAGTGAAAAAATACAAGCTGAACAAAAGAATAATTTCTGAAAAATTGGAACTGTTCAGAATAAGAAACATCTGTCACCATTGGACTTACGAATTGCATCATCATAGTGCATTCATACATGTTAGAATAAATTTTATTCATGTCAGAATAAATATATCCCATCCGTCTATGAGGTGCACACAATTGATCTCGTGTAAGTATTGTTCGAAACTGTATTCATTATAACATCATCGTTGCTACTTGTGTACACTTTCTAAACAAACGTGGTGTGGTAAAATAATTTACCAAGATTTCTTCTTTTCATCAGAGGACATATAAAATTAAATCTAGCCGAGTTATTTGTACAAACTCAGAGTACTCTCTGGAAGGTAATAAATTTATTCTTCCTCCAAGATCTACACATAGAAGTTGAGAAACAACAGAAGGTATTAAGTTTTTTAAATGCCAGTACTTAATGCCTTCTTTTACAAAGGACTTTTAGGCAGATACCATCAATTCTGATTCATGAAACACCCATGTTAAAGTTGAAATAGTGTGTAGTGAATCTTTTCGTGTACATGGCTACGATGATGGATCTTACAACGTCAGAATGTCATACAATACTTTGTAGAGATATGAAGCATCTAAGAAAGACAAGTACAATGCATATATGCAGGCCCGTACGAAGGAGGTCTAGGGGGGTCGGCCCCTCATAAATTTTTGCCGGCTCCACTAAAATGTTCACGCCAGGCTTGCAAATGAATTATAGTATGGTGATGAAATATATGGTTGGGTTGGGTCCCACTTAACTTCAGCCTCCCCCCCCCTACATTTTTGGCCTGGCTACCGGCCTGCATATATGGCAAAATATTCTATACCTGTCACAAATTGAGTGGAACAAATTTACAAGTGCAATGTATACCGTATTGACGTTACGAATATTCTTTCTTTCCTTTCTGTCTTCTGTAGAAAGAGATAGTTGCGCAACCAGATATGTGAAAATTGAGACCTATATCTGGCTGAATCGCGAACCAGCTATTTCAGCCGTCTGCCTCTAAATAATGTTTACGTCACTCAGAATGAAATAGCCGAAGTGGGAGTTTCGACTCTGCAAGAGAAGAAACTGTTAATCGTTATGAAAAGTCAGATGAGTATTATAACAAGCGAATATAGTTTTGGAATTTGGATAGAAATTGAAGTGAGTTTTGTAATTAAAGGAAGTGAATTGAATTTAGGTTTTGATGAAAAGAATATATTTCATAGTGCTACAGCCAGTGAATATATATTTTCACGATTAATAAGTGGTTTTCATTCAGATCGTTGGAATTGTATTTAGAGGCCTATCTGAGTACACATATTACGTTCACCTCAGTGTAAAGTAAGGTGAGTTTATTATTTGAAATATTAATAATATCTCGAAGAAGCCAGATTTGAGGCGAAAGGTTAAGTATTAAAAAATAAGTAAGTTATATGAAGCTAGTAAAGTATATAAAGACACTAATGGTTGATTGTGGATTATGCCAGTTTCTTATTTAAATGGAACATTATACAGTTCTTGTTAAATATTTGTATTCAGAGACTTTTAATATCTCATTTGGTTTATATTTGAGAATGTTTATAAAGTTTATTGGAAAAGAGAACTTAATCATCTTATTATTTCGAAAGATCTACTTTTGCTTAAATTTATACTTGCTCTGTATTGGTGGAACATTTTTCCATGCCGAGGAGTCTTATTAATACTATTATTACAAATGTACGTGTATAAAATTTTTCCCTTTTGCGGAAATTTGTCCTAGTCTATATTGAATTAGCTAGTGCCCCGCCAACGAGCCTCGCTTTTATAACAAGAGCACGTTACAATTGAGTTCTAACGATAATTTTATTCTGTTACAATTGTACACAATTGTGTGTGTGAAATATTCTCTTGAGGTTTGTTATGAAAGAAGTATAATTGTTAAAATAAATACTACTTTGAAGAATATGTAATGTATCTAATACAAAATTGATATAACGTACGTGAAATTGGCCTACATCGATCATGGATACACGTGTGTATTTTTAAGAAAGAGTTTATTGTGACAATATAAACATTGATTTGTGGATTAATAAATATTGCTAGAAACCTGAAAAGCATCCAGTTCGAATTAAAATTGTACTGTAAAGAAGAACTTGTGCAAGAAATGCAAAATAAATTGAATAAACTGTATTAAAATTTTTGTTTAAAATGGATGTTTGCAGTTAACTATCACCAACCAATGTGTGTATACAAATTTAAAATAAAACTATAAATTAAGTTAATCTATATTTTTTAAGTACAAGCCCAGGTTGTCAAAAGCAGTTACGGATAGATGTGATACAATTCTGCTGACGTAGATGACATGTAGAATGCATCCTATTGTTGTAATTCTTTGTACAGCATTGCCAGATATTTTCATTCTTAACCGTTCCGATTGTTCAGTAATGATGTTTCTCTTTGGTTTCTTTTTTCCATTGAGCTTGAAATTTTAAGGTAAAGAAAAATATACAACATTTCTAACTTAAGTTTTTGTATAAAATTTAGAAAGTTTAACAAATCCAGACAATTTTCAACTAAAACATCTAATAAAAGCTTTAAAAAAGCTTTTCAATTAGTGCAAAAATGTCCAAACTTGAAAATTTTTATACGAAGTGTTGTGACAAAATTTGAAAGTAATGCTCAAAATATTTTTAACAAAAGTCTCGAAAACTCTTAAAAATTTTAAACAAAAGTTTTCAGAAACTTTTAACATTTTATATGAAAATTTGGAAGAGATAATTGTTTATTCAAGGGCTTTTAAGTTTATGCAAAAATTTTTAAACTAAAAAATAATCAAAATTTTAAAAGAAGCTTTTAGAGAATGACAAATTTACAACCTAAAAGATTTAAAACAAAATTTTCATAAAATTGAAATGTTCAGCTAATGAAATTGCATAAAACATAGCTTTCCACTAATTACCTAGGACTATGAGTTGTTACTGAAGTTCGAAACATCAAATTTTTGTTGTAATATATCAAAATGTTTCCATAATTAGCTTTCATGTTTCAAGTTTTAAATTTATCAACCAAAAACCTTAGACTATGAATCATAACACTAATCCTAAGGTTCAACAAATTTTGAAACTGGAATTTTGAAATAGTGATAAAAATATCAACAAAAGTTTTCAAAACATTTGAAAATTTTAAAATAAAATTTCGAAATTATCAGCCAATGGGATTGCAAAAGATAGCTTTCCACTATTGAGATTATACTATTAGTTGTGTCTAAGGTTCAAAGCATGAAATTGTTATCGCTACATATTAATACATTTTAATAATTACATATCTGGTTTGAATTCCTAAATTTTCCCACTAATGGTCTTCTCGTATGAGTTGTAGCTACATTTTTGATGTTCAATAATTTCCAAACAAAAATGTTGAATTTGTGGTCGAAACTTTTTAAGCAATTTTCGAAGATTTGAAAGTTATCAGCCAATCAGATTGCTTCAAGAATAACTTCCGACTATGAGTCGTAAGTGAAATACTGTACTAAGGTTCACATTGTATAAATTAAAAATGTTACACAAAACTTTTGAAAATTTTTAAACGAAGATTTCAAAGTAAATCAAATTGCACCAAGAATACATTTACAACAATGACCCTATACTATGAGTCGTACCTGTAATCCTAATCTTTAAATTGTCAAAATGTTGATGTGTATCAATAGACTGCTGTAATTACCTATCAGGTGTCAAGCTCAAAACTTCGAGTTAAATGTAGGGATCAACCAATCAGATTTCACCAATGACCTTATACCATTTTCTGTACTTATCCATACAATCACATGGTATAATAAAAACATGATATAGCCACATGCGGTCAAAATCACCCAAATTGAAATTTTGACAGTTTTACACGTGCAAAGATTAACGTGAACCAACAAAATTGAAAATGTATACATCTAAGTCCTAGACAACAATTATTAACTATTTCTTTGACAATTCCTAAATTTGAGGGATGAGCTAATGTACCCCTCTCAAAATTGAATAATATTTCAAAGTACTCATATCCAAGGGATAAAAATGAAATTATCATTTATCATATAATGATATGTTACAATAAAACCACATCTTATAAATTAGACTACAATGCTCCTAAATTTGAATTGTTTGTCAATTTTTACCCATAGAGGGAAACAATATGGACCACCCAGATTTATATACCTCAGTAATAAACTCTTATTTATTTTCTGTTTTGACTATTCTCAAAATTGAAGGATGACTCTTCCACAATTTCAAAGTACGTATCAGGGTATCTATGATATATCCAAAAGAAGAAACAAATGTACTAATCCAAATAACTTGCAATAAAACACTTTACTGGGTCTCAGGGTAGTACATTCAAAATCCCCCCCTCATACAAGATAAATTTTTCCTCCGAAATTTAAAGTGTTAAGTACAGTTTATGTATTTTTGATCATAGAAGGATAGATGGTAAACCAACCACATTTACAGAGGCATTTATTCACCTTGTAGAGAACATTTATCAAATTTTATTTTTCAAGAGTCCATAAATTTAAGAGGAGTGTATCAATACAGCTATGCCCTATGAAAGAAAATAGACCCCTGCGCTCAGCTATATAACCATGTGTTGAAATAAAGGCTCATCAAAAAGTCAATAACTGGCTACGTGGTAAGCACATGGCACAACAAATATTCTAATAATTTTTTACACATAGAAGGGGCAAGCTGGACCATCCAGTCTTACAAAGTTATATACTCGAGTTTCAGAGAACATTTAGAAAAACGTTTTTTGACAGTTGTCAAGTTTAAGGGGTGGGGAAACACACCCTAGTAAAATTTTAAAAGGGGACATCAATATGTCCATGTCCTATGAAAATTAATATATCTCTGTATTTAACAATATAAGTATGTGTTGTAGTAAAGGCTCATCAAAGAAGATACTAATGCAGTTCGGAAACTAACCTACGATTGGGTAAAAAGGAAACACAGAAGAATTTGTTATATACATCTGAAAACTACTTCTTTGCTCTATTTTGCAATATAGTCTCCATAGTCAACATTCAGGCACTTATCATATCTCTGCACTAGCTTAGAAATTCTACGCATAAAAATCTCACGCCTGTGCCTTGAGCACACGCGTCTCTCGCACAGTGCTTCCTGTAGCCTAACCTCTGTGCCATTACGTTATATAATATAGTCCTGGAAATTTGTGGAAGTTCATCGGAAAGCTCCGAGATTGTGAAACGTCGATTTTCACGAACTTTTCCATCACTTTTCTGAACGAGTTCATCAGTGAGTACTGATGACGTGCCATTCCTCTCTTCATCCTCATCCAGTTTTAATTGAATGAAAACATTTACGAACAACTCCTTCACTTATCACACTTGGTCCATACACAGCGCAAAGTTCCCAATGAATAGCTGCTGCCGAATATTGTTTTGCCGTTAGAAAATTTATAACACCTCTCACCTCGCATTTGGCGGGGTTTTCTATTGCATCACAATTTTCAGACGCTACAAAAGTGTAACTATTGATCACACAACTTTCACTCTATCATGGCTGGATGCAGATTGATTTACCGCACACGGCTGTGCAAAGATGGTAGAGTTACTACTATTACACGCACAGTGAGCATAGTGCAAGTTAAATAATTTACCCACAAAAGCAGATATGCAAGACCACTTTACACAGATACATATTCAGATCCTACAGAACATTTACCAAAAGATATAGATGGATAAGGAAATGAATAGTGCCCTAACATGGATTACTGTAATATTGATACGAAAAGTACCTCATATCCAAAGCTAACTTGAGCTCAAGAATAAAATAAGAAATACTTCGATTTTTGAAGTTAGTCAAAAATTCCAAAAGCGAAAATTGTTCATATTGCCGAAATACCTAGAGTTACAAGGGTGAAACAAAACATGGACATTCTTTGGTAGAACAGACTTACAGTAAACAAGTAAAAATACATTTCACCCTTCAAATTTCTAATTAAAATTGCGTCGAAAATATTCAAATTTAAATATTTTTGCTTGACGTTATGTGATTACCTTCTATTTTTCACCAGAGAAGCAGTACCAACCCACACTGAAAAAAAAGACTAAGATTTCCGTGTGGATACATCACATTTACCCAAATGCGCTCCTTAAGTAATGTAATTTCATATATAAAAGTACAGCAGGTGGGTACACCATGCCAAGTCTGAAGTTCGGCGTCTCCTCACAGCATGAAATGACGTCTTATTACTCTCGTAAGGTAGGGAGTCACAGATTTAGAAAGAACCAAGAGGGGACAATCGTAAGAAGTTGGTAATAAAATTATATACGTAAGTTACCACCGTCGGAATGGGAATGGTGTTAATTCTAGATATGAAATGGTGGTCCCACAATACAAAATTTTTGCTGGACGGTGGTGTAGATCGTACTACGAATGAAACAACATTACTTAATATGGTGACGCGCGTAACTTGGTAAAAACAGCATTTACATGCCGACTGGATTATGCATTTTTCTCCGTGCATCTATAATATATTTTGACTACGGTTCCATATCTTCGGTGCGACTTGTAAAATTAGGCAAGTTAAATTTTGGACGCTGTATATATATCCCTGCATGATAGGCATCCCTCCTTCCGCCATCAAGTATACTTAATTTAACTTTAACACAGTGAATGCAAAGATCTGCTATTAAATTTAGAAATATGAATTGAATGTAGAGCTGGCCTGTAGCGCAGCCGGTAGTGACCGACTGACAATCCAACGGCTCGAGTTCGATTTCTGTTGAGTGAAATTGAAAATGTAACCTATTCCGTATGTCCCAGAGGTGGACAAAACTTCTGAAAATTATTATCGGATGTGAAGCTGGTTTCGAAGGCTACTCAAAGTGACAGAGAACAGGGGTGCCCTGACCACGTGGCTTCACAAAAGCCGCGTAGCAGGCTGTAGTCCTTCATTACCTGTTGCGTCTTAGAGATTGTTTTGTTATGAATAGAATTATAATTTATCTAGGCCTTTGGGATAGCAGAGGAGCAAGGATGTGGAAAGGCAGAGATCCCAACCTTACCGGAGGTACTACCCAGGCATTCTCCTAGTAGGACAAAGGTTTAATTATAATAAAAGTAATAAATATTGTCACCTATGTAAGTGATTAGTGCCACCAACGTAAATATTAAAATTATTATATGTGGCAAAAGTATATATTGATATAACTGTTTTTCTGCAAAAGTGTTAATAAGGAAATAAATATTTATATGAATACATACAACGCTAAATATGAATTTTAATTCGTAACAAGGATAGGCAATCTTGCAGGCAGTTTCGAATATATTTCTGTTGCCGACAGATGGTGCTCCTTATGCTGTGGTTGACAGTATAGAGTACATTACGTTCAATGATCCTAAGTCAAAGCTATGTGATTGAATGAGTGTTGTTCGTACTGACAGAAGGTTCCGTAATCGTTGTGTTGGATGCAATCAAGTGCTGCGCAGAACTGAGAACACTAAAAGAGTCGTTTGCAAGGAGATAGAAGCAAAATCGACCAATGTGCTATATAAATCTGCCGTAATTGATGATGTACTGTCCTACAAGTGTCATATGGGTGTTTACAGGCAACGGATGCGGAACTGTGAAACTGATTGAGTGGTTGCTAGTACATCGAGTCATACACAACCATCGTTGGCAGTGAGTGACCCTGCTGATTCGTCTGGAGATCAATAGTTTATGCCGTGGACAGAACCGCGAAGTATATCCGGTAAAGTGAATGAATTGATAAGTATGCTCTTCCAAAGAGTAATTGCATCACATGAATATTGTTTCCTTGCAGATCTACAAAACAATTAGTTTATCTTATGAACTTCGCAAACAAATATTCATAAAGAGACGATTGTACGTCCCAGTAGGCAACGGGTGTTGTGAAAGTCATTTAATAAGAAAATGTATTGTGTGAAGGAACATGTTGCACTTGTATGTGCATTCGAATTACAGCTCTATGGAAGCCGGAGAGGTATAACAATATCTTTGCTACCAGATAATTGTGAACCGACCATAAAAGATTAATTTGGAAAATGTATCCTTTCGTCAGAACGTTTGAATGCTTTTATAGGATTAACACGGGAAAATGTAAATCAACCTCGAGAGATGCTAACGTCTATGCTAAGCTTTTATAATAGAACTGTCATTCATAATACTGTTACCTTTCTGTTTAAACTCGTACTGGCAATTCGAATAGTGTTACTGCTGCAACTCTAAGGCTGGAAAGGAAACAGGAAGTTTCGGATATGTGTGCATCTGAAATGACATCCTTCTAAAACGATATTTTACCTGTAAGTTCGGAGTCGTGGGCTGTTGGCTAGACGAGCTCATAACCACTGAAACATCTATTATGGCAACGAAACTTCATAATATTGTTGACCATTTAGTGCTAATATTAGACACGTCGGCAAGTGTTCGAATCATGAATATAAACGAAAATCGTACTCTGAACAAAATGTTTCCTCTATGTAAACCATTTGCTACTTATAGTAAATAGTTATATTGTAGATATGTTGAGGCTATATACTGTAAACATAAATGACCAAGCAATAGTGAAATGTGTATTTCAAGATTCAAACGGGTTAGAGAATCTCATGATACAAGTCAAAATTTGTTGTTTGGACCACGGCTTTCGGCTATTTGTTGTTTAGAAGAGAAAGAAGTTACAGTTCTAAATCCAATTTAAACTACTCGCTGAACAAAACAATATGTTTATTGTAAAATAAATATGTCTGTTTTAATGCCTGCTCTGAAAGGTAGACGCGGGCAATTGTCTACGGCAGAGGCTAACTATCCCGGATGTTACTATATATATATATATATATATATATATATATATATATATATATATATATATATATATATATATATATATAGGCCCTATATATATAGACCCTATATACAACATATCTATCGGTGGCGTTTTGAGGTCATTCGTGGCATTCTTGGATAAAAGTATCGTTTTCTACATCACCAATGAAACAACACGTTATTTCTTTACGTTGCATTGTTATGCTGGATAGCTTCTTTTTTTTACATAATACTTTTGGGAATCCTCTTAATTCCGACGATGACCTCGTTCACAAGGTAGTTCAGCAAGAAAAACAGCACATCGCTGAGAATACACTAGGACTAGAAGTGGAAGAGCACGATTGGAACAAATGTATGCTCTTTCGCAAATGTCACACTTGCGAACATCCTGAATTTCCCGGTAATGAAAAAAAAACTTAAGAATGCATGTTAAAGGTTCCTATGAGTTATTTAAGCTAATTTCCTACTCGGTTGAGGTGCTGAACGGAGATAAGAGCATCAATCTTCATTTCCTGAAAGAAAATACTCTCGTGGTTAAATTCGAGGTACAATCTCGACATATTTGTAGGGAGACATATGGGTGTTATATTGACTATGTTCGAAATACAAGTGAAGGTTCGGGTCTAAAGTGTTTTATTGTGAATATGCAAGTGGAAATCCAACAGTTGGATGGTGTTCACATCTCGCTACAATCATTTATTACCTTTCATGTGCTCGAAATATTGATAACATTGTTCGGTGTGCAGAGAGTTCAATCAAAGTGTGCGCTTCCAGTCTTTTCACTGCAGTAATTAACGCAGTTAGGAATGAAGATGGAAGATTGCACATACTGTTTCCTTTATTTTTCTTGTAATGTTTTCTAATTCAGGAAAGACATTGCAATACCAACGTTTTGCATATTCTTGTATGATAATCACCTTGTGCATTGTAACTTGTTGTCATATTATATTTAGCGATGATCAAAAACGTTTTTTTTTCTTTAAAGCAAAATTAATTATATTGGCATCATACTAAGACAGACAGAAAATCAGTGGCAGTAGCGCTTTTACGCGGTTTCTGAAAGGTAAAAATGTGAGTCATATTGCCATGTAGAGCCATTCATGACGAGTCGGAAATGCAAACTCGACCATCTTTGACTTCTGACAGTATTCGTGCCGGCCAAAACATCTATGATGTAATGTGGTTGCTTATCTAGCAGGCGAAAGTACAGCGACCCAACTTTGTTTTTTCTTATTTTCACTAAGTAGCACCGAAGGTATCAAATCATGGTCAAAGTATGTTACATGTGGGTTAGTGCTGTTTCTATGGTAGAAGATAGAAAGTGATCACTCAAACATAAAGCATAAAGATTTGAATTCGAATATTTTCGACGCGTTTTTCACTAGAAATTTGAAGGGCGAAATTGATTTTTGTTTCTTTTGAATGCATTTGAACAAAGTATATTCATATTTTGTTTCACCCTCGTAATTCACGTCGTTTCTGAGATATGGACAAGTTATGATGTTCGTATTTGTAACAATAACTTCAAAATTCGAAGGAATTGGAAGTTGATTTTCTGGCGAAAGACATCTTATGAGGTACTTTTCGTATAAATATCAGAGCAATCCGTGTAAGGTCACTTTTCACTCCCTTATTTGACTATACCTGGTTATGTTTTGACATTTCCCAAATTTAAGGTGTGGACCAACATACCTTTTTCTCAAGTTTAAGGAGTGAGCATCAGTGTACCTCAACCTATGAAAGAGAATACACTTCTGTATTCAACCATAGAACTACATAACATGATAAAGGCTCATGTAAGAAGATAATTTATGTCAAATACCGACCACGTGGGAAGCACAGGTAATAAGAATATTTTGGCAATAGTTTACTCATAGAAGGGAACACGCATTACTACCCTATTTTACAGAAATATATATTCGAGTCCAAGAGAACAGTCACTAAATTTAGTCTTTTAATAATTTCCAAATTTAAGGGAGCATTCTCCTTATACTCCTCATACTCCTCCCAAAATTTAAGATGGGAGCGTGAATGTACCTATGCAGCTTCAAAATTTAAAATGTTTGCCAATTTTTTACTCATAAAACAGAACGAGATAGACCAACCAGAGTTATAGAGATGTATAAACCGGTGCTATACTGCCATACCAAAGTTTTGGATTTGGTGATTTCCAAAATTTAGGGAAATGGTACCATACATTCTTACAAAATTTAGGGGATGGGACAAGAACTCATGCTAAATTCAAGAGGGCATTGACCAATATGTCTTCATACACGTGGCATTCATAAACTAATCAGAGCCGAGTTTGATCGAGTCATGACAATACTACTCCGTGTGTATACTCTTCACATACGACCATGAGATTTACCAACACTGTAAGCATGAAGCTCGAATTAGCAAAGGCACAATTTACTTATTCAATAAACAGGCAATGAACGTGGCATCTGAAGGTAGTGTAAGTACACTACCTTCCTACAAACAACAACATATTTATAAACATGCGACAATAATTTTGGACATGACTGTACATACAAAATAATATATTATGGTAAATATACCTAGGTAATAATGTTACTACAATATTCACCTTACCGTGGCTGTAAGGTTCGAAAGTGATAATTGCCATCTTTCTAATATGAAAATTATTACGAATTAAAATTATTACATTCTGTAAATGAGAATTAACAGTTGAGTAGCAGCATCGTATAGATAAACTTGCCACTAAACAAATTAACAATGAACAATACATTACTATTTCTTATCTTGCACTTATGTTCTTTACGGTGTGTAAATGGGCCACAAACTTCTGTATTCTTTGCTATTTTATCTTGCAAACAATATATTCTGAAGCTACTATGAAATCTGGAAGGTGACTAGAAAAGACGATAAAAATATAAATTACTTTACATTTTATGCCAGATTTGCTTCTATAATATATGTTGCTAGGTTAATTAATGTTTACAATTTAGCTGACGCTATTTTAGAACTCAATCTATTACAGTTTAATGAAATAATTCAATAGATTGATTGAGCAGTACAAGAAAAACTGGAAGAAATTGTGAATAAGAAAATAAATACAAGTAAAAATTAGGAACGTTTTTCCGTATTGATTATCTAATTACTGTAATCTGCTATACTGGGCTTTTAAACTTAAAAACTGTGTTTTGTACCTGGTAAAGAAGTTTTAAATAAAATCTTTTAGAATTTTCAATAAATAGAATTGTCAACTCTTCGTGTTCAAATGCCTCTCAGTGATAAAGAGTACTAAGGAAAGTAACCTCCAAGGGAAGAAAATTACAAGCATTTACTGTTTTCATGTTTAAAAATTAAATTGAAAACATTCTGCATTCATTTTAGCTGCAAACTCTCTCTCTTTATATATATATATATATATATATATATATATATATATATATATATATATATATATATATATATATATAAGTGCTTTTACTGTGTACTGTAGCGCTCAAAAATATAAGACCACTTTTTAAAAACTTGCTTTTCGATTGTTACAGTCATATTTGTTGTTTTATGAAAAACTAATTACATATTCTGAAAGAACAAGTGATTCTAGATAAGAAAATATTATTTTTAATTAGTTTCGGTGGTTCCCTCTACTTTACGCGAGATTTATTACTTTTGGATAATTTGCAGAAAAGGAACAAACTCTTGTCTTCTTAGATACAGACAT
Source organism: Thermobia domestica (assembly GCF_964235325.1). Classification (NCBI taxonomy): domain Eukaryota; kingdom Metazoa; phylum Arthropoda; class Insecta; order Zygentoma; family Lepismatidae; genus Thermobia; species Thermobia domestica. The sequence continues at coordinate 259,150,161 of NC_137455.1, forward strand.
ACGTTTATTTTAAACAAAAATATGCAAATTCTCTTTTGAAAAGAATGACAAAATACTTGGCTTCCGTGAAAATTTTCTTATGTTCAAGTGACGTTGTGAAGTAAACCTCTGCAAAATCTGTAAAAATACACGTTTTTGCTACTTTTCTCGTTTTTCATACTTTTTTTTACATCTTGGAGGCATTAAGTTTCGTTTACGCACTTTATTAATACGCTGTTAGCCGACCTTTTCCGTTGTACAGCGTTGTTACACGTTCTGGTATTGGCTTTAAAAAATTCCTAAAAAAAAAAAAAAAAAAAAAAAAAAAAAAAAAGTCGTTTTGGTTTTGAAGCTTTTTCAAATTTCTGCAATCGCTCTTCGAAGCTCCAACATAGAGTTAAACTCCTTTTGGCTAATTCTCGGTTCATCAAGACCAATACATCTTTAATTGTGCTCTAGCGATCGTGCTGTCCACTCCAGCAGAGCACTTTTCACCTCGTTGAATAATTTCTTAGCTTCTCTGGAGACATGGTAAGTTTCATTATCTTGTTGGTAAAACTAAGTCTTTCTTCATCCCAGCAATTTCTTTTTTGACGAAATCATACATTTCTCTATCAAATTTAAGTATCTATACATACTTAAAGAATCACCCACCACAGCTATCTCGCCGAGCGCTTTGGCTGCCATACAATTCCAAATCATTTGGAACGTGCCTGCGTTTTACATTTTCGGCACCGTGCATTGAGATTAAGTTTTCTTCTGGCGTTCTGCGTACTATTACTGGCCGACTAGGGAATACCTGAAAGCTAGTCTTATTGCGAAAAGGACGATTTTCCATATGTCTTGGGTTCAATACTCATTGGAATCATTACTTTCTGTTGGCACCACTCAAAAGTGGCTTTTGAGCAGCAAGGTGCGATCTCCTGCCCACTTTGACGAGTCTTCGTTTAATTGTTGCTATATACACTGTTTTACCCATAAGATCTCCTAGTTCTCTTGTTGTAACTCTTCTGTTCACTTTTCTTACGATCGGATACTTGTTTCGTGTTTTCATATCGCCTAATAGTTTGGTGAACACACGTTTTATTAATGCTCAAGATATCAACTATATCTTTTCTTAAACTAATTATCTGCCACTGAACATTAATCGAAACACTACCTTTCTACACCACTTGTCTTCGATCAAACACAGTTGTCACATGAAAGCACAAGTGTAGATCGACTGCCCGTGCATTGGTCTGTAGGTTTGTGTTATCGATAACAGATGGCAGTGTCATCAAATTTATAAAATATTACTACAGATTTTGAAGCTTAGAAAGATCGATTTGCATTAGAATCACTTGCACATATATAGATTGTTGCCAAAAAATGAATATTTTTCTATTTTGTCACATCTTCTTACTTAAGCATTGTGTATTTGCTGATATTAATCCTTAACTTCGGCTCATAAGACATGACTTTGTTCATTTTCTGGAAATTATCGAAAAAAAGGTCCCGCTTAAATTTGAGGAAAACATCACAACTAATTCAAAACAGTGTTTCCTTATATAAAATAATTTGTCCGTTCAGCATATGTAATTATGTTTTCAATAAAACAATAAATGTGAACTATAACAGTCGTAAACCATGTTTTTATAAGGATGGTCTTATATTTTTGAGCGTTATAGTATGTTACCAAACATTCTACGCAACTAAATGATTCAGTGGGGAATATAAAGGAAAGGAAAGTGAGTTCTTTCATATAAATCACAACTTCCACTTCAGTTTCCGAAGCTTGTGTAAGTAAAGTTTTCTCTTAGCACATGACGTACTTACTTAGACTCCCAAAAAGTTTAAAATTACTAATGATATACTAAAAAGCATTTCCACTAACAATTATATATTCTTTTTCAAGTTCTCATCTATTTATCTTCCCCTCTGATACACCCTATATTTTCTTATGAAATGCATAGAGTGTTGAAGAACAGAAAATTAATTTTTTGCAGTATTATTTCTTATACTAAACTAGCTGAAATTCCCGTTGTTTGCACGGGGAGGATAAGGTTTATGCAATATAATATTTGAAGGTAAAATAAATAAATAAATAAATAAATAAATAAATAAATGAGGAAGGAAAAAAAGAGCAACACCTCGGGACTTGCCCTCGTTGATATCAGTGAAATATTTAAAGAACAAAGAGCTACCCCTTTGACGTTATCTCTGTCCATATCATCATCATCATCATCATCATCATCATCATAGGTATTCTGCCTTTATTGGCAGGTCACTTGCCGCAGCTGAGAAGCTTCCATGCTCCACGGTCCTCCGCTAACTTCTTCGTCTTCGCGTATGATCTTTCTGTTTTTATGTAATCCATTAATTGTAGTCTCCTTCGCCCTTTCCTCTCTTTCCCGCCACCATACCCTCTAGGACGTCCCTCATGATACAATCTCTTCTTAGGCAATGTCCCAACCAGTTTCTCTTCCTCTTCCTAATAATATCTAAAAGTGTCCATATGAATGTGGTAAATAAATAATAACAACGTCTATGGTATTACCGTCTATTAGTGAAATGAAAATTACCGAAAATGAACGCTTTCGGCGTTACACTGTCAGTTCCAGGACCAGCTGAAATATCGCAACTTGCCCAAACTTGGCTCAAATGTTATCGGGACTTTAGCCAATCAGCTTAGTGATTTCAAAAACTACGTATTCGATACTACTATGTTATTTTTCACAACATGTTAGCGTCATATTATATAGGTTACATATAAACGCTATGTTAGCGTCTCATAACATGTTACTTTCCATGCTCTCAATTCCCCATGAAGATAGGGACTAAAGTTAAATTTTTGAGGTGTCAGGAGTGTTATTTGTTCATCTCAGCAAACCAGAAAACTATGAATTTGACACCAATATCCGGTGTCCAGATATTTATCATCTCCCTGTATGCTTACGTATGGTTCACCTCGTAATGTCTCCCTCGTGCTGAAATTTCAAGAAAGTGTTGCGTAGGCTTAAGATCTGTACCAATTTTTCTGACTATCAGCGACTAAAGAAAGTGATTGTTCAAACCATTTTGCAAATATATTTAGCAACAAATTTCTGTACTTACAGACTGCGACAATATAATTAAAACACTTTAACAAAATACAAGTTATCTAATAAGACTATCTTTAGTCTGTAGCTCAATTTATATTTATATGGATTTCAGGTGTGAGGTTCTTGAGTTGTTTCTTGCAAAACAGTGTCTATATTGATAAACTGGCATATTGGACAACTTCTGAAAAAAAGGATGAAAATAAAAAGAATTTTTGAAGAATAAATTACAAAATATATATAGTCTTAATGTTTGAACTGGCGTTTTTGACTCACTGTAGAATTGAGATCAGAATGGTGACAAAAACGTAGTTCAAATAATTTACAAAATTGTAATTATTTATAATACTAAATAAATTACATATAATAATTTAGCGAAAATAAAAATCTACATGGAAGAAATTTAAGTAGACAAAATTCCCTTGTCTTTTACCAGCTCTTGAATTGTACCATGATGATTTCACCTAAACAATCTACATAGCGGTTCTGCCACGTGGCTGTCAAATTCACTTTAGAGTCCCTGGACGATAAACCAAACAGCATCATTGTACGAACCCTAATTTGTTCGTATTAAATTTTCAGATGATTTACCTGTTTTTGATATCTTACACTATATTATTCTATATTTGATAAAATGAAAGAGGAAAAAATTGGCCATGTTTCTTAAATTGCATCGAAAAATTTCCCCTAAATTGTATTTATACGGATCAACATTTTAAGATCTTTACCTATACCTTTCAGAAGCAGTAAAGAAAAAAACACTACAACTTGTTTCTTACAAGTAAAGGCCATGAATATGTCACTGGGACTTCTGAATGAAGCATATTTCATTCGAAAAGCATAATAAAGATATATACAAACACAAATAATTAGGTGCAATGGATAACTGAAAAGCTCTTGTGGCCCAGTCATCTGTGCAAGTTAAAACCACGAATTGCAAAATTATCAATTTTATGAATTACATTTACCTTATAATATAACTACTGTAGAGACATGGAAAATATATGAGTTTCTTGGTAATAAGCTAGGCTGTCGAGAGGCATAAGTTACATTGACCTATAACGTATATACACCCTTAAGCGAAAGTAGTATTACCACTCCTCCATTTGGGAAACAAACTTGTTCAGCTAACGTAAGATAAATGTGGTAAATTCTATCCAGTTGTGATTATAACGTAAGAACAACGAATCTAAACAATTTGTAAGTAATAAATGCCACAAGTTCCAGTTTCATTACATACATCCACTACGAGGCGAAAAACTATTGCTTACCGATATCTTTTTCTTGTCGTAAGGGTTCTTGAATTATGATATTATTACATGGAATTAGAAGTGGTAAGCACTTGGTTTTGGTTTTGAATTTGTTAGCTTCCAAAAAAGGATAGGTATTTCTGTCATTTTTTTAACTATGAAAACTTAATAATGATAGTGAATGATAAACTTGCCACTGTATTGATCGAAGAAAACACGAATACCATTATTACATGGCACGACGTCATAGTGAAGGAGATTATAAGAACAAAATATTCTTGACGCAATCGGTTATTACAGTTTAAAATTAAATCTATAAAAGTTAGAAATAATGAATTGTAAATGAATAATTCAGGAGTAAATTCGGGTACGAGTTATTTCCTGAAAAAACGTATATAACCTAGACTCAGCCCTATTTCTACTCGGAATAAGAAATTCTGCAAACTGTTAACATTGTTTTTTAGTAATTCTTTAAAAGTACCCGCATCGAGTAAACATATGAATTTATTTCATATGATTTTCAAGACATATCTTACGTTTCCGTTGTAACTTTTTTGTATATTGCTGCGACTGAGGAGTAAACTACATCCTGAAAACCTCAATTGATTGGAAAATGAAGAGTGGTCTGCGTGGGAGGGTCTCCTATCTTGGTCTACAAGATTCTGAAAAATTGTATTGTAATCCAGTATTGATCCATTGGCAGAGGTGCGGACCTTTGATGCACAGGGTCTCGGTGCGAGAGCTGTGATTTAAAAGAACAAAGAGAAGTAGTTCGAGAAATCCATGCCCAATTATTGTATAATTCCATCTTTCTACGTTTTAACATTCGTCCTATACTGTGGAGTATACAGCAGATTATAATTCCGCATATAATCACACAGGCCATCGTACATATCACGATACTTCACAATTCCATGGTTTGGTCTCTTTAGTGTAATCTGAATTAAATCTGTTATAGTGGCATACGCCCTTATCTTATTAATAGAAAACTGATTTCTAAAACATGGGTCGCAGTAGTACATACTAAACGGGAGATAAGGGATTATACGTTGGCTTCTGTTTAAGGAAGTTGTAGATCTCGATTTTTTAATAAGATAAAACGAGCACTCCATAGCGTCAAAGATGCAGTTTCTTTTTTTGAAAAAGGGACTAAACTGTGCGGTTGTCAGTTTATGGCTATTCTGAATGACATACATGCATATCGAAATTCTTTCGCTCACCTGTCATTGTTGGATACTCAAGTGTCTCTTGCTCCGTGCTACAAAAAAACCATATTAGATATCACACAATGGGTCGTATAAATAAAAACGAGCACTTTCCTCTGAGCATTTGCTCATGAGCAAGCTGAGTATCGAGCACCTGCTCTTTGTTTTGGTAAAAAAATAAAGCTTTCCTCTCAGAGGCGGCCTTTGGGGGTGGCAACTGGGGCATCCGCCCCAGGCCCCGCGATAGGATATTCTCTTGTCACAGTCAGCTCAAATATGCGGGGCCTCTGCAACATTCTAATGTACCGTAGCTTAGAGTTAACCCTTTTAAATTCTTGCCTTTTTCGGCGTTTTTCTTGAGTCTCAGATAAGCAGCGACAGTGTCATCTCTATTTATCCTAGGATCATGGTTTATACCTCGTTTTTCTCAGAATGGAACAGCCTTTCAAACGGTACCCCTTACATGTCCCTATAATATGGCAGAAGGGAATTATTTGAGGAAAAATCGGGATTTTTTACCAAAAAAAAACTTCTTCAAAGTTTGGGGCCCCCTGAGGCTCTACCGGGTCTGCGCACAAACCTCCAAAAATTTGGAAAAATACTACGTAGTGTACTAATTACTTGTGACAAATTCGAATTTCCTGTCTTGAATAGTAAGGGGGAAAATTTTTTACCCATGTTGAGAGAGCATCAAAAAAACGCCCAAAACTACTCTAACATGCACCCTACAAATTTTTAAAAAATTCTGACCCGCCCCTAATGATCGTAAAATTATGGTTTATACGTCGTTTTGTTCAGAATGGAGTAGCCTTTCAGATGGTATCACCCGCATGTCCCTCGGACATCCCTAAGGAGGGAAAAATTGATGAAAATAGGGATTTTTGCTGAAAAATCCCTTTTTCCTGGTTTGGAGCCCTCTGGCGCGGCCCTAGGTAAACATAGAGATCCAGAAATCACTTTCGAAAATACTACATAGTGTACTAATTGCTTGTGCCAAATACCAATCTCCTATCTTCAACACTAAGGTCGAGAAAAATATTTTCCTCTTCTGCGAATATTCCCAGAATGTCCCAGAATATCCTATATACATTTCAAAAATTTCTTGACACGTCCCTAATTATCGTAGGATCACGATTCATACACCATTCTCTTCAGCATAGAGCAGGTTTCCAGATTGTATTACCCTCATGTCCCTCGGACGTCCCTAAGGAGGAAAAATTGAGTAAATAGGGATATTTGCTGAAAAATCCCTTTTTCTCGTTTTGGGGCCCTCTGGTGCGGCTCTGGGTAAACATAGAGATCTGGAAATCACTTTCAAAAATACTACGTAGTGTACTAATTACTTGTGCAACAACATCAATTTCCTATCTTCAATACTAAGGACGGAGCGGGAAAAATATTTCCATCTTCTGCGAATATTTCCGAAATTTCCCAAGGATACTATACAAACTTCAAAAATTTCCTGACACGTCCCTAATTATCGTAGGATGGTGATACATACGTGCTTCTCTTTAGAATTGAGTAAGCTTATAGATGGTATCACTCGCATGTCCCTAGGACGTTCCTAAGGAGGTTACAAGTGAGGAAAATAGGGATTTTTGCAGAAAAATCCCTTTTCCCCGTTTTGGGGCCCTCTGGCGCGGCCCAGGGTTAACATAGAGATCTGGAAATCACTTTAAAAATATTCCTTATGGTACTAATTTCTTGTGCCAAATAACAATCTCCTATCTTCAATACTAAGGGCGGAAAAAATATTTTCCTCTTCTGCGAATATTTCCGAAATTTCCCAAGGATACTATACAAATTTCAAAAATTTCCTGACACGTCCCTAATTATCGTAGGATGATGATTCATACGTCGTTCTCTTCAGAATCGAGTAGGCTTTTAGAAAGTACCACCCAAGTGTCCCTATCATGTACCCGAGCGGAGCAAGAATCGCGAAAGTGGGATATTTAGTCAAAAATATCCCTTTTTTACTCTTTTGTCCCTCTGAAACCCCCTTCTATGTTGACGAAAAGATCCGAAAAATTCTCACAAAAACAAATTTGTCCACTGATTGTTTAGGGAAAATGTTAGGATTCTAGGATTAAAGAGAAGCTCACCAAAAATGTTGAAGTTAGACCTCAGTAAAAAAAAGGGAATTTGTAAATTGATGACGTCATACCCCGTATGTTCTGACACTCGGAAGCGACCGGGCTTTCGGCTTTCTTGAATGCCTCCTCTCTTGGAAAATAGAAAAAACCGGAACCAAATAGCATTCTTAGTTCTCTTTTAATCGAATCTTTAAGACACTACAATATCGGTCGAAAACGAACGAAAAAACTTAAAAGAGTTAAGTGATTACTTTGGCCAATAATACGGTGTGGTGGATTTCTTCGGAAACCAGTTTTCATAAACCAGAACTTCTTACTCAATATTTTACTTTTAGAAGCCTTAAATTCCCGAAATCTACACCATTACTATGAAAGCGTTTAGCATGATATTTTTGGTTTTAAAGTACCGTAATAATTACGCCCTTGAGTTTCGGATTAACAATGGGTCAGCAAACAAGGCGACGCTAATACCATGCACGTGACTCTAAATGGCCTTATCTCAACTTTTCTTTGTTGTCGAAATAGAGTGAGAAGTCATGTTGTTTGTTGCTTTTGGGTCAGAAGAGTGGTCCTGTTGCTACGGACACCTCTGAGTCATCGCTTCCAAGAAATAGCTCTTATTGCACGCCTTGTGTAGCACCTAAGTTTGGCTTCGGAATTCGGACCGCGCAGTCGTAGTGAGATGTGGATACGTAATATTATGATTAGTGCGTGAGTGTCTTCCGATTATTCGTTTATTGGGGAAAGAATAAATGACCATTTTCCGTAAATCCTTGGGGCTGCGAAAGCGAAGAAACGGAAATATAAAGAAGATTTCATTCAGAAGCAAAAGGGATCTTTGGACAAGTTTGTTGTAGCGGTAAAATCAGCGGATCAACACCAAAAACTTGAGAACACGGATGATGATTTGTCTGTGACTGTGAGCGACCGGTGTGATGCGACAGACCAGGTTGTGATACCAAGTTTTGCGTCCGAACAAACAGACTACCCGGCAACAAAACTGTTTCTACGCCCTGTTGTCTCACAAGCAACAATGAAAAGTTGGTGAAATTCTCTGGGGATAACGTTGTAGCAACAGACCCAGAAAGTGACCTCTCCTGTGAAAGCGCGACCATTCCTCTGCATACTTCTGACACTCTTCAAACGACGAGCACACTGTTCGAGGACATATACGATCCAGGTAATTGGAAACATATTAATAGTGAAGTGCGTGACATGTTAGTGGAGAAGGGTCCAATCAGGCTAAGTGACTGTGAATACCCAAAGGACGAAGGTAACAGACCTTTTTCGAACAATTTCTTTACATGGAGGATGCCGAACGGAGAAACAGTGGATAGGCGATGGCTAAGTTATTCGAAGATCAGAGACAGAGTATTTTGCTTTCCTTGTAAGTTGTTTGGCACGACAGCTACTAGAGGCCAGTTAGCAAACGAAGGCTGCTGCGACTGGAAGCATCTTGGCGATAAACTTCAGCACCACGTAGTTTCTGTAAATCGCGTTAAGTGCATGACAGCGTAGTTGGAATCAGCTCGGAGAATGTCCAATGGTAGCGCAATAGATAACACGATGCTAGAACGAATTAGAAAAGAAAAGCTGCATTGGCGCGCAGTGTTAACAAAAATTCTAGCGATTGTACAGTACCTTGCCGAAAACAACAGAGCATTTCGTGGGAGAACGGAGAAACTTTATGCGCCGAACAATGGTCAGTTTTTAGGCTTAGTTGAGATGCTGGCCAAATTCGATCCAACCATGCAAGAACATCTCCGCCGAATTAAGAACGACGAGGCTCACGACCATTACCTCGGGCATAGGATCCAAAACGAGCTTATCGACCTGATGGCGTCAGAAGTACAGGGGGAAATTATTGATAAAGTGAAACTTGTTAAATATTTCGCCGTCATCCTTGACTGCACGCCTGATGTTCGCCACAAAGAGCAGATGTCCCTGAAGGTGGTGGAGCACTTCATCGAATTTCTGGATGTGGACAACGCAACAGGAAAGGGGTTGCTTGAACCTCTTCTTGCCGCACTGGCGAACCTCGGTCTGGACATCGCCGATTGTCGTGGCCAGGGGTACAACAATGGTGCGAACATGAAGGGAAAACAAAAGGAAGCTCAAGCGCACATTCTTCGCATGAACAGTCGAGCACTTTACACTCCGTGTGGCTGCCATAATTTGACCCTTGTTTTAGGAACATGGCTAAAGGCAACTCCCAAGCAGTGACGTTTTTTGGTGTCATACAGAGAATATATAAATGTTTTTCTGCCTCGGCTGAAAGGTGGGAAATTTTGGAAGAAACCGTGCCTTTCATGACTACAAAATCACTTTCAGAAACGCGGTGGGAATGCCGCCTGGAAAGTGTGAAAGCGCTGCGTTATCAGACGAAAGAAGTCAGGAAGACACTGTTGACTATCGCAGATACCGCCAATGATCCGCTAGTAAAAAGTGAAGCCGAATGTCTTGCAAATTATGAGCTCGAAAGCTTCGAGTTTGTTCTTAGCTTAATCATATGGTATGACATTTTGTTTGCTGTGAATGCTGTCAGCAAAACTTTGCAATCAGCTGACATGCAGCTCGATGTGGCAATGCAGCAAATCAAAGGCCTTGTTACTTTCTTAAGAAAGTACCGGGAAACCGGATTCTCCGATGCTATGATCGCAGCAAAGGAAATTGCGTTCGAAATGAACGTAGCTCAGAAATTCAAGGAACGAAGAGTCAGATGCAAGAAAAAACAATTCGATTATGAGGGTAACGACGAAGAAACATCTTCGCCGGAGGAGTTCTTCAAAACAGGATATTTCTTATGGATAGTGGATCAAGCACTTACCTCAATGGAAGAAAGATTCGAACAGCTGGAAGAGCATGCTTCAATCTTTTGATTTCTATACAACTTGAAGGGTTTGCGGTCATTAAACGACGATTATTTGTTAAAGTGCTGCATGGATTTGGACAACATGTTACGCGCAGAAGATTCACGCGATTTCAACGGAATTGACTTGTGCGCAGAATTGAAGATTTTTCGAGAAATGCTTCCTGATAACATCAATGCCGCCCAAGAGTGTTTTCAGTACGTTTGGCCCATTCGAGATTCATTTCCCAACATCGTTATTGCATACAGAATTATGTTGACAATTCCTGTGACAGTTTCCAGCGCGGAAAGAAGCTTTTCGAAGTTGAAACTTATCAAAAACTATCTACGATCAACAATGTCGCAAAGCAGATTGTGCGGTTTAGCTATTTTGTCCATCGAAAAGGAAGTTGCCTCAACAGTGGACTACGAGGACCTTATCAACGATTTTGCACAGCTAAAAGCCAGAAAAGTGGACTTCCGTCTGTGACCGTCAAAGCAGCTGCTTCGTAAGTCAGTGATAGTTTTATTATGTGTTCTAGTTTGTTGATCTTGCATGCATGTAAAATGTTTCCGAATCATTAATGTCGTAAGTTATATCGAGCCCCATGCCATAAGAACCCCTTACCCCCTCAAAAATTTCACCTATGCTTCCTGGCTTCGGGGGAGGGGCTTCGCCTATCGAACCCCCCGCCCGGGGCCCCGCATACTACTAAGGCCGCCTCTGTTTCCTCTACTCGTTTAGCAAATGCTCCGTGACAAGTAGCAAGTGCTCAATGAACTTACTGTTTTGTCTGCTTTCTACAATAGAGGGAAGAAGACTTTTTAATTGCAAACATTCAAAAATATTTACAAATAAAGCCGTTTTTGAGATACAAATTCCAAAATATTTAGCAATCTACACAAGGTTTAAGGTTCTTGTCCTCGTTTATTCTGATCTTACTTTCCATTTAGGAATTCACTGTTTGAGCTGACCACAATAACGTAATATTATTACTCCCTCCTTTCCAATGCATTTGTTGAGCGCTGTCTGTTCTCGAGTAGTAGAACTGTAATAGGGGGTCATTAACCAAGGTGCAATTCCATATCCAGAATCACCTAATAATAGTGCGTTAGCGGTATTATTAGTCATTACTCTACCAATATCCGAGTTCTTCCAAACGGAAGAGTCGTGCACAGAGCCAGGACAAGAAGCGTATACGCGAGTAAATCTTTCTCTTGCATCACAGGTGGCTTGCACATTATTTTTTGCATCCCCATGGACTTTCGGCTTCTTTATTACATGTGTGCACTCTACTGCATCAATAGCATCCGGAAATGTATACCATTGGGACCATTCAATTTTAACTTCCTGGAGAGCAGCAGTTGTAGGAAACTGCATCTATAATTTTGCTTTCTGCTTAATTGTCTGTGCAACTTCCCAGAAGACATTTGGCACGGTAGGCTGAGTAACGCCAGTCTCACGCCTCTGCTTTCCCGGCCAGAAGGCAGAGAAATATGTGATACTACAGGTTAAATTTTTCCTATAGATATAGGGATCAAGATACACGCATCTAGTTGTACCCTACTTTTCTATCCTAGAAAGGATGAGTTTAGGACTAGCATAAAGGAAGATCTCTCTTTCTTCATTTAACAATATACAATTTATTAAAATAAAATAAAGATAACAAGAGAAGAGAAAGAAAAACTGTGAATATATGCGTAGTGCTGTTACAATACTTTGAAAGGCCTTGGCAAACTATTACTTCTTAGCTGTTTCAAATTCCATGTTTAAGTAATTACAGAATAAAGTGAAAATCCAAATTACAAATTACAACAACAAATATTAATTGAAACTATTTTCAATCAAGCTGGTCATTTATAGGATTCAAATGACTCTAGCATGTGGAAGACAATAAATTTTGTTGATAGTTCTCCATTAATACTTTGCCACATTGAATTTGTTCTGAGGCTGCCTGCCAACAAAAGGTTACCTAAAACAGAAACATATTTACCTGAAAACTGATGTTTGACTTCGTGCAAGGTGTTGACACTTGATGAACACTACACTATCAATAGCACTCAACTCACCCAAAGTCTGACGGATTCGGTTATTTTATCATGGCCAACTCCGTCACTATTGAAGCATGTGGTGGTGTGATATTCTGAATTTTTCCAGAAATCAGGATAAGTCTCTTCTTCACGTGTCAATGTGAGGAAGGAAGAAAGATAGTACAAGAGTTATACGCAATTGCTTATCCGGAATCTGTTTACTTCAACAATTAATATAAGTGATTGTCTAAGGAGAGAGGGAGAAGCCGGATATTCCGGAGATGGTATTTCACTTGATTGGAAGCATCACGTCACTCCTAGCTGAAGCTTTATGATATCATCATACTGAAATTTCCTGAATTGTGGCATCAGATTCATATCGAGCGAATATCCTGTTTGTTGCAAACTAGATCACGTATGCACTTGTCGTAAAACATAACCTTGAGTTGTTTTCGTTTGCGTTCTCTTAACTAATCATCCGATGCCTTTGCGTGAGGAAGAAAACGAAGTGTTAACATAATTTCCAGGTTTTAATGAAACTAGAATGGATTGGTCATCCAACCGTTATCTCTCTATTTCCTCTCTTCTTGAATCAATCTACTTGCACTCAGATCATAAAGAGGGCACTGCTCTTCAATTTGAGCTTTATTTCGTTATAATATGTTCAGAAGTTCGGGGATATAGCCTTAAGTATATAGTAGTTAGGAACAATGCACAATAATATATATATGAAAAATGACATATGTTATATTGTTCAGATGTTGCCTAAAAACATATTTATACCAAATAGTAGAGTTTTGAAGAAAATTGAAGAAATTAGTGGTTGAAGACATACTTTTTCTATTTAAAATAAGTGTCACGTGGTTTCATCATTACTGCAAGGGTTAAATTGCTTCATGTATAACAACAGGTACTAACATCAATTTTTAATTTTCTTTTGTTCTAATGTATATATTTTATTTTCCTTTATCATGTTTCGAACACTTAGGTAGTATATTTGGTTGTTGTATTGACAAAATATACAGGGTGATGCAAAATTCAAACCTGTAGTATGAAAATATTATTTGTTTTTTTCAAAAAATGAAGAAAGTGCAGCAATTAGCCAATCCCCTGTATGTAGTTCTGAATGGTACACATACTTATTCCTCGGTTGTCATTGGTCAGCCATATTGTTATGAGGCAATGAGACATATCATGGGATAAAATCTGTTAAATTCTGTAAAAAGAGTTAAACAGTACCAAATATGATATATATAAGGTAACATTCCGACTACGGTAGGGGACTGTGCTTGCACTCAGATCAAAAAGATGGTACTGCTCTTCAATTTGAGCTTTATTTCGTTATAATATGTTCAGGAGTTTCGAAAATATAGCCTTTAGTATACAGTAGTTAGGAACAATGTACAACAATATAATATATATGAAAAATGACAGATGTTATATTGTTGACATGTTACCTGACAACATACTTATACCAAAGAGTACAGTTTTGAAGAAAATTGAAGAAAATAGTGTTTGAAGACATACTTTCTCTACTTAGGATGAGTGTCACGTGGTCTCATCAATCCTGCAAGGGTTAAATTGCTTCATGTATAACAACAGGTACTAACTTCACTTTTTAAAATTTTTTGTTGTAATGTATAGATTTTCTTTCCCCTTTATCATGTGTGCAACACTTACGTACGGTATTTGGTAGTTGTATGGAAAAAAAACATACAGGGTGACGCAAAATTCGAACCCGTATTAGTATAAAAAGCATTATTTATTCTTCAAAAAATAAAGAAAATGCACCAAGAAGCGAATGCGCTGTATCTAGTTATGAATGGTACATGTTCTTATTCCTCGGTTGTCATTCGACAGCCATATTGTTATGAGGCAATGAGATATATCATGGTATAAAATCTGTTAAATTCTGTAAAAAGAGTTAAACAGTACCAAATATAATATATACAAGAAACAAAAAATACAACCAAACATTATAATAGAAAGGTTATCGTTTCATCAACGATAAAAGACCTTCACTGCATCCCGACTACAAGGAGGGCTTTGCTCTTCAATTTGAGCATTATTTCGTCAAATTATGTAAATAAGTTTCGGAGATATAGCGTAAGGTATGTAGTACTTAGAAACAATGGATAACAATATAATATATATGTAGAATGACATATGATATATTGTTGAATATACCAAATAGACGAGTTTTTTTAAAAAATATTGAAGAAATTAGTGGTTTAAGCCATACTTTTTTCAGTTACGATGAGCGTCACGTGGTCACATCAGCCATGAGAGGGTTAACTATTTCTTCTAAAACAACAGGTAGTAACTACAATTTTAGATATTGTTTGTAGAAATTTGTGCTTTTATTTTCCCCTGATGATGTGTAGAACATTTAGGTAGTATATTTGGTCGAGGTTTGCAAAAAATATACAGGCTGATGCAAAATTCAGGTTTGTAGTACAGAAAGTATAACTTGGTTTTCAAAATGTGAAGAAAGTGCATATATTAACGAATGCCCTGTATGTACTTCCGAATGGCACAGCAACATATTCCTCTGGCATCATTCGTTAACCATAGTATGATGTGTCAGAGTCACATATAATGGACTTGAATCTGTTATATTTTGTAAAAAAAAAATAAAATAATATAATAATAATAATAATTGAAACAAACATTATAATAGAAAGTTTATCGTCTCTTCAACGGTAAGAGACCTTCATGGCATCCGAACCACAAGGAGGGTTTTGCTCTTCAATTTCAGCTTTATTTTTGTCAAAATGTGTAAATAACTTTAGGAGATATAGCGTATAGTTAGTACTATTTTGAAACAATGGATAACTATATAATATGTATCCCATCAGGTCCGAGTGTCCACTACGGGGGAAACTACTTTAAAGGCGTCTTCTTGTTCACGAATTGTCCACCAGAGGGTTCTAGTGAACCACAGTAGCACAAGCTTCTTATCTATGTATGTTGCATCACCACACACAAAAAGTTTGGAAGTCGACGTATAGTACAAGGAAGAAGATGCCTTTAAAGTAGTGCCACCTGCAGATGACATTGGGCGTTAACGCGATAATTAGAATGATATATGATGTATTGTTGAATAGTTGCCTAACAACACATTTATACCAAATCGAAGAGTTTTTTTTTTAAAAATTGAAGAAATTAGTGTTTGAAGCCATACATTTTTCAGTTACAATGAGTGTCACGTGGTCACACCAGTCATGAGAGGGTTAACTATTTCTTCTGAAACAACAGGTACTAAGTACAATTTTAGATGTTGTTTGTAGAAATTTGTGCATTTGTTTTCCCCTGATGATGTGTAGAACATTTAGGTAGTATATTTGGTTGAGGTTTGCAAAAAATATACAGGCTGATGCAAAATTCAGGTTTGAAGTACAGAAAGTTGTAGCATTTAGTACATTAGTGAAACATTAATAAGTATCTCGACTGATCCAGTTTATAATACCATATACCCGCTGGTTCGGAATTGAAATAACATCTCAAATTTTAAAAAAATCTCCTAGATAATCAACCAGAACTTCATCAACAAATTAAAAAAAATATATATTGACTTGGTTTATTCGAAGCGTGACTTTTTGGTATCGCAATTACTATATGGCTTGAGAAAAATAATTTTTAAAAAACCAAAAGTTCTGGCGAGTGACTCTGAACCAGTGAAAATTTACAGCAGCAGCGTACCTGAAAACCTCCCAAAAATAAAAAAAATGAAAGGCAAATAGTTAATATTATAGCACTCCACTCTCTCTCTTTCATACTATAAAAAAACTGGTTGGTGAATGCAAGAACATAGGAATTAAACAGATAAATTAATTTTTAGGGACAGTTTTAATTAGCATCAAAAATTTTTAGATTTGAGTTACAATATACAATTAAATATATACAAACAATAACAATAGCTAGCAATTACTGTTCTTTCAACGATCTATATACTATCAGGAGTGGAATTCACTGAATTTAAATCTTAATTTGGACTATAAAACCAAACATTCAATGACAAATAGAGAATTATAAGCTTGAATTGCGAACACCCTTTCTTCATTACAAATTTATTAACTTTAAATGTAATCGATGTGGAGATTTTTGACTCAAAAGATTCAGTGTATAATTTAAGATTTTTTTAACGTGTGCATTCAACACCCAGTGACTATTTCTACAGTTTCTAAGTAACAGAAAAATAAATTAAGTGCTTACCACTTCACATTTGGAAAATTAGAAATTGAAAGGAAAGAATTTTTTACCCCAAAGGCTCCAATCATCTGCTGGGTCCACAGTCTAAGACCTTCTCTTTCTTCTACTATAGTGCAACACGATTTAGCAATAAATTTAATTATTTCAGTGCTTATTAATTTTAAACGCCCTGTATAATCTTATTGCGTTAATTTTTCAGCTAAATAATTTCCTTTAATGTCTAAATTTAACGTAATTTCTGCCTCAATTCGATCAAACTGGTACTGAAATTTATTTCCCTACTCCTCTTGAAACTCCCTATGTAGTCTCGTTAAATTTATTCAATTAGAATTTACCGTTTATTAAATTAGTTTTGACCTCTTTAACCACTACTCCTAACGAAAACTACCTAATTCAATTTACACTCACTAACGTGTTTAGACACTCTTCTACGTACTAGCACTACCATTCCACTACGTACTTTAATTCCAATTTTTAAAAGCTTAGAAGTAGAAAAGTCATTTAGAGATTACTTAATCTTTACTAGCTCACTTTTTTATTAAAAAAATCTAATTTTTTCTCACTCTTTAATCTCACTTTTAGAAATTAATCTCACTATTAATTGTTAACTTTGTTAAATTGTAGCAACAAGACGGTATAAGAGGAGTCCTAACTCAACTTCGATTAAATTGAGACAGCCTACATAGCCTAACAATTTTTCCTATCAAACTGTAGAAAACTGACGTTAAGTTACTTCTTGATACATTTTTTAAAGAAAAAAAAAACACTCCACAATCACTACATTAATTCACGGTGTTTTATATTTTAGATTTTGCACTGACAAGGAAAGAGAAAATCTAATACGAATTTCCCGACTTTAACCAAACACTGCTGCATGTACTCAATCTTCACTAGTTCCCTGTATCGCCTTCAAACCAAGTGACGAGGCATAGCTAGCACGAGGCAACCGAAGCCACAGAAAAGGGGGCGTGTCACACACTATCTCGTCTTCCCGTGCTACGTCATTCAAACACACAGCTAACGAAAAGAAAAGGTGTTTCGCTTACAACTTCAAGCTTTTAGAGAAATAGGAGCGAAAGAAAGAAAAACAAAACGAATTCCTTCCTACATAATACAATCCTTTTCCTTTTTAAAAAAATACTTTAATCAATTTCTTTCTCTCCCCTTTTTAAACAGTAAATTTACTTCACAACACCAGAATTTAATATATATATATATATATATATATATATATATATATATATATATATATATATATATATATATATATATATATATATATCATAAAAATAATGTAGCATATTGGAAATTGCTACAAACACCACTGCCCCGAAAAATATAAAAAATACTACACGAAATTCTTTATATTTCAAATTTGCATACTGGAACAATTGAAAAGTCTTTCATTAGTTAGAATCTTTTCTTAAATTTATTATTTAACATTTTATATCAATTGTCTTTTCGGCCGTTAAGTCTTTCTGGAGAAACATTTCACAATTATGTAACAAACCATTTAATATTATTCCACTTTAAGATCTTCAGGCGAATTTGTACTATTCTCCGTTCATCCTCCATGGATATGAATCAATGCCAAGCAAAGTAACATGTGTGAATTTTGGAATTCCATAGGTAGAAGTCAATATCTGGACAGGATTTATAATCTTCATAGCATAAGTAGAAAAACAGCTGTTTACATCAACTTTAGTACATCAACAGATTTTCCTATAATTATACAAAAACAGAATTTATAATACAAATAATTACAAACAACTAATGATTAGCACCAATGAAAATGATTTATGAAAGATGAGATGAATATGGATATGAATGAATTGAAAACATTTAATATTTCTAATTTAATTCTACCAACTAATTCTAATATCTAACCTAACAA
This sequence comes from Thermobia domestica, assembly GCF_964235325.1. NCBI lineage: Eukaryota > Metazoa > Arthropoda > Insecta > Zygentoma > Lepismatidae > Thermobia > Thermobia domestica. The sequence continues at coordinate 259,168,750 of NC_137455.1, forward strand.
TCTAACTTAATCTATCTTAATCTACTCTCTCTTCTGTAGTTATCACTAATTGATGTTGTTTTGAAGGTTGAAGTGCAATGAGTAAAATATTGAATCAGTTGTTCAGGCTTAACATAGAATTCAATTTCTACGTGGAAAGAATTTCTTAACATCGGTAAGATGACTACGTTTAACCTTTGATGGATCGCTTACATCTTCTAACAACAAAGAATTCGGAGTCAGAAACTTGACTATTTTAAACGGACCAACCCATTGGTACATTAACGATTTGGTAACTTTATCTTTCAATGAAGGCTTCTCATGATTTTTCACTAGTACAAGGTTCCCAACGTCCAAATTTACTTCTCTTCTAGTTTGTTCAAACAATTTCCTCCTTTTCTTTCAGCTATTTACCATATTTTCCAAGGCATTTTTCCACACGTCTTCTGAAGTTTCTCCACAAATATCAATCTCCATAACTTTCCATTTAATTTCCAAGGGGCTATTAACAATTCTTCCCAAAATAATTCTGAAGGTACTGCACGCATACCTTCATGTTCACACATATTAAGGTTAAATTGAAGATCTCGTTTACACCACTCCACTGGTTTTGCCGTTCAGCGAAATACGATTTCATGGATAATTTTAGCGTTTTGATGTAACGTTCCGCCACATTCGCCTCCGGGTGGTAAGGGCTAACTTTAATGTGACGAATTCCCAAACTATACAAAAATTTTTGAAAGTACTCGGACGTAAAAACGGATGCATTATCACTTGACAGGGATTCAATGAATCCATAACGTGTGAATAAATCATATAATTTATCACTAATTATCTTAGATGACAATTTTCTCAGCCTTTCCAGCATACAAAACCTACTACAATTGTCAATCACTATTAACAAATAAGAAAATCCATTGGAGGCCCGAAGAGGTCCTAAACAGTCCACCATCCAGTTCGAATTAATCCTAGTAACGACACTTGAACCAAGACGACCCATTTTCTTGGAATTCGATTGTTTGCTTTTCTGGCACTCTGGACAAGATTTCACCCACTCCTTGACATAATCTACTATCCCAGTCCATGTAAATCGTTTCATAATCTTCTGTATCGTCTTGTATATCCCAGAATGCCCTCCTGTGAGGTACTGAAGATGATAGTACTCCACTAGGTTCCTTTGAAGTTCCTTTGGAACAATGATCTTCCACTCATTCTTTTTGGCTTTAGTTTTCTTCAACAAGAACCCACTCCTAAGTTCCATATCTGCAATATTCTCACCTCCTTCGATCCTATTAATGTAGTTGCTTAGCTCTGGGTCCTTACGCTGCAACTCAGTCAAAGGTTCACTCAAGAATGGTAGTTTCCAAAGGTTAACTAGAACGAAACCTTTCCTCTCGGATTTTTCTTCAAGTTTTGGTTCAACTTCAAAATTGAAACTATCATATTGTCTAGACAGAAAGTCAGCGACCTTATTTTCGTTTGTTTTTAGATGGTGGATCTTAAAAGAAAATTGAGACAACTGTTCTATTAAAGACCCATATTTCAACAACCTTTTGGAGTTATTGATTATCCAACTCAAGGCTTTATTCTCTGTATAAAGATCAAACTCTTTAAACAGATAATGTTTAAATCGGACAATGATGTTTACTAAGCTTAAAAACTCAAGCTCATATATAGAACGATGTCTATCGGCTTCACTTAGTCTCTTAGAAAAAAATCCAACTGAACGAAGTTCATTGCTATCATCTCTTTGAGAAATTACCCCTCCTAATCCTCGACTTGAGGCATCAACATGGATCACGAACCGTTTATTAAGGTCTGGAACCTTTAGAACTAACTTTTCTGCAAAAAGTCTTTTAATTTCTTCGAAGGCAAACTGCTGGGCTTCACCCCACACAAACTTCTTTTTAGTTGACCTCAATTCTGAAATAGGGGCAGCTACTTCCTGAAACCCAGAAACGAAACGAGAGTAGAAAGTTAAAATTCCACAAAAACGCTGAACTCCTCTACGAGTCTTCGGTATTGGTAAATTTAGAATGGCTTCAATCCTTTTGGGATCCATAATAATGTTCTCACCATCTACAATAAATCCAAGATATTTAATTCTTTTTCGAAAAAAGAAGGATTTCTCTGGCGAGAACGTGAGACCATTTTCCCTAAGACGATCAAGCACCAAAGTTTTAGCTTTCATATGCTCTTCTTTCGTACGATTTGCTATTAAAATGTCATCAAAATAAATAAATATACCATGGTCTTCTAAATCTCCAAGGACATCTTTCATACAACGAGCTAGAATACTTGACCCAAGCTTTATACCTGCAGGCAATTTCTTATATTGATAAGTTCCAATGGGTGTGACGATAGTAGTCAAGTCCCTGCTCTGTTTTTCAACCTCAATTTGGAAATAAGCTTTCCGTAAATCACAGATTGACATATAAGAACACCCCGCAAGGTTTCCCAAGCATTCTTCCATGTTTGGAGTGGGATACACACAGTCAGATAACATACTGTTAAGTTTAACGTAATTGGCAACTAATCTGTGCGAACCATCACGATTCCTAACCAAGAAACACGAGCTACCAAAATTAGAATGATCTACTTCCTCTAAAACATCTTGGGCAACAAGTTCTTTTATTACATTTTCAAATATCTGACGCTTTTCCCGGGGAATGGAAAAAGGCTTATCCTTAAAGTAACAAGATTCTCGAAGATAAAGCTTACACTAAAATTTTTTATAACAGCCCACTCTCTCAGTCACGACATCCGGGTAGGAACGCTTTAACGATTGAACAAATTCCAAAATATCCGAATCAGTCCAAAATTCACTTTCGTCCATTGAAGTTTTAACATCACTGGATTCAACCATATTTGATCTTTCGTTTTTGTCCCTCGGCAATTCTTCCTCAGTGTGCTCTTCAATTACAATATCACTGGAACTACTCATTCCTAACTGCTTTTTAAGTTCCGCAAAACGATGAGAAAACTCTTCTTCTAAAGACACAGACCACTGGTCTTCACTCTCATTAACTGGATCTATACGGTCGACACCCTTATTTCCTTGATTTACAGAGCTCTCCGTCATCAACAAGCGTCTCGATAAGTCTCATCTAATCTAGCTGTCCCACGTGACCTCACATTCTCAAACGCTGAAACAGAGTCCAACTCACACTGAACAGAAACATCTACCTTCTTCGTACATCTATGTGAAATCCAGTTCTTATTTTCAGTTAGGTAAATACACACAGGTTTCCTGTCAGCACGATCTGGTTTCTCTCCCGGTAAGTGTTTTTCTCTTCGATTAGGTTTCTCTCCTAGTATATGCTGCCTATCATTTTCAAAAAAAGTCAGTCAATGATGACAATTTACGTAATATTAGATATCTAGTACTGTCTCTAAAACAAATTCTATTCCTATACACATCCAGGAGAGCCCTCGTTGATTTTAAAAAAGGCGTTCCTAGAATAACATCACACGGAATCTCAGCAACTTCTAAGAGGCTTACGTCGAATCGCAGCACACCAAAATTTACTTCCACAGTCACCATGCGAGGCTCAGTTCTACTAGAACACATCATGGAGTTAATCGCAATTGAGTCTGTTTTCCTACAACTATATTTAGACTCATCCAACAATGAAACTAAACGAGAACTAACAAGATTAATAGTGCTTCCAGAATCTATACAACACGGTACAGTAACTCCTGCTATTGTTGCTAGGACAAAGGTAGCCGAACTGTCATCCATACTTGCCGGAACTTCTAGTTTCTTATCAGTCATAGGTTTATTCAGTCTTAAACACCTTCCGTTTTCTCCCGAATTGCCATGAGTGAGAGAAGTAGGGTTTCCTTTATTATTAAATCTCCCATCGTTCGACGAAAATTTCTTATTTTTTCCAGACAAGGTAGAAGTTACAATTTGTTTCGGATTAAAATGTTTATTATCATTTGATTTAAAATAATTAACTTTTTGCTTACCAAGTTGTACATCTTTCAATTTCCCACAAATTTCTTCAACACGCGAAGTTTCAGTAGAATTTTCTGAAAGTCTGCCTTTTTTAAGTAATGAACCCATATAATTATAATCTCCCTTAGTAACAAGGCAAGACCTAACATTTTTCCCTTTAAACGAAGTTAAGTTTTCATACTCTCTTTTAGAATGCTTATATCTATCGAAGTTTTCTACCATACCCTTCATTTGCTGAACATTTTCTGGTATTTGATAAGAAAAACACTGAAACCTATATTCTGGGTTCATCCCATGCAATAACAGATTTACAATATCCTTTTCACTATCACTAAACCCAAGAACTTTAGCTGAGTTATAAACAGAATCAATATATTCAATTACATTCTCCGTCTGTTTCATATGACGAAATACTCTGATAGCAATAAGGTGACCACGCACTGCCATCGATATGAATCTACCCCTAATCGTTTGCCTTATATCTTCCCAAGATTTATTATGTGCTAATCCATCCATAATTTCAGCATATAACATTCCCGAAGTCTTGACCGACACTGAGTATAACAACATTCGCAGGGGATATTTGTAATTCACAACTAAATCATTCAATATTACCATCAAAAACCCTATAACTATCAGTTCCATCAGTTGGTTGTACCTTACTAAGTTTTGAATCAACAATAGAACTTATTTTCCCAAAGACATATTTATTAATCAAAGGATCTAGTGAATTTTCTGAAATTCCACAGCAAGGTTGCGTACAAGTTATATTTTTACCCTCTCTGGCATTAAATAGCTGATCACTGAATTTTTTAGATTCTGGGATAGTTTCACCCTGAATATTCGATAAATCCTCCCATTTACTTTCATTTTTTATTCTTTCATTTATGGAACTTGTTCGCCCAACTTTCCTAACCGTATTTTCCGATTCCATGTTACGACTCAATCTTTTATCCAATCCATAATATAGATGACTAGGAACTCCCTTAACTTCAGTTTCTAAGTCCGAAATTCCCTTGTGGAAACCATACATTTCTGAGAAATTTGGCTGAGAGGTTAATCTAGGATTTACATATTTAACCGAATCGCAAAAATCATTGATAGTTTCCCTGAAATATTTTGATTGAGCTTTACGATCATTATTACTATCAGAATCAGTCATTTTCTTCTTTTTTACTCAAAAAATGTGATCTCAACTCATCACTCCGTAAATGAGGAGACTGTTCCTCCAAACTACTAGGCAACAAATTATCAAACTGTACAAAGTCCGTAGAAAAACGCGCTTGATCCCTATTTTCAACTATATCATTAGCATTATGCTGAACCACTTCAACATTCCTCCGTCCAGGACTACGTTCACCACTAACAAATTGTATTTCACAAAACGGGTCCAATTCTAAACTCAAATAATTTGTTTCGCCAGAGTGGTCGGAAAATGCCATCTCTAATATTTTCACAATTTAAAAAAAATTCAAACAAATACAACAGATAGTGAAATTTAGATTTATTTCTACTACTATCAATACTAATATTTCCAATACTATCAAGCTACCCAACTTTCATTCACTCACACAACCATTCAAAAATATTCAAAAAATACAATAAATATATCATACAAATCAAGTCGTAACAAAATTGGGTTTTAATTTCTTTATTGGATTACAATTTCGCAATCGGTCCCAATTTTCACTGTTAAAGTCACTCACTTATAGAGGTTTCTTCAAATTTTATTCTACCACGGACTACCTTAAAGGGATACTTATTCAAATAATTTTCATAATATTTAATATAATACTATGATCAAATCCTGAACAACTAACATCTATTCCATTTCCATATTTCTTCGAAAGCAAATTTTAAAAAAAATAAAAAATAATTTTAATTTCTCGTTCAATATTCTACTCATCCAGTCTATCCTTACACTAATTAACAGTAATTTCATCTATTCTGAAAATTCTAAATCAATAATGCTTATTATTACGTTGCAACAAGGAGGACTATTATTATTACTAATTACAATAGCCCAACCTCCAAAACGTCAACAACGGACTTGGTTTGAATTTAATGTTGTAGCATTTAGTACATTAGTGAAACATTAATAAGTATCTCGACTGATCCAATTTATAATACCATATACCCGCTGGTTCGGAATTGAAATAACATCTCAAATTTTAAAAAAATCTCCTAGATAATCAACCAGAACTTCATCAACAAATTAAAAAGAATATATTGACTTGGTTTATTCGAAGCGTCACTTTTCGGTATCGCAATTACTATATGGCTTGAGAAAAATAATTTTTAAAAAACCAAAAGTTCTGGCGAGTGACTCTGAACCAGTGAAAATTTACAGCAGCAGCGTACCTGAAAACCTCCCAAAAATAAAAAATGAAAGGCAAATAGTTAATATTATAGCACTCCACTTTCTCTCTTTCATACAATAAAAAAAACTGGTTGGTGAATGCAAGAACATAGGAATTAAACAGATAAATTAATTTTTAGGGACAGTTTTAATTAGCATCAAAAAATTTTTAGATTTGAGTTACAATATACAATTAAATATATACAAACAATAACAATAGCTAGCAATTACTGTTCTTTCAACGATCTATATACTATCAGGAGTGGAATTCACTGAATTTAAATCTTAATTTGGACTATAAAACCAAACATTCAATGACCAATAGAGAATTATAAGCTTGAATTGCGAACACCCTTTCTTCATTACAAATTTATTAACTTTAAATGTAATCGATGTGGAGATTTTTGACTCAAAAGATTCAGTGTATAATTTAAGATTTTTTTAACGTGTGCATTCAACACCCAGTGACTATTTCTACTGTTTCTAAGTAATAGAAAAAATAAATTAAGTACTTACCACTTCACATTTGAAAAATTAGAAATTGAAAGGAAAGAATTTTTTACCCCAAAGGCTCCAATCATCTGCTGGGTCCACAGTCTAAGACCTTCTCTTTCTTCTACTATAGTGCAACACGATTTAGCAATAAATTTAATTATTTCAGTGCTTATTAATTTTAAACGCCCTGTATAATCTTATTGCGTTAATTTTTCAGCTAAATAATTTCCTTTAATGTCTAAATTTAACGTAATTTCTGCCTCAATTCGATCAAACTGGTACTGTAATTTATTTCCCTACTCCTCTTGAAACTCCCTATGTAGTCTCGTTAAATTTATTCAATTAGAATTTACCGTTTATTAAATTAGTTTTGACCTCTTTAACCACTACTCCTAACGAAAACTACCTAATTCAATTTACACTCACTAACGTGTTTAGGCACTCTTCTACGTACTAGCACTACCATTCCACTACGTACTTTAATTCCAATTTTTAAAAACTTAGAAGTAGAAAAGTCATTTAGAGATTACTTAATCTTTACTAGCTCACTTTTTTTTTAAAAAATCTAATTTTTTCTCACTCTTTAATCTCACTTTTAGAAATTAATCTCACTATTAATTGTTAACTTTTTAAATTGTAGCAACAAGACGGTATAAGAGGAGTCCTAACTCAACTTCGATTAAATTGAGACAGCCTACATAGCCTAACAATTTTTCCTATCAAACTGTAGAAAACTGACGTTAAGTTACTTCTTCATACATTTTTTTAAAGAAAAAAAAAACACTCCACAATCACTACTTTAATTCACGGTATTTTATATTTTAGATTTTGCACTGACAAGGAAAGAGAAAATCTAATACGAATTTCCCGACTTTAACCAAACACTGCTGCATGTACTCAATCTTCACTAGTTCCCTGTATCGCCTTCAAACCAAGTGACGAGGCATAGCTAGCACGAGGCAACCGAAGCCACAGAAAAGGGGGCGTGTCACACATTATCTCGTCTTCCCGTGCTACGTCATTCAAACACACAGCTAACGAAAAGAAAAGGTGTTTCGCTTACAACTTCAAGCTTTTACAGAAATAAGAGCGAAAGAAAGAAAAACAAAACGAATTCCTTCCTACATAATACAATCCTTTTCCTTTTTTTAAAAAAATACTTTAATCAATTTCTCTCTCTCCCCTTTTTAAACAGTAAATTTACTTCACAACACCAGAATTTAACATATATATATATCATAAAAATAATGTAGCATATTGGAAATTGCTACAAAGTATAACTTCTTTTTTTCAAAATGTGAAGAAAGTGCATATATTAACTAATGCCCTGTATGTACTTCTGAATGGCACAGCAACATATTCCTCTGGTATCATTCGTTAACCATAGTATGATGTGTCAGAGCCATAGATAATGGACTTGAATCTGTTATATTTTGTAAAATAATAATAATTATAATAATAATAATATTAATAATAGAAACAAACATTATAATAGAAAGTTTATCGTCTCTTCAACGGTAAGAGACCTTCATTGCATCCGAACCACAAGGAGGGTTTTGCTCTTCAATTTGAGCTTTATTTCGTCAAAATATGTAAATAAGTTTAGGAGATATAGGGTATAGTTAGTATTATTTTGAAACAATGGATAACTATATAATATGTATCCCGTCAGGGCCGAGCGTCCCCTACAGGGGACACTACTTTCAAGGCGTCTTCTTGTCCACGAATTGTCCACCAGAGGGTTCTAGTGAACCACAGTAGCACCAGCTACTTTTCTATGTATGTTGCATCACCACACAAAAAAAGGGTTGGAAGTCGACTATAGTACAAGGAAGAAGATGCCTTTAAAGTAGTGCCACCTGCAGATGACATTGGGCGTTAACGCGATAAGTAGAATGACATATGATATATTGTTGAATAGTTGCCTAACAACACATTTATACCAAATCAAAGTTTTTTTTTTTTGAAAATTTGAAGAAATTAGTGTTTGAAGCCATACATTTTTTAGTTACGATGAGTGTCACGTGGTCACAACAGCCGTGAGAGGTTAAATATTTCTTCTAAAACAACAGGTACTAAGTACATTTTTAGATGTTGTTTGTAGTCATTTTTGCATTTATTTTCCCCTGATGATGTGTAGAACATTTAGGTAGGATATTTGGTTGAGTTCGGAAAAAATATACAGGGTGATGCAAAATTGAGCTTTGTAGTACAGAAAGTATAATTTGGTTTCCAAAATGTGAAGAAAGTGCATATATTAACGAATGCCCTCTATGTACTTCTGAATGGCACAGCTACATATTCCTCTGGTATAATTCGTTAGCCATAGTATGATGTGTCAGAGCCACATATAAAGGACTCGAATCTGTTATATATTGTAAAAAAAAAAAATAAAAATAAAACCAAATATTTTAATGGAAAGGTTAACTTTTCTTGAACAGTAAGGGACCTTCGTTGCATCCGAACCACACGGAAGGTTTTCTCTTCAATTTGAGCTTTATTTCGTCTAAATATGTAAATAAGTTTCCGAGATTAACGTACAGTTACTATTATTTTGAAACAATGGATACCAATATAATATATATCCCGTCAGGGCCGAGCGTCCCCTACAGCGGACACTACTTTAAAGGCGTCTTCTTGTTCACGAATTGTCCACCAGAGGGTTCTAGTGAACCACAGTAGCACCAGCTACTTACCTATGTATGTTGCATCACCACACACAAAAAAGGTTGGAAGTCGACGTATAGTATAAGGAAGAAGATGCCTTTAAAGTAGTGCCACCTGCTAGAGACCTGCACGGGCCGGTCTTGGGCGAGCCGACTCTGTTATTTCTTTGGGCCGGGGAGGTTGGGCTGGCCGACACTGATTTCTCTTCAGGTCGGGCCGGGCTGGGGCCGATTAATTGCAATTTTTAATAATTATTGACTTTCGTTAAACGATAATTGGAATAAAGCCAAATGCTGAAGAAGTGTGTCCGTGAAAAATGTTACAAAAAATGCAATAGTTATTTACAGTTTGTGATGCTTAGCGGCTCCACTTTCACTATAGAGGATTGCAGGTATTATGCGGTAAATTGAGCTCTGACCTTGACCTTCACTGAACCCAAAATATGACAAGAAGGGCTGGGAATGTTTTGCCTGTCGCTGAACAATATTGCCATCTTCACTTTATGCTAAAAATCAATTAAGTTAGATTTTTGTTACAGGGAATGGAGTTTTTGTTCTCTCGATGACAGGCAAAGTTCTAGCTGGCAATTGTACCATTTGGAAGGCAATCGTCAGGTTGTGAACAAAAGTTTAGAAAATGTTTCTGAGGGTTAGGTCAAATTTAGTACTAAATATTGACAAAGATTCGGACTCGAGCCAATTTTTTAAAAAAAAATTATCGGGCCGGGGCCGGGTCCAAAAACTTTTAAAATTTATCGGGCCCGCGCCGGGCCGGACTCGGGCCGAAAATCTCCGAAAGTTTTCGGGGCCGGGCTGGGCCGGGCCTAGGTGCGTTCGGGCTGGATTGGGCTCGGGCCGAAAAATTCGGCCAGTGCAGGTCTCTACCACCTGCAGATGACATTGGGCGTAAACGGGATAAGTAGAATGACTTATGATATGTTGTTGAATAGTTGCCTAACAACACATTTATACCAAATCGAAGTTTTTTTTTTTTTAATTGAAGAAATTAGTGTTTGAAGCCATACATTTTTCAGTTACAATGAGTGTCACGTGGTGACACCAGCCATGAGAGGGTAAAATATTTGTTCTAGGAAACAGGTACTAAGTACATTTTTAGATGTTGTTTGTAGTCATTTTTGCATTTATTTTCCCCTGATAATGTGTAGAACATTTGGGTAGGATATTTGGTTGAGTTTTGCAAAAAAATATACAGGGTGATGCGAAATTCAGCTTTGTAGTACTGAAAGTACAAATTGGTTTTCAAAATGTGAAGAAAGTGCATATATTAACGAATGCCCTCTATGTACTTCTGAATGGCACAGCTACATATTCCTCTGGTATCATTCGCTAACCATAGTATGATGTGTCAGAGCGACATATAATGGACTCGAATCTGTTATATCTTGTAAAAACAAAAAAAGAAAAATGCAACCAAAAATTATAATAGAAAGGTTATCGTTTCATCAACGGTAAGAGACCTTTATTGCATCCGGACTACAAGGGGGGTTCTGCTCCTCAATTTGAGCATTATTTCGTCAAATCATGTAAATTAGTTTCGGAGATATAGAGTATGGTATGTAGTACTTAGAAACAATGGTTAACAATATAATATATATGTAGAGCGATATATGATATATTGTTGAATACTTGCCTAACAACACATTTATACCAAATCGACTAGATTTTTTTAAAAAAATTGAAGAAATTAGTGGTTTAAGCCATACATTTTTCAGTTACGATGAGCGTCACTTGGTCACATCAGCCATGAGAAGGTTAACTATTTCTTGTAAAACAACAGGTACTAACGAGGAAGGTCCATAAACCGTGAGAGTTGAATTTTGATGAAAAGTTGTGACAAGATTCAGTTCGAGTTGCTAAGTGACGTAGTAATAGTCACTCGATGCGCAAATGCTTCGTTGAGCTGGTACACCGACGCCATCTTGAAATCCAGTAGGCAATGTCCAAGAATACCCTTTTCGCACAAAAATGAAAAAGCTTTTGATAGATCTGACTTCAGTATTGTAATCCAAGGTAGAACATCTATATGTAGGAGCACTTCCAGTACATGATCGCCATCTTGTAAGGCGCCATTTTGAATCGCGGTCAAATATGATAAATGGCAAGGGGATCATGTGGCATATCAAATAGCACTGGAATGTACTCCTGAATCCATGTCCGTAATCAAGGTTTACATATCTGTTTTTACTTCAGAGTTAAGAGCTCTATCGCTCACAGGAACATATAAAAACTGTGCAAGTAAAATTTGTGTTATGAAATGCAGTCGTGCGAGCACTTGCAGGATTTTAACTAATGCAGTAGTAGTCACTTGATCTACAATAGCCACTATACCAATCAGATCTTGAGACTAGTGAGAGAAATCGTTAATTAAATTGAAATTCCTGTAGTGAAAAATGGAATAGCAGCACTGTAAGAAATTATACCTATTTCAAGGTGTGCTATATATATAAGTCTATGTGTGTTGCGATTATGCAAAGCATTTAAATGCTGTAATGTAAGTTAGGTGCAACGCCATATATGACTTTATAATAATATGTCTTGAAGTTATTAGAAAATGAATAGAAAAATTATTAGAAAAATAATATAAACTGATGGACATAAGCATATATTAACCTACTAACCTTTTGCTCTTCAGTTGTGATGATGGAGATCCAAAACGAAGTGATTAGCACATAGTATCGTGGAGCAGTACAAATACTTAACAAATGCACTTTCGTCACAATCTTCATGACCACAGACACAATTTTCTACTAGTCTCCAGGACAGAGCTGGATTTAGGTTTGGTGGGGACCTAAGCTACTGAAGATAATTAGGCCCTTTATGTGTTCAGATGAACGTAGGACACTATATACAGAAATGAAAAAAACAGTGATATTTTGCGAAGCAGACTAGCAGAAGGGCCCCATTACTTACATCATAGGGGCCTACACAAACGAAGCACTGTTGCTATATGTAGATGTTACTTTATTTATTGTTTTTCTTATATTTTGAAAATGTACGTTCAATTTTTTCCTTGGAATTTTTTGGGCCACCAAGAGTATGGGGCCCTAAGCTATAGTTTGTTTAGGTTATACGTAAATCCGGCACTGCTCCAGAACATTTGTAAATGAACCAACTATTGCTCCTGTGAGGTACCCACATTTCTGCCATGCATATGCAAGCATGTCCTTTAGGACTGGCCCACAAAATTGATGATACACAACAGAATGCATTTTCATTATGAAAATTCTGCCATATAACTTGTACACTGAACAAGTGAACACCTGCTACAATTAGTTATTTATCAAAGTTTTGATATGGAAACTAGTCTTGCCCTTATTATAAGCAAGTGTTTTATCGTTAAAGGTGGAAAATTTGCAGTTATTTAATTATTTAATATTGAAGGAAAAGCAAGAAACATGCTTGTTTTATGGACTGCAACTTGGTATTGAATCTTGTAATAATCTTTATTGCCATCTATTCTTAGCAGGTATGTATGGATTCTCATATCACTAATAGCAGAACAGACACAAGAAAAGTGAATGCTACGTTTCCAGGTGTATATTCTTCTAAGAATAGGCTGTGAACTGATAATTTAAATCCAATTCATTGTTCAATGCGTCAGCAAATAAATCAATTGTATTTAGACAAACTGGCAATAAATACATTGAAGTATTTTAACTTCGTAATATGCACGGTAAATTATATCTTGTCAAGTATGAATATTGGACAAGAACGCAATATTCTGCAACAATGATGGTCTTTGCCTAAGGTATCAAGATTGGAGAAGAAAATTTATCACACTATAACCGACCACGTAAAATTGCATAAAATAGTTTTTTGGTTTGATTCAGTTCAACGTTCCACACGTACGCCTGCTACGCTAAAGGAGACGTGGACCTACTGATTATAGTGGAATTCGAACCATTTAAGTCGTTCTACTAATATTCACCAGTTTATATCATTTTTCTAATATATATCCGAATAATTCCTTTGGTATTCTCTGCTCTTCAGCAATATTAGGTATGTGTTTAGTCGACCAGCAGTCTATTCCATCGCACTTTGAAATAGGTATAGGCCTAACTTGCAGTATGCTACTATTCCATTTTTCACTACAGGAATTTGCATTTAATTAACGATTTCTCTCACTAGTCTCAAGATCTGATTGGTATAGTGGCCATTGTAGATCAAGTGACTACTACTGCATTAGTTAAAATCCTGCAAATGCTCGCACGACTGCATTTTATAACACAAATTTTACTTGCACAGTTTTTATATGTTCCTGTGTGAGAGAGAGCTCTTAACTCTGAAGTGAAAACAGATATTTAAACTTTGGTTACGGAAATGGATTCAGGAGTAAATTCTAGTGCTATTTGATACCCCACATGACCCCCTTGCCATTTATCATATTTGACCGCGATTCAATATGGCGCCTTCAAGATGGCTATCATGTACTGGAAGACTCCCGCACATAGATGCTCTACTTTGGTTTACAATACTGAAGTTAGATCTATCAAAAGCTTTTTTCATTTTTGTGCGAAAAGGGTATTCTTGGACATTGCCTACTGGATTTCAAGATGACGTCGGTGTAGGAGTTCAACGAAGTATTTGCGCATCGAGTGACTATTACTACGTCACTTAGCAACTCGAACTGAATCTTGTCACAACTTTTCATCAAAATTCAACTCTCACGCTTTATGGACCTTCCTCGTAAGTACATTTTTAGATGTTGTTTGTAGTAATTTGTGCATCTATTTTCTCCTGATGATTGTAGAACATTTAGGTAGTATATTTAGTTGAGGTTTGCAAAAAATATACAGGCTGATGCAAAATTCAGGTTTGTAGTACAAAAAGTATAACTTTTTTTTTTCGAAATGTGAAGAAAGTGCATATATTAACGAATGCCCTTTATGTACTTCTGAATGGCACAGCAACATATACCTCTGGTATCATTCGTTAACCACAGTATGATGTGTCAGAGCCACATATAATGGACTTGAATCTGTTATATTTTGTATAAAGAAAAAAAAATAGAAACAAACATTATAATACAAAGTTTATCGTCTCTTCAACGGTAAGAGACCTTCATTGCATCCGAACCACAAGGAGGGGTCTGCTCTTCAATTTCAGGTTTTTTCGTCAAAATATGTAAACAAGTTTCGGAGATATAGCGTATACTCTGATTTTCACGAAGCTTTGCACCCCTTGTAAACAATGCAGACTGCAGTGCAGAAATGTTGCCAACTAATTAAACAAAAAATGTTATATGTAAATTTGTGCTAAGAAATGAATAAACAAACTGAAGGGGGGAAACAATGAGATTAAAAATAAAATGGCATGGGCTTCTGATAAGAGAATCAGGAACCATTTTCTCTCGTTTGCAGTGGCGTACGCACTGCTCTCCTGAATCTTTGAACTATTACACTGGTATACAAATTTTGATCAAGGTTGTGCTTATGTTGGTCTTTCGTCGGTTTCTTAATGACTTGCACCCGCTGAACACGAGTATGGCAGTTATTTTTCCGTAATGTCAAAATTTGTGATAATATAAGCATATCAGATTTTATTAAAACAGTAACATATTATACAATTGTATCTTACGAGAACATTGAACTACAAGCATAACACAAACATTGTAGTAGTGCTTTTGTTGATTTTTCATTGGTTTCTTAATGATTTGCACCCGCTGAAGACGAGTATGACAGTTACTTTCCCGTAATGTCGTGATGATATAAGCATATCAGATTGTATTAAAACATTAACATATTATACAATTGTATCTTATGAGAACATTGAACTACAAGCATAACACAAACATTGTAGTCGTGCTTCTGTTGATTTTTCATTGGTTTCTTAATGATTTGCACCCGCTGAACACGAGTATGACAGTTACTTTGCCGTAATGTCAAAATTTGTAATGCTATAAGCATATTAGATTTTACTCAAACAGTAATATATTATACAATTGTGTCTTATAGGAACACTGAATTACAAACATAACACATATTGGACATCAACTTTCTGAGCAACAAAAATCTACATAACAATACATAAATACTAAAATATCTGAATATTACATTTCTTATAAAAATTATATACAAAATACTTGAGATTGGAGGAAAGTGTTCATCAAGTACTGGAAGTCAAAAGTGAAAGTTAGTGGTTCTTTTTCTTTTGTGGGAAACGTTTACTTCGTCATGGACTAACCCCCAAATATAATCACCCATCATTGCACAGTCCCACCTTTCTTGGTATCTGTTTTCCATTACCTCAATGCCCTTATGGAAACGTTCCCTTGCTCTTCGCTAACATCTCCTTAATTGTCCCTAAAGAAATCCAAGTATGAATGTAGCATATGTAATTTTAAAGACATTCTACATCCCAATGCTCGATATTGATCAATGAGTGTCTTAACTTGGTGTTCAAACGCTTCACCTCGGTTATGCACAAGAAATCCCGTCACCAATTTATGAAAGGCCCCCCAAGCGTTTCTTTCCAACTCCGTCATTTTTTGTTTAAGTGGAGCACTATTAAGCATGACATGAATCTGAGGCCCTGTGCAAATGCCAGAAAGAACTTTTGCCTCTGATAAAGCTAGAAACATTTGTTTGATACATTGTAGGGCAGGTGAATTGCGACCCAGAGCTTTCACAAATTGTTTTGCCAATCCCAGCTTAATATGTAATGTTAGAATGAGAATCTTCTCCCTGGGCTAATGCTTCATTTATCACATTATGTGTTCCTGGAATAAGCTCCGTTCTTTCAGGCCATGTGGTTTGATCATAATGCTGGTTAGTTGTCCGACTGTCCCACAGACATAGAAAGCAGGAATATATAGTATAACCGGTATACGGACAAAATCTCGCGGCCGAAACATCGCCGCCCAAAATCTCGCCGGCCAAAACCTCGCGGGACAAAATCTCGCCGGTCCAAAACCTCGCGTGGCCAAAACCTCGCTTCCCAAAACCTCGCGGGACAAAATCTCGCCGGGCCAAAACCTCGCGTGGCCAAAACCTCGCCGCCCAAAACCTCGCGGGACAAAATCTCGCCGGGCCAAAACCTCGCGTGGCCAAAACCTCGCCGCCCAAAACCTCGCGTGGCCAAAACCTCGCCGCCCAAAACCTCGCGGGACAAAATCTCGCCGGGCCAAAACCTCGCCGCCCAAAATCTCGCCGTGCCAAAACCTCGCCGCGAATGAAACTTTTCTTTAAAATTTACCCAATGTGTTTCCTAATATGTAATTCCACATTACAAATAATAATAATAATAATAATAATAATAATAATAATAATAATAATAATAATAATAATAAGAATAAGATACAAAACATCGTGTGCGTGGGCTTTCTCGGGTTATTCCCGTTTCCTCCCACTGTCTTTATTCGATCATTCCTTCATCCTGGTCATCTACGTCTCCTTTAACCTATAGGACATAATCAAGGGACGTCGTAAAAACTCATATATTGTTTCATATTTTCATAAATATTATTAGATTTTTGTTAAAATTTTAAGTTTTTGGATGTTCCAAAGTTCACGAAACTAACCTCGTTAGTTGTCATTACTTTCCTTATGCAGACTTTCTTTCCCTATAACCAGTTTAAAAACATCCTGTCGCCCTACCTTCACATTGAAATCCTCTAATACAGAAATAGAATTTTCATATGGTATCGCGGGACTTGGTCAAATACTCGTGATACTTCTTCTGAAACAGCGTCTTTTATACCGTCATCCTTATCATCTGTTGGAACATTTACATTTTGGTCAGGCGAGATTTTGGCTATGGCGATATTTTGGGGCGCGAGGTTTTGGCCCGGCGAGATTTTGGCCCGCGAGGTTTTGGGTGGCGAGGTTTTGGCCAGGCGAGGTTTTGGCCCCGCGAGATTCTGGCCCGCGTCGTTTTGGGCGGCGAGGTTTTGGCCAGGCGGGGTTTTGGCCCGGCGAGATTTTGTCCCGCGAGGTTTTGGGCGGCGAGGTTTTGGCCAGGCGAAGTTTCGGCCTGGCGAGATTTTGGGCCGCGAGGTTTTGGGAGGCGAGGTTTTGGCCAGGCGAGGTTTAGGTCCGCGAGGTTGTCGCCGCGAGGTTCTGGCCGCGAGGTTTTGTACCCAAACCAGTATAACCACTTTGCAACCAATAATTTTGAAATCCCCACACACGTCCCATCGATGTTCCTTATATTTTGTTTTCTCCAAAATCAGCTTCACACTTGAATAACTCTATTTAATCAATTTACAATTCTGCTATGTATCTTTAGAATCTATATTCTCTGTTTCGTACTTCGAACAATTATCTTTAATAACAAATGCGATACCACCTAGCGAGTATCGAAGTAAAAGGACGCAAATTACTCTGCATAAATCAGTATAGGAGAAAAATAAAACATGCTTATATCATTGAAAATATTGACACTACATAAAAATAAGTGCCAGATTCGTGTTCAGGGGGTCAAAATACATAAAAATTCATTAAGAAATAATAATAAGCAAAATTTTGTATACCAGTGTTATGTAAACGCAGACACGCATCAGGAGGAAAAAGAGCAGAAAGTTGAATTTCTTCTACCAGTGTAAATTACAACTAAAACTTACTATCCCCACTCCTAACGTTTCCTCTAGCTGAGAATCTACCTAAAATTAGGATTCAGAGCCACTATTACATGATGCCTTAGTGTTCCTACTAGCAGATCTATGGTTGCATGGATAGATTACAGTTTATCGTCCCCTTCAACAACAAGGTTCTATAAGATTTGGACCTACAGCAGAACGAGTGATCCGAACTACATGAATCTCCTCCGGAAATCGAACGCGGGTCTCCCGCCCGACGACGACAAAGCGGATCATATAGCCACAAAGGAGTTAATTATCAGATCTAGAAACATGTGCAGTTATACTCACGACATCTATTCAAAATTGAGCTCTTGGGGGACCGCGGTGGCTCAGTGGTAGAGCGTTTACCTGTGGCACATGGTTTTTCTGATTAGATTCCAGTTCGCGCCAAGTGAACCTTGTGGTAAACAAACACCGTGTGCGTGGGTTTCCTCTGGGTCCTTCAGTTTCCTCCCATTTTCTTCCAACATTTCATTCATGTTTTCATCATCACCTCCTTTAGCCTAACCTGCATAATCGTGGGACGTAAAACTTGAAAAATTTCATTTCATTTCATTTCAAAATTGAGCTCCTTGAACGTTTCCATTATAGGCGAGCGAGTGTTTGGAACAAGAAATTGTTCATTCTGCAAGAACTTGAAAACTACTGCGTTTACTTATTTATTGAATAGAGAATTTATTATTGTATTCCCTTTGTTATATGTAATAAAATACCTATAAAATATATTTTGAATCCTCGTGACTTATCCTTTCATTTGATATCTTACAGAAAAGTTACGCCGTAAACTAATATCAGTCATGAGAGTATGAAGAGACTATCGACATCTTATTTAACAAATTCCAAGAAACTTTTAAGATTCTACATAGGAATAAAGACACATTATTTAACATGCACATAGTACCTCCTCTTAATTTCACTGCAGCCAGAAAAAAAAATGAGACTCGAAAGTTATGAACATTCCTATCCAATATTATAAAAATTCTTAAATGTTGAAGATTCCTGTGTACATTATTTCATTTCTGGCACCGAATATTCGGTTTTTGCATTTTTTTTTTTTTAATGGTCATTTATTCTGATCGCATTTTAAAAGCGCGATATACAAATTATAACTGAAAAAGTAGCCTCATATTACTTCGTAATGAATCACTAAAACAGGTTTTATCCTCTTTAACTTCTCTCTATCCCCCTCACTCTCACTCTCTCTCTTTTTTTAATGACTATTTCCTCATCTCTAATGAAAGGTCAAACGAAGATCTGAAATACTATAAGGAACTTATTATCTTCAATAAGAACAGCGAGTTCACTTGATTTCTCTTTTTCATTTTCTTAGCCCATTTTCATGAAATGACACAACTGTTTGACAACTATTCTTTGTGAAAAACTGAAAAATAACTATGAGTTAGCAACATTGAAAATGAGACTAATAACAGTTTATTCTTCCATGAGCAAATGCAATGTATTATGGTAATTAATGTATTGTTAAGGCACAGTAAGAACATTTAGGTTTCGACTCAAAGTATGTATCTATATGGGATCGAAATCTTGAAACCAAAATCGAATTTGTAAGAGAAAACTGTTACAACAAATGACAAAACACACGAAGTGCGCTTCACAATTTAAAGATGTCGCCCAAGGAAGCCAGCAGGTTACCTGCTGCTCCGAGTTATTCTGTTAAACATAAACAAGGCAAACCCGTAAGTGCAGAAGAAAAGCAAATACTTTATCAAACGATATCAACGTTGTTCAATTCACTTGAAGACCTATAATAGCTAATTTTCATGTTCTCATAGAATATTTATTTACTTACTTTGTAGTACTGAAGTTAGTCTTTGTACATTCGCATGCTAAGAAAGCACATCAATAAATTAAACTAAAGGGGGAAAAGTACCATCCGTTTTTCATGGATATGCATAATGATTTAGGTAATTGATGAAAAAGAAATGATCTCCCGCTTGCTGTTACATACCAGCACTATCTCTTTATCGTTCAGTTGATAATTTGACATAACTCATTGTAATTTCATCTATAATTACAGCTTGGAGAAAAATAACAATGTTCAGTTGCTCTTAAAGAAGGGGGGATTATATAGTATTGGGTATTTTGCCTTATATCACGGCAATGGTGTGAGAGTGAGACGAGTAATGCACACCGCAGTAGCAGAAATTCATGCACGTGCTGCAGCAGAAATATTGCGGGAAACAGACGAAACAATTTCCTCTTCACCAATCAGCAAATAGTCGTGCGCGCAGTGATACAACATCAAGTTACGCGGTTTGTTTTTGAAAGGTGCAAAGGACTGTGAAAAAGGCTTTAGATAGTATTATCTTGAAACAATGGATAACTATATAATAGACTAGACGCCTACAGGGACACTACATTAAAGGCGTCTTTTTGTTCACGAATTGTCCACTAGAGGGTTCTAGTGAACCACAGTAGCACCAGCAACTTATCTATGTATTTTGCATCACCGCACAAAAAAAGTTCGGAAGTCGACGTATAGTACAAAGAAGAAGATGTCTTTAAAGTAGTGCCACCTGCAGACAATGGCTGACATTGGGCGTTAACGCGATAAGTAGAATGACATGTGATATATTGTTGAATAGTTGCCTAACAACACATTTGTACCAAATCGAAAACTTTTTTTGAAAAATTGAAGAAATTAGTATTTGAAGCCATACATATTTCAGTTACGATGAGTGTCACGTCGTCACATCAGCAGTGAGAGGGTTAAATATTTCTTCTAAAACAACAGATACTAAGTACATTTTTAGATGTTGTTTGTAGTCATTTTTGCATTTATTTTCCCCTGATGATGTGTAGAACATTTAGGTAGGATATTTGGTTGAGTTCAGAAAAAATATACAGGTTGATGCAAAATTGAGCTTTGTAGTACAGAAAGTATAATTTGGTTTCCAAAATGTGAAGAAAGTGCATATATTAACGAATGCCCTGTATGTTCTTCTGTATAGCACAGCTACATATTCCTCTGGTATAATTCGTTAGCCATAGTATGTGTCAGAGCCACATATAAAGGACTTGAATCTATTATATCTTGTAAAAACCAAAAAAATAGAAAGAAAAGAAACAGAAAAAAGAAAAAAATGAACAAAAACATTATAATAGAAAGTTTATCGTTTCTTCAACAGTAAGGGACCTTCATTCCATCCGGACCACAAGGAGGATTTTGCTCTTCAATTTGAGCTTTATTTCGTTAAAATATGTAAATAAGTTTCGGAGATAAAGCGTATAGTATGTAATATTTAGAAACATTGAATAACAATATAATATATATGTAGATGACATATGATATATTGTTGAATAGCTGCCTAACGACACATTTATTCTAAGTCATAGAGTTTTCAAAAAAAATTGAAGAAATTTGTGGTTAAAGCCATACATTTTCCACTTGCGAAGAGTGTAACGTGGTCTCATCAGCCGTGAGAGGGTTAAGTATATTTTCTAAAACAACAGTTACTAAGTACATTTTTAGATGTTCCTTGTAGTAGTTTGTGCATTTATTTTCCTCTGATGATGTGTAGAACATTTAGAAAGCATATGTGGTTTAGGGTTGGAAAAAAAATACAGGGTGGTGTAAAATTCAGGTTTGTAGTACAGAAAGTATAATTTTTTTTTCAAAATTTGAAGAAAGTGCATATATTAACGAATGTCCTGTATTTATTTCTGAATGGCACAGCTACATATTCCTCTGGTATCATTCGTTAACCTTAGTATGATGTGTCAGAGTCACATATAATGGTCTCGAATCTGTTATATTTTGTAAAAACAAAAAAATACGAGCAAATATTATAATAGAAAGGTTATCGTTTCATCAACGGTAACAGACCTTCATTGTATACCGACTACAAGGAGGGTTTTGCTCTTCAATTTGAGCATTATTTCGTCAAATTATGTAAATAAGTTTCGGTGATATAGCGTATGGTAAGTAGTACTTAGAAACAATGGATAACAATATAATACATATGTAGAATGATATATGATATATTGTTGAATAGTTGCCTAACAACACAGTTATACCAAATCGAAGAGTTTTCAAGAAAAAATGAAGAAATTTGTGGTTGAAGCCATACATTTTCCACTTACGATGAGTGTCACGTGGTCTCATCAGCCGTGAGAGGGTTAAATATTTCTTCTAAAACAACAGGTACTAAGTAATTTTTTGATTTTGTTTGTAGTAATTTGTGCATTTATTTTCCCCTGATGATGTGTACAACATTTACGTAGTATATTTAGTTGAGGTTTCAAAACATATACAGGGTAATGCAAAATTCAGGTTTGTAGTACAGAAGGTATATTTTTTTTTCAAAATGTGAAGAAAGAGCTTATATAAACGAATGCCCTGTATGTACTTCTAAATGGCAAAGCTACACATTCCTCTGGTATCATTCGTTGGCCATAGTATGATGTGTCAGAGCCACATATAAAGGACTCGAATCTGTTATATATTGTAAAAAGAAGAAAATAAAACCAAATATTATAATAGAAAGGATAACTTTTCTTCAACAGTAAGGAACCTTCTTTGCAACCGGACTACAAGGAGGGTTTTGCTCTTCAATTTGAGCTTTATTTCATCAAAATATGTGAATAAGTTTCGGAAATATAAGGTATAGTTAGTATTATTTTGAAAGAATGGATAACAATATAATATATATCCCATCAGTGCCGAGCGTCCCCTACAGAGACACTAGATTAAACGCGTCTTTTTGTTCACGAATTGTCCACCAGAGGGTTCTAGTGAACCACAGTAGCACCAACTACTTATCTATGTATGTTGCATCACCGCACAAAAAAAGTTCGGAAGTCGACGTATAGTACAAGGAAGAAGATGCCTTTAAAGTAGTACCACCTGCAGATGACATTGGGCGTTAACGCGATAAGTAGAATGACTTATATTGTTGAATAGTTGCCTAACAACACATTTATACCAAATCGAAGACTTTTTTTGAAAAATTGAAGGAATTAGTGTTTGAAGCCATACATTCTTCAGTTACGATAAGTGTCACGTGGTCACATCAGCCGTGAGAGGGTTAAATATTTCTTCTAAGGAAACAGGTACTAAGTACATTTTTAGATGTTGTTTGTAGTCATTTTTGCATTTATTTTCCCCTGATGATGTGTAGAACATTTAGGTAGGATATTTGGTTGAGCTCGGAAAAAATATACAGGTTGATGCAAAATTGAGCTTTGTAGTACAGAAAGTATAATTTGGTTTCCAAAATGTGAAGAAAGTGCATATATTAACGAATGCCCTCTATGTACTTCTGAATGGCATAGCTACATATTCCTCTGGTATAATTCGTTAGCCATAGTATGATGTGTCAGAGCCACATATAAAGGACTCGAATCTGTTATATATTGCAAAAAAAAAAAAAAAAATAATAATAATAAAACCAAATATTTTAATGGAAAGGTTAACTTTTCTTCAACAGTAAGGGACCTTCGTTGCATCCGAACCACAAGGAGGATTTTGCTTTTCAATTTGAGTTTTATTTCGTCTAAATATGTAAATACGTTTCCGAGATATAGGGTATAGTTAGTATTATTTTGAAACAATGGATACCAATATAATGTATATCCCGTCAGGGAAGAACGTCACTACAGAGGACACTACTTTAAAGGCATCTTCTTGTTCACGAATTGTCCACCAGAGGGTTCTAGTGAACCACAGTAGCACCAGCTACTTACCTATGTATGTTGCATCACCACACACAAAAAAGGTTGGAAGTTGACGTATAGTATAAGGAAGAAGATGCCTTTAAAGTAGTACCACCTGCAGATGACATTGGGCGTTAATGGGATAAGTAGAATGACTTATTATATTGTTGAATAGTTGCCTAACAACACATTTATACCAAATCGAAGAGTTTTTTTTTTTTCAAAAATTGAAGAAATTAGTGTTTGAAGCCATACATTTTTCAGTTATGATGAGTGTCACGTGGTGACACCAGCCACGAGAGGGTTAAATATTTCTTCTAAAGAAACAGGTACTAAGTACGTTTATTATTGTTTCTTGTAGTCATTTTTGCATTTATTTTCCCCTGATGATGTGTAGAACATTTAGGTAAGATATTCGGTTGAGGTTTGCAAAAAATATACAGGCTGATGCAAAATTCAGCTTTGTAGTACAGAAAGTATATATTTTTTTTTCAAAATGTGAAGAAAGTGCGTATATTAATGAATGCCCTGTATGTACTTCTGAATAGCACAGCTACATATTACTCTGGTATCATTCGCTAACCATTGTATGATGTGTCAGAGCCACAGATAATGGACTCGAATCTGTTATATTTTTAAAAAACAAACAAAAAAAAAATACAACCAAACATTATAATAGAAAGGTTATCGTTTAATCAAGGGAAAGAGACCTTCATTGCTTCCGAACCACAAGGAGGGTTTTACTCTTCAATTTCAGCTTTATTTCGTCAAAATTGTAAATAAGTTTCGGAGATATAGCGTATAGTTAGTATTATTTTGAAACAATTCATAGCAATATAATATATATCCCATCAGGGCCGAGCGTCCCCTACAAGGGACACTACTTTAAAGGCGTTTTCTTGTTCACGAACTATCCACAAGAGGGTTCTAGTGAACACAGTAGTACCAGTTACTTATCTATGTTTGTTTCATCAACACACACAAAAAAATTGGAAATCGACGTATAGTACAAGGAAGAAAATGCCTTTAAAGTAGTGCCACCTGCAGATGACATTGGGCGTGAACGGGATAAGTAGAATGACATATGATATATTGTTGAATAGTTGCCTAACAACATATTTATACATAATCGAAGAGTTCTTTTTTCTTGAAAAATTGAAGAAATTAGTGTTTGAAGCCATACATTTTTCAGTTACGATGAGTGTCACGTGGTCACATCAGCCATGAGAGGGTTAAATATTTGTTCTAAAGAAACAGGTACTAAGTACATTTTTAGATGTTGTTTGTAGTCATTTTTGCATTTATTTTCCCCTGATGATGTGTAGAACATTAAGTAGTATATTTGGTTGAGGTTTGGAAAAAATATACAGGGCGATGCAAAATTCAGCTTTGTAGTACAGAAAGTTCAAATTGGTTTTCAAAATGTGAACAAAATGCTTATATTAACGAATCCCCTCTATGTACTTCTGAATGGCTCAGCTACATGTTCCTCTGGTATCATTCGTTAACCATAGTATGGTGTGTCAGAGCCACATATAATGGACTCGAATCTGTTATATCTTGTAAAAAAAAAAAAAAAAAAAAAAAAAAAAAAAAAAAAAATTAGAGCCAAACGTTATAATAGGAATTTATCGTTTCTTCAACGGTAAGGGACCTTCATTGCATCCGGACCACAGGGAGGGTTTTGCTCTTCAATTTGAGCTTATTTCGTTAAAATATGTAAATAAGTTTCGGAAATATAGCGTATAGTATGTAGTATTAAGAAACATTGAATAACAATATAATATATACGTAGATGACATATGATGTAGTGTTGAATAGTTGCCTAACAACACATTTATTCTAAGTCGTACAGTTTTCAAAAAAAATTGAAGAAATTTGTGGTTGAATCCATACATTTTCCACTTTCGAAGAGTGTCACGTGGTCTCATCAGCCGTAAGAGGGTTAAACATTTCTTCTAAAACAACAGGTACTAAGTACATTTTTAGATGTTGTTTGTAGTAGTTTGTGCATTTATTTTCCCCTGATGATGTGTAGAACATTTAGGTAGCATATGTGGTTTAGGGTTGGAAAAAATATACAGGGTGGTGCAAAATTCAACTTTGTAGTACAGAAAGTATAACTTGGTTTTCAAAACGTGAAGAAAGTGCATATATTAACGAATGCCCTGTATTTATTTCTGAATGGCACAGCTACATATTTCTCTGGTATCATTCGCTAACCATAGTATGATGTGTCAGAGTCACATATAATGACCTCGAATCTGTTATATCTTGTAAAAAAAAAAAAAAAAAAAATACAACAAAACATTACAATAGAAAAGTTATCATTTCGTCAACGGTAAGAGACCTTTATTGCATCCGGACTACAAGGAGGGTCTTGCTCTTCAATTTGAGCATTATTTCGTCAAATCATGTAAATAAGTTTCGGAGATATAGCGTGTGGTATGTAGTACTTAGAAACAATGGATAACAATATAATATATATGTAGAATGACATATGATATATTGTTGAATAGTTGCCTGACCACACATTTATACCAAATCGAAGAATTTTTTTTAAAAAAATTGAGGAAATTAGCGGTTTAAGCTATATTTTTTCAGTTATGATGAGCGTCACGTGGTCACACCAGCCATGAGAGGGTTAACTATTTCTTCTAAAACAACTGGTACTAAGTACATTTATTAATGTTGCTTGTAGTCATTTGTGCATTTATTTTCCCCTGATGATGTGTAGAACATTTAGGTAGTATATTTGGTCAAGGTTTGCAAAAAATATACAGGCTGATGCAAAATTCAGGTTTGTAGTACAGAAAGTATATTTTTTTTTTTCAAAATGTGAAGAAAGTGCATATATTAACGAATGCCCTGTATGTACTTCTGAATGGCACAGCAATATATTCCTCTGGTATCATTCGTTAACCATAGTATGATGCGTCACAGCCACATATAATTTACTCGAATCTCTTATATTTTGCAAAAACAAAAACAAAAAAAAGATAGAACCAAACATTATAATAGTAAGTTTATCGTCTCTTCAACGGAAAGGGACCTTCATTGCATCCGAATCTCAAGGAGGGTTTTGCTCTTCAATTTCAGCTTTATTTCGTCAAAATTGTAAATAAGTTTCGGAGATATAGCGTATAGTTAGTATTATTTTGAAACAATGGATAGCAATATAATATATATCCCGTCAGGGCCGAGCGTCCCCTACAAGGGACACTACTTTAAAGGCGTTTTCTTGTTCACGAATTGTCCATCAGAGGGTTCTAGTGAACCACAGTAGCACCAGCTACTTATCTATGTATGTTGCACCACCACACAAAAAACGTTTGGAAGTCGACGTATTGTACAAGGAAGAAGATGCCTTTAAAGCAGTGCATTTTTTAAGAAATCGCTACTGGGTATCCAGGCACAAAATAGCCCTTGACACACAACAAAATTCAAACGATTTTTTTGAAGTGCATTTTTGTATAATGTACACTTTTAATATAACACAAAATTACGTATTTGTCAGTCTTCTGCTAACCGTTTCATTTCCGATTCAACACATTGCCATCAATACAGGAACGGACATTTTCGTTTTTACATTTTAGCGCAGATCCGCCTTCAGGTCGGTACTTAAAGATAAAACCGTACTGTGTCATCATAATTGAATATTTTCCTTTATTGATTGATTGATTTATTTTTATATCCATATTGGACATGGACAGGACATAGACAAAGAAACGTGACTGGTACAGATGGAGAGAATACAAAACACACAATGCAAGAGACAAACTACTCAACAAGGAAATAACAATACCTGAACTTGACTAAACATTTCCCTAACGAAATCATTTTATGTGTATACGTATGTATTCAGTACTAAATATTACTACTAATACTTTATTTAAAAAAAAAAACAATGGAATCAAAATTTATCTTGAAGGTTTAAACCTTATCAATGGTTTAAATCATAGCATGTAAGCTTTTTCGTAAGTGGTTCCACTTCTTCTATAATTTTTAATATTTAATTCTCAATCTGTTTTACATTGTTTGGTTTCTCTCTTGTTCTTAAGCGTGTTATTCCACTTGTAACTGGTTAATTTCTAGTATTATTTGCATACTTGAAATTTTAAGCTGTTTCATATTTGGTTTATTACCTGTATTATGTATTAAAGCATTTTAGGCTATTTGTTAATTGTTATACGATTGCTATTATTTTTACACTTTAAAGCTGAAGCTGTTTCACACCGTTTGGTTTCTCATGTGTTTTAAAGTATGTTACCCCAGTTTTTATTAGTTATATTCCTGCTATTATTTTCACACTCTACATCTGAATGTGTTCTGCGTTGTTTGGTTTCATATGTGTTTAGAAAACAATCGAGTAAGTTTCTCATCTAGTTACCATATGTTTGACGGAGTTTTCCATATCACTAGCAGTCTTAACACCTGTATTACGTTCACGGCAATTGATACATGATCTACCATCACCGAATAAAGGGTATTGATTGATAACACATCGCAACATAGACCTATGTGAAATAAATATGTTGATTTTGAATATAACAGATAATTCAATTCTGAAATAGGCTACTTCCTCACAAACTCACTCCTTTTATAAATACCACTATCAGGCCTGCTCTCCCGTCCGTCCTTTTGCTTCAAGAACATCGCTACAGCCGGTCTTCGGTCATAGTTTGCAGTAGCGTTCCATTTACTGGTATTCGTTCTATTTTGTCGTGTTTTCACTCATCGACAACGATGAATATTTCGAAGCTGATTATTGTATGAAACAGCTCATTCAACTGACATGCTGTGAGGCGATATTGCAAGTAAGGCAGCAAGAAGTTTGTGCAGCATTCCTGAGGAGACTGGTAATAGTCTCCTCAGTCTCACAGAATATTGCATTCCTGCATCAGCACTATCCACTAGTAATGGTACTTCTTCAATTCCTGGCCAGCTGTAGCATACATTTGGCTGTACTCCTTCTTTTCCAATATTGCTTCTACTAATGGATGAGCAGTATTTATCATCGACTGTGCTGAAGATGCGAACAAAGTAATCTGAATGGAGCTGAGAATGCCGTAACTTTTTATGTTCAGTCGAATACCAAGGAAGTTTAAGCAAGACTGCACTATTTCTCTTCGAACAGCTTCCCAGTTTCTGTTCTGACGAGTCACATGCTTATTATCAGTTGTACGGCACTGGCGCCTCTGTTCATTGTCATCCACGTCCTTGCTAACTATGCAGTCCTCCTTTCCACCAGAAAAGGGATCCTCCAACATTAAAATGTTTCCTTAATGCTGCATCCCTTGCTGTAAGAACATCAGGCAGTAGAAAATCAGACCGTGGAAGAATTTTCTGCATCTGCTGGAAGATACTGGTGATATCAAACATGAGAACTCTTAGCTTAAACTGCATGGAATTTTCTGTC
Organism: Thermobia domestica; assembly: GCF_964235325.1. Taxonomy (NCBI): domain Eukaryota; kingdom Metazoa; phylum Arthropoda; class Insecta; order Zygentoma; family Lepismatidae; genus Thermobia; species Thermobia domestica. The sequence goes on from NC_137455.1 coordinate 259,197,901, forward strand.
CAAGGCGACAATCAATGTATGCAAGTGTTCAGCAAATCGTACCTCTAAGTAGGCATGAGAGATATAGAAATTAGGCATTATTTTGTGCAACATTTTTTGTATTTATTTTCAATGTTCTGAAGTACGTTGCTACAATTTTCAAACTTAACAGCCAATGTGCCATTTCAGGGACAGTCCAACAGGTCCTCCATTGCAAGATCGGATCTGTGGCAATTGTCTCCAGAAAACATACAAGCAGAAAAAAAAAAATTCAATCTAACTAATTCTGTCGATCTAGTTCCTTCCTATTTACCTTAAACTCCTTTTCAATAGACAGGTTACCTTAACCTCAAATATGTTCTAACACATGGGTCTACATTATAGATGAAAGAGGACAATCCTGGCTTTGACTTCACATAGCTACATTAATCATTCGTCGTGAGAAATTTTCCTTAAAAAGCCATCTGCGTCGACACTCTGAATCAGCAGCTCCTGCTTGCTATACATCTCGCAGTTTTCGATCTAAGTTTGTCAGGTCAGAAACACAATTGGCTAACGTCGCAACGCAAAGTGTTCCCCAAAAGTGTAAAAGTTCTAATCACAATATTTTATCAGAAATAATGGGCCTTATGCAGAGACGTTTTAAAGGGTGATTAGTGTCATACTTAAGAGTTCGACTAACATATGTTTGCTGCAGTAGTCAGGCCTTTAGCATGGCGCTAATCATACTCAAAATTACTCTGCATAAGGCGGAATTAGTCTTAATTGTAACGAACCAAAACAATGCTGTAAGAAAAAAATAAGTAAAGATTTCATTTCATAAAAATTAAATATCCAAAGGGCAAGTTGTTTTCTTTGTTATTTTCTCTCAGAGAGTATCCAAAAGGTAAGCCAAAAGTCGTTTGAACCATTACATGTGAAAGTTCGGCTTCAACCTTTCTAACTCCTTAGGCGGACTATTAACTTTCTTTGTATTAGAGCAGAATAAAAGTGCTATTATTACGAGATAGACAAATGAGTACGCGAAACGATGGAAAGAGAAATAGCTGAAATTTCAAGAATGAAGCTATCCACAGAATACAAGCAAATACATATAGTCACAAAGCCAAAGTATATTGAAGTAATTTTAAATTTACAGTAATCAAGTAATTTATTATTCAAGTACTCTTCTAGTAATTTAAAAAATTATGAATTGCACTGGGTATCCCAAACTGCTGAGCCTGATTATCCAAGTGCTGGGCCTGGGTATCCATTTGGTTACAAAAAGGTAGCTTAAAAATTCCCTGCTTTAAAGTAGTGCCACCTGCAGATGACATTGGGCGATAACGGGATAAGTAGAATGAAATATGATATATTGTTGAATAGTTGCATAACAACACATTTATACAAAATCGAAGAGTTTTTTTTTTTTTTTTTTAAATGAAGAAATTAGTGTTTGAAGCCATACATTTTCCACTTACGATGAGCGTCACGTGGTCTCATCAGCCGTGAGACAGTTAACTATTTCCTCTAAAACAACTGGTACTAAGTACATTTATTAATGTTGCTTGTAGTCATTTGTGCATTTATTTTCCCCTGATGATGTGTAGAACATTTAGGTAGCATATATGGTTTAGGGTTGCAAAAAATATACAGGGTGGTGCAAAATTCACTTTTGTAGTACAGAAAGTATAATTTGGTTTTAAAATGTAAAGCAAGTTCATATATATACCCTGTATGTACTTCTAAATGGCACAGGTACATATTCCTCTAGTTTCATTCGCTAACCATAGTATGATGTGTCAGAGCCACATATAATGGACTCGAATCTGTTATATTTTGTAAAGACAAAAAAATACAACCAAAAATTATAACAGAAAGGTTATCGTTTCATCAACGGTAAGAGACTTTTATTGCATCCGGACTACAAGGAGGGTTTTCCTCTTCAATTTGAGCATTATTTCGTTAAATCATGTAAATTAGTTTTGGAGATATAACGTATGGTATGTAGTACTTAGAAACAATGGACAACAAAATAATATATATGTAGAATGACATATGATATATTGTTGAATGGATGCCTAATATCACATTTATACCAAATCGAAGAGTTTTTTTTTGAAAAGTTGAAGAAAATAGTGGTTGAAGCCATACATTTTTCAGTTACGATGAGCGTCACGTGGTCACATCAGCCATAAGAGAGTTAACTATTTCTGCTAAAACAACAGGTACTAAGTACATTTATTAATGTTTCTTGTAGCCATTTGTGCATTTATTTTCTTCTGATGGTGTGTAGAACATTTAGGTAGGATATTTGGTTGAGGACTGAAAAAATATAGAGGGTGATGCAAAATTCAGCTTTGCAGTACTGAAAGTATAACATTTTTTTTCAAAATGTGAAGAAAGTGCATATATTAACGAATGCCCTGTATATACTTCTGAATGGCACAGCTACATATTCCTTTGGTATCATTCGCTAACCATAGTATGATGTGTCAGAGCCACATATAATGGACTCGAATCTGTTATATCTTGTAAAAACAAAAAAAAAAAAAAAAAAAATACAACCAAACATTCTAATAGAAAGGTTATCGTTTCATCAACGGTAAGAGACCTTCATTGCATCCCGACTACAAGGAGGGTTTTGCTCTTCAATTTGAGCATTATTTCGTGAAATCATATAAATAAGTTTCGGAGATATAGCGTATGGTATGCCGTACTTAGAAACAATGGACAACAATATAATATATATGTAGAATGACATATGATATATTGTTGAATGGATGCCTAATATCACATTTATACCAAATCGAAGAGTTTTTTTTTTTTGAAAAGTTGAAGAAAATAGTGGTTGAAGCCATACATTTTTCAGTTACGATGAGCGTCACGTGGTCACATCAGCCATGAGAGGGTTAAATATTTCTTCTAAAACAACAGGTACTAAGTACATTTATTAATGTTGCTTAGGCATTTGTGAATTTATTTTCCCCTGATGATGTGTAGAACATTTAGGTAGGATGTCTGGTTGAGGTTTGGAAAAAATATACAGAGTGATGCAAAATTTAGCTTTGAAGTACAGAAGGTATAATTTTTTTTCAAAATGTGAAGAAAGTGCATATATTAACGAATGCCCTGTATGTACTTCTGAATAGCACAGCTACATATTCCTCTAGTATCATTCGCTAAGAATAGTATGAAGTGTGAGAACCACATATAATGGACTCGAATCTGTTATATTAAAAAAAAATACAACCAAACATTATAATAGAAAGGTAATCGTTTCATCAACCGTAAGAGACGTTCATTGCATCCCGACTACAAGGAGGGTTTTGCTCTTCAATTTGAGCATTATTTCGTCAAATTATGTAAATAAGTTTCGGAGATATAGCGTGTGGTATGTAGTACTTAGAAACATTGGATAACACTATAATATATATGTAGATGACATATGATATATTGTTGAATACTTGCATAACGACACATTTATTCTAAATCGTAGAGTTTTCAAAAAAAATTGAAGAAATTTGTGGTTGAAGCCATACATTTTCCATTTACGATGAGTATCACGTGGTTCATCAGCCATGAGAGAGTTAATTATTTCTTCTAAAACAACAGGTACTAAGTACAATTTTTTATGTTGTTTGTAGTAATTTGTGCAATTTGTTTCCCTCTGATGATGTGTAGAATATTTAGGTAGTATATTTGCTTGAGGTTTGGAAAAAAATATACACGGTGATGCAAAATTCAGCTTTGTAGTACAGAAAATATTTTTTTTTTCAAAATGTGAAGAAATTGCATATATTAACGAATGCCCTGTATGTACTTCTGAATGGCACAGCTACATATTCGTCTTGTATCATTCGCTAACCATTGTATGATATGTCAGAGCCACATACAACGGACTCGAATCTGTTATATTTTTAAAAAAACAAAAAAATACACCCAAACATTATAATAGAAAGGTTATCGTTTCATCAACGGTAAGAGACCTTCATTGCATCCGGACTACAAGGAGGGTTTTTCTCTTCAATTTGATCATTATTTCCTCAAAATATGTAAATAAGTTTCGCAGATATAGCGTATGGTATGTAGCACTTAGAAACAATGGATAACAATATAATATATATGTAGATGACATATGATATATTGTTGAATAGTTGCCTAACGGCGCATTTATTCTAAATCGTAGAGTTTTCAAAAAAACTGAAGAAATTTGTGGTTGAAGCCATACATTTTCAACTTACGAAGAGTGTCACGTATTCTGATCAGCCGTGAGAGGGTTAATTATTTCTTCTAAAACAACAGGTAGTAAGTACATTATTAGATGTTGTTTTAGTAGTTTGTGCATTTATTTTCCCCTGATGATGTGTAGAACATTTAAGTAGCATATGTGGTTTAGGGTTGCAAAAAATATACAAGGTGGTGCAAAATTCAGCTTTGTAGTACAGAAAGAACCACTTGGTTTTCAAAATGTGAAGAAAGTGCATATATTAACGAATGCCCTGTATGTACTTCTGAATGGCACAGCAACATATTCCTCTGGTTTCATTCGTTAAGCATAGTATGATGTGTCAGAGCCACATATAATGGATTCGAATCTTTTATATTTTGTAAAAATAAGAAAATACAAGCAAACATTATAATAGAAAGGTTATTGTTTCATCAACGCTTAGAGACCTTTATTGCATCCGGACTACAAGGAGGGTTTTGCTCTTCAATTTGAGCATTATTTCGTCATATCATGTAAATAAGTTTCGGAGATATAGCATATGGTATGTAGTACTTAGAAACAATGGATAAAAATGTAATATATATGTGGAATGACATATGATATATTGTTGAATAGCTGAAAAACAACACATTTATAACAAATCGAAGAGAGTTTTCAAAAAAATTGAAGAAAATAGTGGTTGAAGCCATACATTTTTCAGTTACGATGAGCGTCACGTGGTCACATTAGCCTTAAGAGGGTTAGCTATTTTTTCTAAAGCAGCAGGTACTAAGTACATTTATTAATGTTGCTTGTAGTCATTTGTGCATTTTTTTCCTCTGGTGATGTGTAGAACATTTAGGTACGATATGTGGTTAAGGTTTTAAAAAATTTACAGGGTGATGCAAAATTTAGCTTTGTAGTACAGAAGATATAAGTTTTTTTCAAAATGTGAAGAAAGTGCATATATTAATGAATGCCCTGTATGTACTTCTGAATGGCACAACTACATATTCCTCTGGTATCATTCGCTAAACATAGTATGGTGTGTCAGAGCCACATATAACGGACTCGAATCTGTTATATTTTCTAAAAACAAAAAAAAATACAATCAAACATTATATTAGAAAGGTTATCGTTTCGTCAACGGTAAGAGACCTTCATTGCATCCCGAATACAAGGAGGGTTTTGCTCTTCAATTTGAGCATTATTTCGTCAAATCATGTAAATAAGTTTCGGGGATATAGCGTATGGTATGTAGTATTCTCTGTGAGGAAAGTAAATGTGCACCTATTTTTCGTGTCTGTCATTCCTGCGCTCCATCCGTGGAAAGTATGAGAATTAAATTAAACAAATGTTTACTGACGGGAAAAAAGAAAAGTTTAATCTGAATAAGACATTGTAGAGGGACACAAGCTGTGAATATGAATAGTGCATAGTGTAAATAAAAGACGACCCCGAAAGAGAAAGCTAGAAAGAGCTGTTAAACGGAGAAAAAAGACTAAAAATTGTCGAGGTGGAAACATAAAACACAAATACAACAAATGCGCCGACAAGCAAACATTCACCACGCCATCGTCTTGGTGTAGTGGTTAAAAGGTGCTGGCTTACGAATGCAAAGATCACCAGTTCGAATCCCCGACAAGGGCAATTTTTTTAAAAAAATTGTTAATAACACATATAGCTCATTAGAGATGGTAAAAGAGGTCGTATTTAGTCTTTCGTAGCAATTATTATTGGTAATGTTTAGTACTGATAATACTTTTTGTCTTTGCGTATTACTTTTATTCATTTCTTCATTTCGAAAGAGAGGATTATCCCAACAAATGCCACCAAAATTCCTCTTATTTTGAATGTAAACGCTATTTGCAATTAGTAAAGAACAAAAATTGAACGTTCTGACGTAGCTGCAAAAAGTAAAAAGAAAAACATGGAAGTGGAGGGGTTCGAATCCATACTCATGGTTATTAAAAATACAATATCTACATGCCTTACACCTCCCAACCACGTTTCTACGTAAGCAAGTAAGAGGCTTGTGTTTAGATTAGGCTGGTCAATACGTTTTGCAACGAGGCCCGGTTTAGCTCTGACACACCACAGGTGCGACAAGGGAGCAAAACACTTTTTCTCTCGCTCTCAGTGTGTCTGTTTATCTATCTATCTGTATATATATATATATATATATATATATATATATATATATATATATATATATATATATATATATAACGCTATTTGTGAATGCCATAACCACCCTAATTTTCAGCGGATTGAGACGAAATTTGGCACAAACATTAATTGTTGAAATATCTTGATGAGTTCGTAAACCAGAATAATCAGATGAAAATGTTCAAAATGGTGGCCCTTCAAACTCTTAAAAAGTTCCAAAGGAACCAAATTTTGCCCATAAATAGGTATTCAGAAAGTTTGAATAACTTTTCCTCTTTTTCTGAAATATTTGTGTGCAGGGACTTATCCTCTTTTAGTGAAATATTGGACCCGATTAATCGTCTAAAGAAGGTTCACCTCCTTTCGCTACGGTTAGGCTTTCTTTTTTTTTTTTGCAGGAGGGGGGTTATTTTCATATCGGAACAAGATGATTATTAGTGATGATATGAAATTACACACTGAAAGTGAAGTAACTTGTGAAACATGTTATTTGAAAGAATAATATAATAAATGTGCTTTTCCCTAACACAGAGACCTGTAAATCATGTATTTTGAGTTCGGGAGCGTGAATGGCGAGGAGTAATTTGATTTCCTTTTTAGTAACACATTGCAATGCAAATAAAGGTAGGCAACATTAGTGGTAAGTAAAACAATAATAACAACAATAATAATAATAATAATAATAATAATAATAATAATAATAATAATAATAATAATAATAATAATAATAGATATTGTTTGTGGCAAGGCAATATCTCTTTCGAACGTAATGATTGTAACGCCATATCTCCCTTACAAACAAAATATTAGCAATTTATATCGAGAGAACGGGAAACTATAGAGTGATGGGAGCAACGTTGGACAGTATGCACTCATAGTACTCAGAAAAATAAGCGATTTCAATGGAAAATGAACGAAGAGTCATTGTCATGGGGAGTCATGGGGCCACAGCAGAACCCTTTTTATGCAAAATGTCGATAATTTATATCGAGAGAACAGGAGGTGATAGTGGGATGAGACCAAAGTTGGACACCGTGGACCCATAAGGCGCATCGAAAAAAATAGGGGGGCAGCTAGCCTTACTTATTTCCACATAATAATATAAAATTATATTGTCGAAATACACACACGACTTAGCTAGTAATATTTCATATTATTATTATCAACAGTGTCTTTTCATTACGTGAGCATGTTTGACATGAAGCCAAAGAGAAGATCCATCATTCATAGAAAGAATAAGAATAGCCAGTTACTTTAACTGTGAAGGACGGCGAAAAATACGAAAAGAGTGACTACCTGTAGCGAAAACAAATAATACTTTCTCTCAAGTGGATAAAAGTTCAAGCGGAGATAGATTCGAACTCGCATGGACGGCGCGAAAAGCCAGTGCTTTGTCCACTTTTTTTAAAACTGACTCACCGAACGTGTTTCAGTAACTTACTTATTGCTAATTTTATTTGCTTCACTCGTTTAATTTGCTTTTTCTAATAACTTGTAACGACAGAGACACGAACACAGGAACATCGAGGACAGTTGAAAATCATAAACGCTCTCCCACCGGGAATCGAACCCGGGACACCATACACCAAAGACGCATGTGTTAGCCACTAGACCAGCGGGGAGGACACCGCTCACTTCCTGTGTCGTTAAGGATTACGACCACTGTATTGCAAGCTATAAATTCTGTGGGTTGTATACTATTATCACATGTTTCTTCTTTGCTGGAAGAGTTAAACCTACATTCTATGTAATACATGAGGTATTTAGACCTACATGCTCTTCATATAATGTAATAAAAGTGTCATGCTGAGAATAAGAAAAAGAACATTCCTTGGACAAAACGGAAACTATTGGCATCAGAAATATTTATCTAAGAGGCATGCGCAGTAGTTTATTTCAGAATAATTACTGTTTAGTTCAGTAAACGAAGAAAGGGGTATAAAAAAGCAAATATGTCGCGTCAACGAGATCGACCAGAGTTGACAGAGGCGGAAGCAGATGTGTAGTAATACAACAACTTGGTTAAATTGATAATTGGTTCTTTATCCTGTAGAAGATCGTATCACAACGTTACGGGAGAGCAGAGAAAGACTTACTAACGCTATCATATAGTAAGCATTAGTAACACGATCATATAGACACAAATGGATGTAACTGTAAGTACTACAACTTGGATTTAATGAAAGCCGTTTAGATATTCAGTGGTTTGTAGGGTTGTATAAGACACAATACAATTCTTCATACCTCAGCTTTCAGTAGCTAGATACATGCAATTTCTGGTTAGATACTGAAACTGCTGTCGGATTTTAATACATGACGTATTGCAGGATACAAAATGCTTTGCATTCCTTGTTTGTTTGTAGACAGCTACTAGCTTAGTGTTCTGAAAGGTTGTGTATAAACTAGGGATAGCCAATTCCGGAATTATTACTTTCCGGACTCCCGAAAGTAAAACCAGAGTTCGGAAAATTCCGATTTTGGAATAATTCCGGAATTCGGAAAAACCGTAATTTAGAAATTTCTCATTTCATTAACATTCCGGAATTTGGAAAAATCCGTATTTTTTTCGAAATCCGGAGTTTTTCTCAATTCCCGGAATTTTCTAAATTTCGGATTCTTCCCGAGTATTATTATTATTATTATTATTATTATTATTATTATTATTATTATTATTATTATTATTATTATTATTATTATTATTATTATTATACTATTCAACTTGCACGGCGAAATTACTGTATAATACGATATTAATTCTGTAATTTTACTCCATTGTATGTTATTTAATTTATTAATGGGCACCAAATTGTCTCCAGATCAACGAATAAATTAACTACGGCATGCACTTTGGTGGAAATATCATTACGGGAACATTATCGGCTCGTTCCAAACATGTTCCTGTAATGATATTTCCACCAGTGCATGCCCTAGTTAATTTATTTGTTGATCTGGAGACAATTTAGTGCCCATTAATAATGTAGTAAAATTACAGAAATGATATCGTATTATACAGTAATTTCGCCGTGTAAGTTCAATAGTATAATAATAATAATAATAATAATAATAATAATAATAATAATAATAATAATAATAAAATTGCCATCGATCCTGCGCGGAAAGTGAGAATTAAATCAATGACATATGTAGTCAAGATAAGGAGAAAAGCCTAAACTGAATAAGACATTGAAGCGGGTCACGAGCTGGGAATAAGAATAGTGCATGGTGTAAATAAAGGACGACACCGAAAGAGAAATCCAGAAACAGCAGGTAAACGGAGGAAAAAGAGTAGAAATTATTGAAGTGGAAACATAAAATACAAATACGAATAGAGATGAGCACGAGTCGAGCCAAAATTCGACTTGACTCGAGTTCAATTCGAGTCAAGTCAAAGGTAATTTTCTTGAGTTAAGTTCCCAGCCAAGTCGCTGTTATCGAAGTCTAGTTTTGAGTTGAGTCGAGTTTGATAATGGCTCACTCGCTCGTTCAGCTCGTTTTAACTCGTCTTGAAATAATGGCCTGATTAGACTGAAAAGGGAAGGCCATGAGAAATGTAAGCAGTAATGTGGAATAATTTAGTGTTGCTCACGACAGGGGTGAATCTCGTCTCGTAATTTTAGTGCATCTCGTGGGGCAATTTTAGTGTATCTCGTCTCGTCTAGATAATGAGAAGACAAGAGTTTTTATATTATTATTACGAGACAGCCTCAAATGTCGTAATCACCAATATAAGTATATACTGTAGTTCTTAAAATCAAGGCTGAGACCTGCACGGTCGAATTCTTGAGCTCAACAGAAGACCAACCCGGGTAGTAATATCAACCGGCTCGGCTCGTATCAACTGAGCGAACAGCTCGATTCGGCCCGGTTGGGATGAGCCGTCGGCTTGGCCCAATTAAGCCGATGGCCTGAGCCGGCTCAGTTGGAACGAGCCATCGACTCAGCTCAATTGAGCCGATGGCTCGAGCTTTCTCGGTTGGGATGGGTCACCTACTTGGCTCATGTGAACCGGTTCGAGCCAACTAAGTTGAAACTAGTCCATCGGTACGGTTTGACTCAGCTCAACTAAGCCGATGGCTCAAATAGGATCGGTTGGGTGAGCTGTTGGCTCGGCTCACTTTTCGGTTCGTTCGATAGTGAATGAGCTGTAAGCCGAGCCGATCGAGTCGTTGAGAAGCTAAACCCGGTCCCAGCTGTTTTGAACATGTTTGGCTGAAGCCTATAACTTTTAACAATTTTTGGCTCGAGCCCGAATACTTGCCCCTTCGGAACTCAAACCCAGAACGTGACCGATGTCCTTGCCTCCTGAAGACTTCTCGACGACCGAGATCGACAGTCAATTAGCTTTTACTATTCAGATACAAACCGCATATATTTAAAGATTATACACGGTGTTAATATAATAATAATAATAATAATAATAATAATAATAATAATAATAATAATAATAATAATAATAATTGCATTAAAAGTTTCAAACTTGCTCTAAAATTTGGCAAAAGTTACTTAAAAGCAGAGATTTCGGGGAAACGGTTCCGTATCTTCAAGACACACCTCTGCAACTACCAACATTTCAAACTAGAGCGTTCCATTGAAGTTTCATGTAGAAACTATTCTACTGTATGTTTTAAGGAAAATAACTGTAATAAATATAACTGAATATCACGCAACCATTTTTAGAATATGGAGAGGTAAATATAAAAGCTTTGCTACAAAATACCTACACAGACCATAATTCAATGAGCTCTGAAATACAATGTAACGAAATAGCCTATGAGATTCAGTCTACAGACCAATTGTTACTTAAAGAATGGACATACACCATTTCGAGAATCGAGACAAGACGGGAAATGTTTACGAAACTTTTCGTCTCGTCTCAATTCTCATCTCCAAAGCGAGACGAAAAATTTGAGTTAGCCTTGTCCCGTCTCGAATGAGAAATGTTAATTCTCATGTTATTTTATTTGTTTTAGAAATAAGATGAGAAATTCCTCTTGTCGTGAGCAACATTAAACCAAACTGAAATATTCTTAACAAATGTCACGTTTCTGCTTGTAATGGTATGACCTGAGCGATAATTAGCTCCTAGCTTTTAATCTTCTACGAGATAATAATAATTATTATTAGTTTATTATTATTCCTGAAGATTTGATAGTTCAAGTATTGAAACATCTGATTATTCAAATATCTGAATATAATAAAACATATGTCATCACCGATCAATCGCCACCAAAAATCCTAAAGAAAAAAAATTGCAACATGAATTTGCACAAGCACCTTGACCACTGAACCGCGATCGCTACGCGGTAAACGATTCGTCATTAGTCTAGTTACGTTAGGTTTCTTTGTCTCCGCTTGCAAACTTGTATGCTATATTTCTTCGATTCAAAATGTCTTTCGTATCTCTTTTATGATGTCGGCAAAGTTTACATTAATAACTTGAGTTGTTTTTAAACCATTGGTTCACATGTTTGTTTTTTCTCCACAGGAAACTACAAATATGACAGATTGAATTATCATACCTTCCATTTCTTTCAAAGCAATCGCCATTACCTGGTCAAAGACTTATTTCCGCCACGATTCATATTAACAAAAATAGATTCATTTTTCGGAAGCGGAACTTCACTTTCCGGATTTCGGAAAATTATGGAATTCAGTTAAACTCCGGAATTCAGAAGAATTGAGGAATTCGGAAAGAATCCGGAATTTAGAAAATTCCGGAATTGAGAAAAACTCCGGATTTCGAAAGAAACCCGGATTTTTTCGAATTCCGGAATGTTAACAAAATGAGAAATTTCTAAATTCCGGATTTTTCCGAATTCCGGAATTATTCCAAAATCGGAATTTTCCGAACTCTGGTTTTACTTTCGGGAGTCCGGAAAGTAATAATTCCGGAATTGGCTATCCCTAGTTTATACACAACCTTTCAGAACACTAAGCTAGTAGCTGTCTACAAACAAACAAGGAATGCAAAGCATTTTGTATCCTGCAATACGTCATGTATTAAAATCCGACAGCAGTTTCAATATCTAACCAGAAATTGCATGTATCTAGCTACTGAAAGCTGAGGTATGAAGAATTGTATTGTGTCTTATACAACCCTACAAACCACTGAATATCTAAACGGCTTTCATTAAATCCAAGTTGTAGTACTTACAGTTACATCCATTTGTGTCTATATGATCGTGTTACTAATGCTTACTATATGATAGCGTTAGTAAGTCTTTCTCTGCTCTCCCGTAACGTTGTGATACGATCTTCTACAGGATAAAGAACCAATTATCAATTTAACCAAGTTGTTGTATTACTACACATCTGCTTCCGCCTCTGTCAACTCTGGTCGATCTCGTTGACGCGACATATTTGCTTTTTTATACCCCTTTCTTCGTTTACTGAACTAAACAGTAATTATTCTGAAATAAACTACTGCGCATGCCTCTTAGATAAATATTTCTGATGCCAATAGTTTCCGTTTTGTCCAAGGAATGTTCTTTTTCTTATTCTCAGCATGACACTTTTATTACATTATATGAAGAGCATGTAGGTCTAAATACCTCATGTATTACATAGAATGTAGGTTTAACTCTTCCAGCAAAGAAGAAACATGTGATAATAGTATACAACCCACAGAATTTATAGCTTGCAATACAGTGGTCGTAATCCTTAACGACACAGGAAGTGAGCGGTGTCCTCCCCGCTGGTCTAGTGGCTAACACATGCGTCTTTGGTGTATGGTGTCCCGGGTTCGATTCCCGGTGGGAGAGCGTTTATGATTTTCAACTGTCCTCGATGTTCCTGTGTTCGTGTCTCTGTCGTTACAAGTTATTAGAAAAAGCAAATTAAACGAGTGAAGCAAATAAAATTAGCAATAAGTAAGTTACTGAAACACGTTCGGTGAGTCAGTTTTTAAAAAAAGTGGACAAAGCACTGGCTTTTCGCGCAGTACATGCGAGTTCGAATCTATCTCCGCTTGAACTTTTATCCACTTGAGAGAAAGTATTATTTGTTTTCGCTACAGGTAGTCACTCTTTTCGTATTTTTCGCCGTCCTTCACAGTTAAAGTAACTGGCTATTCTTATTCTTTCTACGAATGATGGATCTTCTCTTTGGCTTCATGTCAAACATGCACACGTAATGAAAAGACACTGTTGATAATAATAATATGAAATATTACTAGCTAAGTCGTGTGTGTATTTCGACAATATAATTTTATATTATTATGTGGAAATAAGTAAGGCTAGCTGCCCCCCTATTTTTTTCGATGCGCCTTATGGGTCCACGGTGACCAACGTTGGTCTCATCCCACTATCACCTCCTGTTCTCTCGATATAAGTTATCGACATTTGCCTAAAGAGGGCTCTGCCGCGGCCCCATAACTCCCCATGACAATGACTCTTCGTTCATTTTCCATTGAAATCGCTTACTTTTCTGAGTACTATGAGTGCATACTGTCCAATGTTGCTCCCATCACTCTATAGTTTCCCGTTCTCTCGATATAAATTGCAAATATTTTGTTTGTAAGAGAGATATGGCGTTACAATCATTAAGTTTGAAGAAGAATTGAGGAAGATAAGATATTGCCTTGCCACAAACAATACCTATTATTATTATTAATAGTATTCTTATTATTATTGTTTTACTTACCACTAGTATTGCCTACGTTTGTTCGCAATGCAATGTGTTACTAAAAAGCAAATCAAATTACACTCCTCGCCATTCAAGGTCCCGAACTCGAAATATACGATTTACAGTTCTCTGTATTAGGGGAACGCACATTTATTATATTATTCTTTCAAATAACATGTTTCACAAGTTACTTCACTTTCAGTGTGTAATTTCATATCATCACTAATAATCATCTTGTTCCGATAGGAAAATAACCCCCCTCCTGCAAAAAAAAAAAAGAAAGCCTAACCGTAGCGAAAGGAGGTGAACCTTCTTTAGACGATTAATCGAGTCCAATATTTCACTAAAACAGGATAAGTCCCTGCACACAAATATTTCAGAAAAAAGAGGAAAAGTTATTCAAACTTTCTGAATACCTATTTATGGGCAAAATTTGGTTCCTTTGGAACTTTTTAAGAGTTTGAAGGGCCACCATTTTGAACATTTTCATCTGATTATTCTGGTTTACGAACTCATCAAGATATTTCAACAATTAATGTTTGTGCCAAATTTCGTCTCAATCCGCTGAAAATTAGGGTGGTTATGGCATTCACAAATAGCGTTATATATATATATATATATATATACAGATAGATAGATAAATAGACACACTGAGAGAGAAAAAAAGTGTTTTGCTCCCTTGTCGCACCTGTGGTGCGTCAGAGCAAAACCGGGCCTCTTTGCAAAACGTATTGACCAGCCTAATCTAAACACAAGCCTCTTACTTGCTTACGTAGAAACGTGGTTGGGAGGTGTAAGGCATGTAGATATTGTATTTTTAATAACCATGAGTATGGATTCGAACCCCTCCACTTCCATGTTTTTCTTTTTACTTTTTGCAGCTACGTCGGAACGTTCAATTTTTATTATTCACTAATTGCAAATGGCGTTTACATTCAAAATAAGAGGAATTTTGGTGGCATTTGTTCGGATATTCTTCTCTTTCGAAATGAAGAAAAGAATAAAAGCAATACGCAAAGACAAAAAGTATTATCAGTACTAAACATTACCAATAATAATTGCTTAGAAAGACTAATTACGACCTCTTTTACCATCTCTCATGAGCTGTATGTATTATTAACAAAATTTTTTAAAAACGCCCTTGGCGGGGATTCGAACTGACGTCGGTCGTATTTGTAAGCCAGCACCTTCACCACTACACCAAGATAATGGCGTAGTGAATGTTTGGTTGTCAGTGCATTTGTTGTATTTGTGTTTTATGTTTCCACTTTGACAATTTTTAGTCTTTTTTCTCCGTTTAAAAGCTGTATCTGGTTTTGTCTTTCGGTGTCGCCCTTTCTTTACACTATACACTATTCGTATTCACAGCTTCTGTCCCTCTGTAGTGTCTTATTCAGATTATACTTTTCTTTTTGCACCTCAGAGAACATTTGATTGATTTAATTCTCATACTCTCCACGGATAAAGCGCAGGGATGCCGGACTCGAAAAATAGGTGTACATTTACTTTCCTGACAGATAATACTTAGAAACAATGGATAACAATATAATATATATGTAGAATGACATATGATATATTGTTGAATAGTTGCCTAACAACACATTTATACGAAATCGAACAGTTTTCAAGAAAAAATGAAGATATTTGTAGTTGAAGCCATACATTTTCCACTTACGATGAGTGTCACGTGGTCTTATCAGCCGTGAGAGGGTTAACTATTTCTTCTAAAACGACAGGTACTAAGTACATTTTTAGATGTTGTTTGTAGTAATTTGTGCATTTATTTTCCCCTGATGGTGTGTGGAACATTTAGGTAGTATATTTAGTTGAGGATTGGAGAAAATATACAGGGTGATGCAAATTCAGCTTTGCAATACAGAAAGTATAAGTTGGTTTTCAAAATGTGAACAAAGTGCTTATATTAACGAATGCCCTGTATGTACTTCTAAATAGCACAGCCACATATTCATCTGGTATCGTTCGTTAGCCATAGTATGATGTGTCAGATCCACATATAAAGGACTCGAATCTGTTATATATTGTAAAAACAAAAAAATAAAACCAAATATTATAATAGAAACAACTTTTCTTCAACAGTAAGGGACCTTCCTTGCATCCGAACCACAAGGAGGGTTTTGCTCTTCAATTTGATCTTTATTTCGTCTAAATATGTAAATAAGTTTCGGAGATATAGCGTACAGTTAGTATTATTTTGAAACAATGGATAACAATAATATATATATCCCGTCAGGGACGAGCGTCACTACAGAGGACACTAAAGGCGTCTTCTTGTTCACGAATTGTCACCAGAGGGTTCTAGTGAATCACAGTAGCACCAGCTTCTTACCTATGTATGTTGCATCACCACACAAAAAAGTTTGGAAGTCGACGTATAGTACAAGGACGAAGATGCCTTTAAAGTAGTGCCACCTGCAGATGACATTGGGCGTTAACGGGATAAGTAGAATGACATATGATACATTGTAGAATAGTTTTCTAACAACACATTTATACCAAATCGAAGCCTTTTTTGAAAAATTGAAGAAATTAGTGTTTGAAGCCATACATTTTTCAGTTACGATGAGTGTCACGTGGTGACACCAGCCATGAGAGGGTTAAATATTTCTTCTAAAGAAACAGGTACTAAGTACACGTGTTAATGTTTCTTGTAGTCATTTTTGCATTTATTTTCCCCTGATGTGTAGAATATTTAGGTAGGATTTTTGGTTGAGGTTTGGAAAAAATAAACAGGGTGATGGAAAATTCAGCTTTGTAGTACAGAAAGTATAATTTGGTTTTCAAAATGTGAAGAAAGTGCATATATTAACAAATGCCCTGTATGTACTTCTGAATAGCACAGCTACATATTTTTCTGGTATCATTCGCTAACCATAGTATGATGTGTCAGAGCCACATATAATGGACTCGAATGTGTTATATCTTGTGAAAACAAAAAAATATATAATGAAGGATGGTTTTGCTCTTCAATTTGAGCACTATTTCGTCAAATGATGTAAATAAGTTTCGGAGATATACCGTATGGTATGTAGTACTTAGAAACAATGGATAACAATATAATATATATGTAGAATGACATATGATATATTGTTGAATAGTTGCCTAACGACACATTTATACCAAATCGAAGAGTTTTCAAAAAAAATTGAAGAAATTTGTGGTTGAAGCCATACATTTTCCATTTACGATGAGTGTAACGTGCTCACATCAGTCATGAGAGGGTTAAATATTTCTTCTAAAAGAACAGGTACTAAGTACATTTATTAATGTTGCTTATAGCTTTTTGTGCATTTATTTTCCCCTGATGATCTGTAGAACATTTAGGTAGTATATTTGGTCGAGGTTTGCAAAAAATATACAGGCTGATGCAAAATTCAGCTTTGTAGTACAGAAAGTATAATTTGGTTTTCAAAATGTGAAGAAAGTGCATATATTAACAAATGCCCTGTATGTACTTCTGAATAGCACAGCTACATATTTTTCTGGTATCATTCGCTAACCATAGTATGATGTGTCAGAGCCACATATAATGGACTCGAATCTGTTATATTTTTAAAAAACAAAGAAATACAACCAAACATTATAATAGAAAGGTTATCGTTTCATCAACGGTAAGAGACCTTCATTGCATCCGACTACAAGGAGGGTTTTGCTCTTCAATTTGAGCATTATTTCGTCAAATCATGTAAATAAGTTTCGGAGATATAACGTATGGTATGTAGTACTTAGAATCAATGGATAACAATATAATATATATGTAGAATGACATATGATATATTGTTGAATAGTTGCCTAACAACACATTTAAATCAGATCGAAGAGTTTTCAAAAAAAATTGAAGAAATTAGTGTTTGAAGCCATACATTTTACAGTTACGTTGAGTGTCACGTGGTCACATCAGCCATGAGAGGGTTAACTATTTGTTCTAAAACTACAGGTACTAAGTACATTTATTAATGTTTCTTGTAGTCATTTTTGTATTTATTTTCCCCTGATGATGTGTAGAACATTTCGGTAGCATATTTCGTTGAGGTTTGGAAAAAATATACAGGGTGATGCAATATTCAGCTTTGTAGTACAGAAAGTATAAAATGGTTTTCAAAATGTGAAGAAAGTGCATATATTAACGAATGCCCTGTATGTACTTCTGAATGGCACAGCTACATATTCCTCTGGTATCATTCGCTAACCATTGTATGATGTGTCAGAGCCACATATAATGGATTCATATCTGTTATATTTTGTAAAAACAAAAAAGAAATAGAACCAAACATTATAATAGAAAGTTTATCGTTTCTTCAACGGTAAGGGACCTTCATTGCAACTGGACCACAAGGAGGGTTTTGCTCTTCAATTTGAGCTTGATTTCGTCAAAATATGTAAATAAGTTTCGGAGATATAGCGTATAGTATGTAGTATTTAGAAACATTGGATAACAATATTATATATATGTAGATGACATATCAAATATATTGTTGAATAGTTGCCTAACGACATATTTATTCTAAGTCATAGAGTTTTCAAAAAGAAATTAGAAATTTGTAGTTGAAGCCATTCATTTTCTACTTCCGAAGAGTGTCACGTGGTCTCATCAGCCGTGAGAGGGTTAACAATTTCTTCTAAGACAACAGGTACGAAGTACATTTTTAGATGTTGTTTGTAGTAGTTTGTGCATTTATTTTCCCCTGATGATGTGTGGAACATTTAGAAAGCATGTGTGGTTTAGGGTTGGAAAAAATATACAGCGTAGTGCTAAATTCAGCTTTTGTAGTACAGAAAGTCTGTGTTGGGAAGTAACGTAACGCAAGTAACGCGTTACTTTTTAAGTAACGTTTCCTAGTAACGCGTTACATTTTTTCCAAAGTAACTGTAACGGTAACGCGTTACATATTTTTAAGTAACGTACCTGGTTTGCGTTACTTTTTTCGCGTTACATTTCGGATGAGTAACTACAATATATGTATTTTTTTTTTCGGAAACAAATGTTTCTTAAGTGAATTTCTCTGAATGAAACAATCGAGCATGAACTACGTATGTCAGTGACCGACAGTCACACACACACACAAAGAAACAGATAAATTCGTAGTGCAACTTGCTGTTTTTTGAAGATGAGGACAGCCTTAGGGAAATCACGTGTACTGATTGCAAGCACCTATAAGATTTTGTCGTAGATTTTGACAGATGCAAATCAATACATTGAGTGAGTGAACTAGGAGTGAAATGATGCCGGTACTCTACTTTACTTCGATTGGTATTGTCTTTATAAAGATAGAGAACGAAAATATTTTACTGTTCGAACATTTGAAAGAATACTTTTTTCTTAAGAGCTGAGGATGATGGTGGACAGAATTTAAACGTAATGTGTCTGAACTGCCTAGCTGGAAAATATTTATCAACAACTAGGGTGCCATAATTAACGATTTACAATAAGGGGTTAATATGAATAAACTGTGTTCTGATGAGCAGGCCTACTTCATTACTAGAAAATAGTTTGCTCATGGTATATAATATTGGAGTTCTTTCTGATCAGTTTGCTTATCCTACAGTCCAGTTGATTATTGAGTAGTGTAATGTTTCTCTATATTCTTTATTTTTAATTTTACATAACATTGTTATTATTATATAATTAGTTTAGCAGAAATATTAAAAAGCAACCATTTTTTCTAACGCATAGGGATGAGACCGAGTCAAGCTAAAACTCGACTCGACTCGAATTCAAGTCGAGTTTCGAGTCAAGTCAAGGGTAATATTCTCGAGTCGAGTTCCGAGCCGATTCAGTTTTTCACGTCGAGTTTCGAGTCCAGTCGAGTTTGATACATGGCTCGTTCGTTTTAAGTCGTCTTGAAATCATGGCCTGATTACACTGGAAAACGAAAGCCATGAGAAATGTAAGCTAAACAGTAATATGGAATACTTTTATTGTTGCTCA
Organism: Thermobia domestica; assembly: GCF_964235325.1. NCBI lineage: Eukaryota > Metazoa > Arthropoda > Insecta > Zygentoma > Lepismatidae > Thermobia > Thermobia domestica. The sequence goes on from NC_137455.1 coordinate 259,217,808, forward strand.
CGAGAGGGAACACTGCTCACATCTCGTCTCGTCTCGATAGCGAGACCACAAGAGATTTTTTACAAGCTCAGCTCGGCTCGGCTCAACTGAGAAGATGGCTCGAGCCGGCTCACTTGGGGTGAACCATCGGCTCGAATTGGCTTGGTAGGGATGAGCCATTTGCTCGGTTCGGCTCAACTGAGCCGAGGTCTGTAGCCGAGTCGGTTGGGTGAGCTGTTGGCTCGGCTCACTTCTCGGTTCGGGTCGACAGTGAATGAGCTGTGAGCCGAGCTGCTCGACCTTTGACAATTCTAAACCCGGGCCGAGCAGTTTTGAAGATATTTGGCCAGTGACCTATAATTTTAACATTGTTTGGCTCGAGCCCGAATACCCAACCTAGACCCACAACCCAAATTCAGAAGCTCGTGAACAATGTCCTTGACTCCAAGACTTCACGACTACTGAGAATGGTAATTAAATAGTTTTTTAGTATTCAAATACAAACTGCCTATCTTTCATTTTTATATACAGTGTTGTTATAATTAATAATAATAATAATAATAATAATAATAATAATAATAATAATAATAATAATAATAATAATAATAATAATAATAATAATAATAAGTTGTAGTAGTAGTAGTGTCATTGATAATAATTATACTGTCTATGTAATATATTTGAAGAATGTACTCGAAACTACACACCGGATTTGGATCGAGTCGACTCGAAACTTAACCCTAATTCCAGTTGAGTTGGAGGAAATTTTTCGAGTCGAGTTCTCGGGTCGAGCTCAAAGATGTCTGTTTCTACTCGAATCGAGTGTCAAAGAAAACTCGCTCGAACTCAATCGTGTCCATCCCTACGAGTAACGCAGTATGGCATTTTATCAATGTTACATTGTATGAAAATGTTCATATATCAAGTAAAAATTTGTCCTTGCATTTACATAAAGCGCTTCAGAACGTGCAGTAATAATAATAATAATAATAATAATAATAATAATAATAATAATAATAATAATAATAATAATAATAATAATAATAATAATAATAATAATAGCGGTAGTAATAGTAGTACGGAAAATTGAAGTCATATTTTTTTTCACATTTTTAAAATTTCGGACCTAAAAGTAACGCGTTAGTAACGTGTTACTTTCGAAGTAAAGTAAGAGTTACTTTTTGGGGGCAAGTAACGCGTTACTAACGCGGTACATTTTAAGAGAAAGTAAAGTAACTTATTACGCGTTACATTTTTACAAGTAACTTACCCAACACTGCACAAAGTATAACTTCGTTTTCAAAATGTGAAGAAAATGCATATATTAACGAATGCCCTGTATGTATTTCTGAATGGCACAGCTACATATTCCTCTGGTATCATTCGTTAACCTTAGTATGATGTGTCAGAGTCACATATAATGGTCTCGAATCTGTTATATTTTGTAAAAACAAAAAAATACGAGCAAATATTATAATAGAAAGGTTATCGTTTCATCAACGGTAACAGACCTTCATTGTATACCGACTACAAGGAGGGTTTTGCTCTTCAATTTGAGCATTATTTCGTCAAATCATGTAAATAAGTTTCGGAGATATAGCGTGTGATATGTAGTACTTAGAAACAATGGATAACAATATAATATATATGTAGAATGACATATGATATATTGTTGAATAGTTGCCTAACAACACATTTATATCAAATCGAAAAGTTTTCAAGAAAAATTGAAGAAATTTGTAGTTGAAGCCATACATTTTCAATTTACGAAGAGTGTCACGTGGTCTCATCAGCCGTGAGAGAGTTAACTATCTCTTCTAAAACAACAGGTACTAAGTACATTTATTAATGTTGCTTATAGCTTTTTGTGCATTTATTTCCCCTGATGATGTGTAGAACATTTAGGTAGTATATTTGGTTGAGGTTTGGAAAAAATATACAAAGTGATGCAAAATTCAGCTTTGCAGTACTCAAAGTATAACTTTTTTCTCAAAATGTGAAGAAAGTGCGTTTATATTAACGAATGCCCTCTATGTACTTCTGAATGGCACATCTACATATTCCTCTGGTATCATTCGCTAACCATAGTATGATGTGTCAGAGCCACATATAATGGCCTCGAATCTGTTATATTTTGTAAAAACAAAAAAATACGAGCAAATATTATAATAGAAAGGTTATCGTTTCATCAACGGTAACAGACCTTCATTGTATACCGACTACAAGGAGGGTTTTGCTCTTCAATTTGAGCATTATTTCGTCAAATCATGTAAATAAGTTTCGGAGATATAGCGTGTGATATGTAGTACTTAGAAACAATGGATAACAATATAATATATATGTAGAATGACATATGATATATTGTTGAATAGTTGCCTAACAACACATTTATACGAAATCGAACAGTTTTCAAGAAAAAATGAAGATATTTGTAGTTGAAGCCATACATTTTCCACTTACGATGAGTGTCACGTGGTCTTATCAGCCGTGAGAGGGTTAACTATTTCTTCTAAAACGACAGGTACTAAGTACATTTTTAGATGTTGTTTGTAGTAATTTGTGCATTTATTTTCCCCTGATGGTGTGTGGAACATTTAGGTAGTATATTTAGTTGAGGATTGGAGAAAATATACAGGGTGATGCAAATTCAGCTTTGCAATACAGAAAGTATAACTTGGTTTTCAAAATGTGAAGAAGGTGTATATATTAACGAATGCCCTGTATGTACTTCTAAATAGCACAGCCACATATTCCTCTGGTATCGTTCGTTAGCCATAGTATGATGTGTCAGAGCCACATATAAAGGACTCGAATCTGTTATATATTGTAAAAACAAAAAAATAAAACCAAATATTATAATAGAAACAACTTTTCTTCAACAGTAAGGGACCTTCCTTGCATCCGAACCACAAGGAGGGTTTTGCTCTTCAATTTGATCTTTATTTCGTCTAAATATGTAAATAAGTTTCGGAGATATAGCGTACAGTTAGTATTATTTTGAAACAATGGATAACAATAATATATATATCCCGTCAGGGACGAGCGTCACTACAGAGGACACTAAAGGCGTCTTCTTGTTCACGAATTGTCACCAGAGGGTTCTAGTGAATCACAGTAGCACCAGCTTCTTACCTATGTATGTTGCATCACCACACAAAAAAGTTTGGAAGTCGACGTATAGTACAAGGACGAAGATGCCTTTAAAGTAGTGCCACCTGCAGATGACATTGGGCGTTAACGGGATAAGTAGAATGACATATGATACATTGTAGAATAGTTTTCTAACAACACATTTATACCAAATCGAAGCCTTTTTTGAAAAATTGAAGAAATTAGTGTTTGAAGCCATACATTTTTCAGTTACGATGAGTGTCACGTGGTGACACCAGCCATGAGAGGGTTAAATATTTCTTCTAAAGAAACAGGTACTAAGTACACGTGTTAATGTTTCTTGTAGTCATTTTTGCATTTATTTTCCCCTGATGTGTAGAATATTTAGGTAGGATTTTTGGTTGAGGTTTGGAAAAAATAAACAGGGTGATGGAAAATTCAGCTTTGTAGTACAGAAAGTATAATTTGGTTTTCAAAATGTGAAGAAAGTGCATATATTAACAAATGCCCTGTATGTACTTCTGAATAGCACAGCTACATATTTTTCTGGTATCATTCGCTAACCATAGTATGATGTGTCAGAGCCACATATAATGGACTCGAATGTGTTATATCTTGTGAAAACAAAAAAATATATAATGAAGGATGGTTTTGCTCTTCAATTTGAGCACTATTTCGTCAAATGATGTAAATAAGTTTCGGAGATATACCGTATGGTATGTAGTACTTAGAAACAATGGATAACAATATAATATATATGTAGAATGACATATGATATATTGTTGAATAGTTGCCTAACGACACATTTATACCAAATCGAAGAGTTTTCAAAAAAAATTGAAGAAATTTGTGGTTGAAGCCATACATTTTCCATTTACGATGAGTGTAACGTGCTCACATCAGTCATGAGAGGGTTAAATATTTCTTCTAAAAGAACAGGTACTAAGTACATTTATTAATGTTGCTTATAGCTTTTTGTGCATTTATTTTCCCCTGATGATCTGTAGAACATTTAGGTAGTATATTTGGTCGAGGTTTGCAAAAAATATACAGGCTGATGCAAAATTCAGCTTTGTAGTACAGAAAGTATAATTTGGTTTTCAAAATGTGAAGAAAGTGCATATATTAACAAATGCCCTGTATGTACTTCTGAATAGCACAGCTACATATTTTTCTGGTATCATTCGCTAACCATAGTATGATGTGTCAGAGCCACATATAATGGACTCGAATCTGTTATATTTTTAAAAAACAAAGAAATACAACCAAACATTATAATAGAAAGGTTATCGTTTCATCAACGGTAAGAGACCTTCATTGCATCCGACTACAAGGAGGGTTTTGCTCTTCAATTTGAGCATTATTTCGTCAAATCATGTAAATAAGTTTCGGAGATATAACGTATGGTATGTAGTACTTAGAATCAATGGATAACAATATAATATATATGTAGAATGACATATGATATATTGTTGAATAGTTGCCTAACAACACATTTAAATCAGATCGAAGAGTTTTCAAAAAAAATTGAAGAAATTAGTGTTTGAAGCCATACATTTTACAGTTACGTTGAGTGTCACGTGGTCACATCAGCCATGAGAGGGTTAACTATTTGTTCTAAAACTACAGGTACTAAGTACATTTATTAATGTTTCTTGTAGTCATTTTTGTATTTATTTTCCCCTGATGATGTGTAGAACATTTCGGTAGCATATTTCGTTGAGGTTTGGAAAAAATATACAGGGTGATGCAATATTCAGCTTTGTAGTACAGAAAGTATAAAATGGTTTTCAAAATGTGAAGAAAGTGCATATATTAACGAATGCCCTGTATGTACTTCTGAATGGCACAGCTACATATTCCTCTGGTATCATTCGCTAACCATTGTATGATGTGTCAGAGCCACATATAATGGATTCATATCTGTTATATTTTGTAAAAACAAAAAAGAAATAGAACCAAACATTATAATAGAAAGTTTATCGTTTCTTCAACGGTAAGGGACCTTCATTGCAACTGGACCACAAGGAGGGTTTTGCTCTTCAATTTGAGCTTGATTTCGTCAAAATATGTAAATAAGTTTCGGAGATATAGCGTATAGTATGTAGTATTTAGAAACATTGGATAACAATATTATATATATGTAGATGACATATCAAATATATTGTTGAATAGTTGCCTAACGACATATTTATTCTAAGTCATAGAGTTTTCAAAAAGAAATTAGAAATTTGTAGTTGAAGCCATTCATTTTCTACTTCCGAAGAGTGTCACGTGGTCTCATCAGCCGTGAGAGGGTTAACAATTTCTTCTAAGACAACAGGTACGAAGTACATTTTTAGATGTTGTTTGTAGTAGTTTGTGCATTTATTTTCCCCTGATGATGTGTGGAACATTTAGAAAGCATGTGTGGTTTAGGGTTGGAAAAAATATACAGCGTAGTGCTAAATTCAGCTTTTGTAGTACAGAAAGTCTGTGTTGGGAAGTAACGTAACGCAAGTAACGCGTTACTTTTTAAGTAACGTTTCCTAGTAACGCGTTACATTTTTTCCAAAGTAACTGTAACGGTAACGCGTTACATATTTTTAAGTAACGTACCTGGTTTGCGTTACTTTTTTCGCGTTACATTTCGGATGAGTAACTACAATATATGTATTTTTTTTTCGGAAACAAATGTTTCTTAAGTGAATTTCTCTGAATGAAACAATCGAGCATGAACTACGTATGTCAGTGACCGACAGTCACACACACACACAAAGAAACAGATAAATTCGTAGTGCAACTTGCTGTTTTTTGAAGATGAGGACAGCCTTAGGGAAATCACGTGTACTGATTGCAAGCACCTATAAGATTTTGTCGTAGATTTTGACAGATGCAAATCAATACATTGAGTGAGTGAACTAGGAGTGAAATGATGCCGGTACTCTACTTTACTTCGATTGGTATTGTCTTTATAAAGATAGAGAACGAAAATATTTTACTGTTCGAACATTTGAAAGAATACTTTTTTCTTAAGAGCTGAGGATGATGGTGGACAGAATTTAAACGTAATGTGTCTGAACTGCCTAGCTGGAAAATATTTATCAACAACTAGGGTGCCATAATTAACGATTTACAATAAGGGGTTAATATGAATAAACTGTGTTCTGATGAGCAGGCCTACTTCATTACTAGAAAATAGTTTGCTCATGGTATATAATATTGGAGTTCTTTCTGATCAGTTTGCTTATCCTACAGTCCAGTTGATTATTGAGTAGTGTAATGTTTCTCTATATTCTTTATTTTTAATTTTACATAACATTGTTATTATTATATAATTAGTTTAGCAGAAATATTAAAAAGCAACCATTTTTTCTAACGCATAGGGATGAGACCGAGTCAAGCTAAAACTCGACTCGACTCGAATTCAAGTCGAGTTTCGAGTCAAGTCAAGGGTAATATTCTCGAGTCGAGTTCCGAGCCGATTCAGTTTTTCACGTCGAGTTTCGAGTCCAGTCGAGTTTGATACATGGCTCGTTCGTTTTAAGTCGTCTTGAAATCATGGCCTGATTACACTGGAAAACGAAAGCCATGAGAAATGTAAGCTAAACAGTAATATGGAATACTTTTATTGTTGCTCACGAGAGGGAACACTGCTCACATCTCGTCTCGTCTCGATAGCGAGACCACAAGAGATTTTTTACAAGCTCAGCTCGGCTCGGCTCAACTGAGAAGATGGCTCGAGCCGGCTCACTTGGGGTGAACCATCGGCTCGAATTGGCTTGGTAGGGATGAGCCATTTGCTCGGTTCGGCTCAACTGAGCCGAGGTCTGTAGCCGAGTCGGTTGGGTGAGCTGTTGGCTCGGCTCACTTCTCGGTTCGGGTCGACAGTGAATGAGCTGTGAGCCGAGCTGCTCGACCTTTGACAATTCTAAACCCGGGCCGAGCAGTTTTGAAGATATTTGGCCAGTGACCTATAATTTTAACATTGTTTGGCTCGAGCCCGAATACCCAACCTAGACCCACAACCCAAATTCAGAAGCTCGTGAACAATGTCCTTGACTCCAAGACTTCACGACTACTGAGAATGGTAATTAAATAGTTTTTTAGTATTCAAATACAAACTGCCTATCTTTCATTTTTATATACAGTGTTGTTATAATTAATAATAATAATAATAATAATAATAATAATAATAATAATAATAATAATAATAATAATAATAATAATAATAATAATAAGTTGTAGTAGTAGTAGTGTCATTGATAATATTTATACTGTCTATGTAATATATTTGAAGAATGTACTCGAAACTACACACCGGATTTGGATCGAGTCGACTCGAAACTTAACCCTAATTCCAGTTGAGTTGGAGGAAATTTTTCGAGTCGAGTTCTCGGGTCGAGCTCAAAGATGTCTGTTTCTACTCGAATCGAGTGTCAAAGAAAACTCGCTCGAACTCAATCGTGTCCATCCCTACGAGTAACGCAGTATGGCATTTTATCAATGTTACATTGTATGAAAATGTTCATATATCAAGTAAAAATTTGTCCTTGCATTTACATAAAGCGCTTCAGAACGTGCAGTAATAATAATAATAATAATAATAATAATAATAATAATAATAATAATAATAATAATAATAATAATAATAATAATAATAATAATAATAATAATAATAATAATAATAATAATAATAATAATAGCGGTAGTAATAGTAGTACGGAAAATTGAAGTCATATTTTTTTTCACATTTTTAAAATTTCGGACCTAAAAGTAACGCGTTAGTAACGTGTTACTTTCGAAGTAAAGTAAGAGTTACTTTTTGGGGGCAAGTAACGCGTTACTAACGCGGTACATTTTAAGAGAAAGTAAAGTAACTTATTACGCGTTACATTTTTACAAGTAACTTACCCAACACTGCACAAAGTATAACTTCGTTTTCAAAATGTGAAGAAAATGCATATATTAACGAATGCCCTGTATGTATTTCTGAATGGCACAGCTACATATTCCTCTGGTATCATTCGTTAACCTTAGTATGATGTGTCAGAGTCACATATAATGGTCTCGAATCTGTTATATTTTGTAAAAACAAAAAAATACGAGCAAATATTATAATAGAAAGGTTATCGTTTCATCAACGGTAACAGACCTTCATTGTATACCGACTACAAGGAGGGTTTTGCTCTTCAATTTGAGCATTATTTCGTCAAATCATGTAAATAAGTTTCGGAGATATAGCGTGTGATATGTAGTACTTAGAAACAATGGATAACAATATAATATATATGTAGAATGACATATGATATATTGTTGAATAGTTGCCTAACAACACATTTATATCAAATCGAAAAGTTTTCAAGAAAAATTGAAGAAATTTGTAGTTGAAGCCATACATTTTCAATTTACGAAGAGTGTCACGTGGTCTCATCAGCCGTGAGAGAGTTAACTATCTCTTCTAAAACAACAGGTACTAAGTACATTTATTAATGTTGCTTATAGCTTTTTGTGCATTTATTTCCCCTGATGATGTGTAGAACATTTAGGTAGTATATTTGGTTGAGGTTTGGAAAAAATATACAAAGTGATGCAAAATTCAGCTTTGCAGTACTCAAAGTATAACTTTTTTCTCAAAATGTGAAGAAAGTGCGTTTATATTAACGAATGCCCTCTATGTACTTCTGAATGGCACATCTACATATTCCTCTGGTATCATTCGCTAACCATAGTATGATGTGTCAGAGCCACATATAATGGCCTCGAATCTGTTATATTTTGTAAAAACAAAAAAATACGAGCAAATATTATAATAGAAAGGTTATCGTTTCATCAACGGTAACAGACCTTCATTGTATACCGACTACAAGGAGGGTTTTGCTCTTCAATTTGAGCATTATTTCGTCAAATCATGTAAATAAGTTTCGGAGATATAGCGTGTGATATGTAGTACTTAGAAACAATGGATAACAATATAATATATATGTAGAATGACATATGATATATTGTTGAATAGTTGCCTAACAACACATTTATACGAAATCGAACAGTTTTCAAGAAAAAATGAAGATATTTGTAGTTGAAGCCATACATTTTCCACTTACGATGAGTGTCACGTGGTCTTATCAGCCGTGAGAGGGTTAACTATTTCTTCTAAAACGACAGGTACTAAGTACATTTTTAGATGTTGTTTGTAGTAATTTGTGCATTTATTTTCCCCTGATGGTGTGTGGAACATTTAGGTAGTATATTTAGTTGAGGATTGGAGAAAATATACAGGGTGATGCAAATTCAGCTTTGCAATACAGAAAGTATAACTTGGTTTTCAAAATGTGAAGAAGGTGTATATATTAACGAATGCCCTGTATGTACTTCTAAATAGCACAGCCACATATTCCTCTGGTATCGTTCGTTAGCCATAGTATGATGTGTCAGAGCCACATATAAAGGACTCGAATCTGTTATATATTGTAAAAACAAAAAAATAAAACCAAATATTATAATAGAAACAACTTTTCTTCAACAGTAAGGGACCTTCCTTGCATCCGAACCACAAGGAGGGTTTTGCTCTTCAATTTGATCTTTATTTCGTCTAAATATGTAAATAAGTTTCGGAGATATAGCGTACAGTTAGTATTATTTTGAAACAATGGATAACAATAATATATATATCCCGTCAGGGACGAGCGTCACTACAGAGGACACTAAAGGCGTCTTCTTGTTCACGAATTGTCACCAGAGGGTTCTAGTGAATCACAGTAGCACCAGCTTCTTACCTATGTATGTTGCATCACCACACAAAAAAGTTTGGAAGTCGACGTATAGTACAAGGACGAAGATGCCTTTAAAGTAGTGCCACCTGCAGATGACATTGGGCGTTAACGGGATAAGTAGAATGACATATGATACATTGTAGAATAGTTTTCTAACAACACATTTATACCAAATCGAAGCCTTTTTTGAAAAATTGAAGAAATTAGTGTTTGAAGCCATACATTTTTCAGTTACGATGAGTGTCACGTGGTGACACCAGCCATGAGAGGGTTAAATATTTCTTCTAAAGAAACAGGTACTAAGTACACGTGTTAATGTTTCTTGTAGTCATTTTTGCATTTATTTTCCCCTGATGTGTAGAATATTTAGGTAGGATTTTTGGTTGAGGTTTGGAAAAAATAAACAGGGTGATGGAAAATTCAGCTTTGTAGTACAGAAAGTATAATTTGGTTTTCAAAATGTGAAGAAAGTGCATATATTAACAAATGCCCTGTATGTACTTCTGAATAGCACAGCTACATATTTTTCTGGTATCATTCGCTAACCATAGTATGATGTGTCAGAGCCACATATAATGGACTCGAATGTGTTATATCTTGTGAAAACAAAAAAATATATAATGAAGGATGGTTTTGCTCTTCAATTTGAGCACTATTTCGTCAAATGATGTAAATAAGTTTCGGAGATATACCGTATGGTATGTAGTACTTAGAAACAATGGATAACAATATAATATATATGTAGAATGACATATGATATATTGTTGAATAGTTGCCTAACGACACATTTATACCAAATCGAAGAGTTTTCAAAAAAAATTGAAGAAATTTGTGGTTGAAGCCATACATTTTCCATTTACGATGAGTGTAACGTGCTCACATCAGTCATGAGAGGGTTAAATATTTCTTCTAAAAGAACAGGTACTAAGTACATTTATTAATGTTGCTTATAGCTTTTTGTGCATTTATTTTCCCCTGATGATCTGTAGAACATTTAGGTAGTATATTTGGTCGAGGTTTGCAAAAAATATACAGGCTGATGCAAAATTCAGCTTTGTAGTACAGAAAGTATAATTTGGTTTTCAAAATGTGAAGAAAGTGCATATATTAACAAATGCCCTGTATGTACTTCTGAATAGCACAGCTACATATTTTTCTGGTATCATTCGCTAACCATAGTATGATGTGTCAGAGCCACATATAATGGACTCGAATCTGTTATATTTTTAAAAAACAAAGAAATACAACCAAACATTATAATAGAAAGGTTATCGTTTCATCAACGGTAAGAGACCTTCATTGCATCCGACTACAAGGAGGGTTTTGCTCTTCAATTTGAGCATTATTTCGTCAAATCATGTAAATAAGTTTCGGAGATATAACGTATGGTATGTAGTACTTAGAATCAATGGATAACAATATAATATATATGTAGAATGACATATGATATATTGTTGAATAGTTGCCTAACAACACATTTAAATCAGATCGAAGAGTTTTCAAAAAAAATTGAAGAAATTAGTGTTTGAAGCCATACATTTTACAGTTACGTTGAGTGTCACGTGGTCACATCAGCCATGAGAGGGTTAACTATTTGTTCTAAAACTACAGGTACTAAGTACATTTATTAATGTTTCTTGTAGTCATTTTTGTATTTATTTTCCCCTGATGATGTGTAGAACATTTCGGTAGCATATTTCGTTGAGGTTTGGAAAAAATATACAGGGTGATGCAATATTCAGCTTTGTAGTACAGAAAGTATAAAATGGTTTTCAAAATGTGAAGAAAGTGCATATATTAACGAATGCCCTGTATGTACTTCTGAATGGCACAGCTACATATTCCTCTGGTATCATTCGCTAACCATTGTATGATGTGTCAGAGCCACATATAATGGATTCATATCTGTTATATTTTGTAAAAACAAAAAAGAAATAGAACCAAACATTATAATAGAAAGTTTATCGTTTCTTCAACGGTAAGGGACCTTCATTGCAACTGGACCACAAGGAGGGTTTTGCTCTTCAATTTGAGCTTGATTTCGTCAAAATATGTAAATAAGTTTCGGAGATATAGCGTATAGTATGTAGTATTTAGAAACATTGGATAACAATATTATATATATGTAGATGACATATCAAATATATTGTTGAATAGTTGCCTAACGACATATTTATTCTAAGTCATAGAGTTTTCAAAAAGAAATTAGAAATTTGTAGTTGAAGCCATTCATTTTCTACTTCCGAAGAGTGTCACGTGGTCTCATCAGCCGTGAGAGGGTTAACAATTTCTTCTAAGACAACAGGTACGAAGTACATTTTTAGATGTTGTTTGTAGTAGTTTGTGCATTTATTTTCCCCTGATGATGTGTGGAACATTTAGAAAGCATGTGTGGTTTAGGGTTGGAAAAAATATACAGCGTAGTGCTAAATTCAGCTTTTGTAGTACAGAAAGTCTGTGTTGGGAAGTAACGTAACGCAAGTAACGCGTTACTTTTTAAGTAACGTTTCCTAGTAACGCGTTACATTTTTTCCAAAGTAACTGTAACGGTAACGCGTTACATATTTTTAAGTAACGTACCTGGTTTGCGTTACTTTTTTCGCGTTACATTTCGGATGAGTAACTACAATATATGTATTTTTTTTTCGGAAACAAATGTTTCTTAAGTGAATTTCTCTGAATGAAACAATCGAGCATGAACTACGTATGTCAGTGACCGACAGTCACACACACACACAAAGAAACAGATAAATTCGTAGTGCAACTTGCTGTTTTTTGAAGATGAGGACAGCCTTAGGGAAATCACGTGTACTGATTGCAAGCACCTATAAGATTTTGTCGTAGATTTTGACAGATGCAAATCAATACATTGAGTGAGTGAACTAGGAGTGAAATGATGCCGGTACTCTACTTTACTTCGATTGGTATTGTCTTTATAAAGATAGAGAACGAAAATATTTTACTGTTCGAACATTTGAAAGAATACTTTTTTCTTAAGAGCTGAGGATGATGGTGGACAGAATTTAAACGTAATGTGTCTGAACTGCCTAGCTGGAAAATATTTATCAACAACTAGGGTGCCATAATTAACGATTTACAATAAGGGGTTAATATGAATAAACTGTGTTCTGATGAGCAGGCCTACTTCATTACTAGAAAATAGTTTGCTCATGGTATATAATATTGGAGTTCTTTCTGATCAGTTTGCTTATCCTACAGTCCAGTTGATTATTGAGTAGTGTAATGTTTCTCTATATTCTTTATTTTTAATTTTACATAACATTGTTATTATTATATAATTAGTTTAGCAGAAATATTAAAAAGCAACCATTTTTTCTAACGCATAGGGATGAGACCGAGTCAAGCTAAAACTCGACTCGACTCGAATTCAAGTCGAGTTTCGAGTCAAGTCAAGGGTAATATTCTCGAGTCGAGTTCCGAGCCGATTCAGTTTTTCACGTCGAGTTTCGAGTCCAGTCGAGTTTGATACATGGCTCGTTCGTTTTAAGTCGTCTTGAAATCATGGCCTGATTACACTGGAAAACGAAAGCCATGAGAAATGTAAGCTAAACAGTAATATGGAATACTTTTATTGTTGCTCACGAGAGGGAACACTGCTCACATCTCGTCTCGTCTCGATAGCGAGACCACAAGAGATTTTTTACAAGCTCAGCTCGGCTCGGCTCAACTGAGAAGATGGCTCGAGCCGGCTCACTTGGGGTGAACCATCGGCTCGAATTGGCTTGGTAGGGATGAGCCATTTGCTCGGTTCGGCTCAACTGAGCCGAGGTCTGTAGCCGAGTCGGTTGGGTGAGCTGTTGGCTCGGCTCACTTCTCGGTTCGGGTCGACAGTGAATGAGCTGTGAGCCGAGCTGCTCGACCTTTGACAATTCTAAACCCGGGCCGAGCAGTTTTGAAGATATTTGGCCAGTGACCTATAATTTTAACATTGTTTGGCTCGAGCCCGAATACCCAACCTAGACCCACAACCCAAATTCAGAAGCTCGTGAACAATGTCCTTGACTCCAAGACTTCACGACTACTGAGAATGGTAATTAAATAGTTTTTTAGTATTCAAATACAAACTGCCTATCTTTCATTTTTATATACAGTGTTGTTATAATTAATAATAATAATAATAATAATAATAATAATAATAATAATAATAATAATAATAATAATAATAATAATAATAATAATAAGTTGTAGTAGTAGTAGTGTCATTGATAATATTTATACTGTCTATGTAATATATTTGAAGAATGTACTCGAAACTACACACCGGATTTGGATCGAGTCGACTCGAAACTTAACCCTAATTCCAGTTGAGTTGGAGGAAATTTTTCGAGTCGAGTTCTCGGGTCGAGCTCAAAGATGTCTGTTTCTACTCGAATCGAGTGTCAAAGAAAACTCGCTCGAACTCAATCGTGTCCATCCCTACGAGTAACGCAGTATGGCATTTTATCAATGTTACATTGTATGAAAATGTTCATATATCAAGTAAAAATTTGTCCTTGCATTTACATAAAGCGCTTCAGAACGTGCAGTAATAATAATAATAATAATAATAATAATAATAATAATAATAATAATAATAATAATAATAATAATAATAATAATAATAATAATAATAATAATAATAATAATAATAATAGCGGTAGTAATAGTAGTACGGAAAATTGAAGTCATATTTTTTTTCACATTTTTAAAATTTCGGACCTAAAAGTAACGCGTTAGTAACGTGTTACTTTCGAAGTAAAGTAAGAGTTACTTTTTGGGGGCAAGTAACGCGTTACTAACGCGGTACATTTTAAGAGAAAGTAAAGTAACTTATTACGCGTTACATTTTTACAAGTAACTTACCCAACACTGCACAAAGTATAACTTCGTTTTCAAAATGTGAAGAAAATGCATATATTAACGAATGCCCTGTATGTATTTCTGAATGGCACAGCTACATATTCCTCTGGTATCATTCGTTAACCTTAGTATGATGTGTCAGAGTCACATATAATGGTCTCGAATCTGTTATATTTTGTAAAAACAAAAAAATACGAGCAAATATTATAATAGAAAGGTTATCGTTTCATCAACGGTAACAGACCTTCATTGTATACCGACTACAAGGAGGGTTTTGCTCTTCAATTTGAGCATTATTTCGTCAAATCATGTAAATAAGTTTCGGAGATATAGCGTGTGATATGTAGTACTTAGAAACAATGGATAACAATATAATATATATGTAGAATGACATATGATATATTGTTGAATAGTTGCCTAACAACACATTTATATCAAATCGAAAAGTTTTCAAGAAAAATTGAAGAAATTTGTAGTTGAAGCCATACATTTTCAATTTACGAAGAGTGTCACGTGGTCTCATCAGCCGTGAGAGAGTTAACTATCTCTTCTAAAACAACAGGTACTAAGTACATTTATTAATGTTGCTTATAGCTTTTTGTGCATTTATTTCCCCTGATGATGTGTAGAACATTTAGGTAGTATATTTGGTTGAGGTTTGGAAAAAATATACAAAGTGATGCAAAATTCAGCTTTGCAGTACTCAAAGTATAACTTTTTTCTCAAAATGTGAAGAAAGTGCGTTTATATTAACGAATGCCCTCTATGTACTTCTGAATGGCACATCTACATATTCCTCTGGTATCATTCGCTAACCATAGTATGATGTGTCAGAGCCACATATAATGGCCTCGAACCTGTTATATCTTGTAAAAACAAAAAAAAAAAAAAAAAATACAACAAAACATTACAATAGAAAAGTTATCATTTCGTCAACGGTAAGAGACCTTTATTGCATCCGGACTACAAGGAGGGTCTTGCTCTTCAATTTGAGCATTATTTCGTCAAATCATGTAAATAAGTTTCGGAGATATAGCGTGTAGTATGTAGTACTTAGAAACAATGGATAACAATATAATATATATGTAGAATGACATATGATATATTGTTGAATAGTTGCCTGACCACACATTTATACCAAATCGAAGAATTTTTTAAAAAAAAATTGAAGAAATTAGCGGTTTAAGCTATATTTTTTCAGTTATGATGAGCGTCACGTGGTCACACCAGCCATGAGAGGGTTAACTATTTCTTCTAAAACAACTGGTACTAAGTACATTTATTAATGTTGCTTGTAGTCATTTGTGCATTTATTTTCCCCTGATGATGTGTAGAACATATAGGTAGTATATTTGGTTGAGGTTTGGAAAAAATATACAGGGTGATGCAAAATTCAGCTTTGCAATACTGAAAGTATAACTTGGTTTTCAAAATGTGAAGAAGGTGTATATATTAACGAATGCCCTGTATGTACTTCTGAATAGCACAGCTACATATTTTTCTGGTATCATTCGCTAACCATAGTATGATGGGTCAGAGCCTCATATAATGGACGCGAATTTGTTTTATATTGAAAAAAAAATAGAACCAAATATTATAATAGAAAGGTTAACTTTTCTTCAACAGTAAGGGATTTTCATTGCATTCGAACCACAAGGAGGTTTTTGCTCTTCAATTTGAGCTTTAGTTCGTCAAAATATATAAATATGTTTCGGAAATATAGCGTATAGTTAGTATTATTTTGAAACGATAGATAACTATAGCATACATATCCCATCAAGGCCGAGCGTCCACTACAGGGACACTACATTAAAGGCGTTTTCTTGTTCACGAATTGTCCACCAGAGGGTTCTGGTGAACCACAGTAGCACCAACTACTTATCTATGTATGTTGATCACCACACAAAAAAAGTTTGGAAGTCGACGTATAGTACAAGGAAGTACTGCCACCTGCAGATGACATTGGGCTTTAACGGGATAAGTAGAGGGACATGTGATATATTCTTGAATAGCTGCCTAACAACACATTTATAACAAATCGAAGTGTTTTCTTTGAAAAATTGAAGAAATTAGTGTTTGAAGCCATACATTTTTCAGTTACGATGAGCGTTTCGTGGTCACATCAGCCATGAGAGGGTTAAATATTTCTTCTAATGAAACAGGTACTAAGTACATTTATTAATGTTTCAAAATATGTAAATAAGTACATTTTTAGATGTTGTTTGCAGTAACTTGTGCATTTATTTTCCCCTGATGATGTGTGGAACATTTAGGTAATATATTTGGTTGAGGTTTGGAAAAAATGTACAGGGTGATACAAAATTCAGCTTTGCAGTACTGAAAGTATAATTTTTTTTCTAAATGTGAAGAAAGTGCATATATTAACGAATGCCCTGTATGTACTTCTGAATAGCAGAGCTACATATTCCTCTGGTATCATTTGCTAACCATAGTATGATGGGTCAGAGCCTCATATAATGGACTCGAATTTGTTATATATTAAAAAAAAAAATAGAACCAAACATTATAATAGAAAGGTTAACTTTTCTTCAACAGTAAGGGACTTTCATTGCATCCGAACCACAAGGAGGGTTTTGCTCTTCAATTTGAGCTTTAGTTCGTCAAAATATATAAATATGTTTCGGAAATATAGCGTATAGTTAGTATTATTTTGAAACGATACATAACTATATAATACATACCCCATCAGGGCCGAGCGTCCACTACAGGGACACTACATTAAAGGCGTTTTCTTGTTCACGAATTGTCCACCAGAGGGTTCTCGTGAACCACAGTAGCACCAACTACTTATCTATGTATGTTGCATCACCACACAAAAAAAGTTTGGAAGTCGACGTATAGTACAAGGAAGTACTGCCACCTGCAGATGACATTGGGCGTTAACGGGATAAGTAGAGGGACATGTGATATATTCTTGAATAGCTGCCTAAAAACACATTTATAACAAATCGAAGTATTTTCTTTGAAAAATTGAAGAAATTAGTGTTTGAAGCCATACATTTTTCAGTTACGATGAGCGTTTCGTGGTCACATCAGCCATGAGAGGGTTAAATATTTCTTCTAATGAAACAGGTACTAAGTACATTTATTAATGTTTCAAAATATGTAAATAAGTACATTTTTAGATGTTGTTTGTAGTAACTTGTGCATTTATTTTCCCCTGATGATGTGTGGAACATTTAGGTAATATATTTGGTTGAGGTTTGGAAAAAATATACAGGGTGATTCAAAATTCAGCTTTGCAGTACTGAAAGTATATTTTTTTTTCTAAATGTGAAGAAAGTGCATATATTAACGAATGCCCTGTATGTACTTCTGAATGGCACAGCTACATATTCCTCTGGTTTCATTCATTAAGCATAGTATGATGTGTCAGAGCCACATATAATGGACTCGAATCTGATATATTTTGTAAAAAGAAAAAAAAACTATAACAAACATTATAATATAAAGGTTATCGTTTCATCAACGGTAAGATAACTTTACTGCATACGCACTACAAGGAGGGTCTTGCTCTTCAAGTTGAGCATTATTTCGTCAAATCATGTAAGTAAGTTTCGGAAATATAGCGTAGGGTATGTAGTACTTAGAGACAATGGATAAGAATATAATATATATGTAGAATGACATATGGTATATTGTTGAATAGTTGTCCAACAACACATTTATACCAAATCGGGGAGTTCTCAAAAAAAAAATAATAATAAATTGAAGAAATTAGTGGTAGAACCCATACATTTTCAAGTTACCATGAGTGTCACGTGGTCTCATCAGCCATGAGAGGGATAATTATGTCTTCTAAAACAACAGGTACTAAGTGCAATTTTTAATGTTGGTTGTAGTAATTTGTGCATTTGTTTTCTTCTGATGATGTGTAGACCATTTAGGTAGTATATTTGCTTAAGGTTTGGAAAAAAAATACAGGGTGATGCAAAATTCAGGTTTGTAGTGCAGAAAGTATAATTTGGTTTCCAAAATTTGAAGAAAGTGAATATATTAACGAATACCCTGTATGTACTTCTGAATAACACCTCTACATATTCCTCTGGTATTGTTCGTTAGGCATAGTATGATGTGTCAGAGCCACATATAATGGACTCGAATCTGTTTTATTTTGTAAAAACAAAATAATAGAACCATACATTATAATACAAAGGTTAAATCTACCTCAACGATAAGAGAACGACATTGTATCCGAACCACAAGGAGGGTTTTGCTCTTCAATTTCAGCTTTATTTCGTCAAAATATGTAAATAAGTTTCGGAGATATAGCGTACAGTTAGTATTATTTTTAAACAATGGATAACTATGTAATATATATCCCGTCAGGGCCGAGCATCCCCTACAGGGGACACAACTTTGAAGGCGTCTTCTTGTTCACGAATTGTCCACCAGAGGGTTCTAGTGAACGACACTAGCACCAGCTACTTATCTATGTATGTTGCATCACCACACAAAAAAATTTTATAAGTCGACGTATTGTATCCTCGTCGCCATAAGTGCCTTTACATCGCAGTGACGGGTATGTGACCGCGCAGTACTCCAAGGAAGGGATGGTTGTATAAGAATTTGTGATTAATTTTGAAGAGTTTTTATTTTGACTAGGGAATTAACATAGGTGAAGGAAGTAAAGACACAGATTTGAAGCATCAATGCACTGTTATTGAAGCATCAGTGCACGAAAAGATTCGTATTCTCAGTTTTTCTATTTATTGTTTTATATGTTAAGTTAAACACCACAATATGTATCACTGATATCGCAGATCGTATTATTTTTTAAAATCGTGTTTGTAACCTATTGTCAAAACATTCATCTCCAGACATGATGTAGAGAGAAGAGAAAGAGATACGTCATCTGTAATATATGTATATGTGATTCACTAAGTAACTGTAGAAATTAGTTAAAGGACACATAAGAGAGCGAAAAGGAGGTCTAGAAGTCTGAACTTTTTAGAGACGTCCTAGATAGGTGAAAATATAGTTAAAAATTGCAAAGGGTATCATGTAATTTACCTTCCTTTTCTTATATTCTAGTATACTTTTTCTTTCACATCCAAACATCTCTATTCAGAATTATGAGATAAAGGTGAAGAGAGAAACATTTCCATTTCAAGAATTATATCAGGAAAAAAATCTTTTGACTTAGACTAGACTCGACTCGAACTCGCAACCCTTGAATCCATGGCTCAGCGCTCTACCGATTGAGCTAACAACTTCTCTTGGAAAGGCCTGATTTCTACAACTACCGGTTGTAGAATGGTGTGTATTAACCAAGTTTGCCGAGGTAATTGCTTCATATAGCTATTGCAATAATAATAATAATAATAATAATAATAATAATAATAATAATAATAATAATAATAATAATAATAATAATAATAATAATAATAATAAAGCAGAAGAAGAAGAAGAAGAACAGAATTTAAAAAGTCGCATATGTTAAAAGTTTGACGTGCAGAGTAAGTCCTAATGTGAGATTTTATTATTTATACATAATAAATGTAAGCGTGGTTTGTTCGTGCGTGCTACTCAAACTGCGCAACTCACTACCTAGTCCCATAAGAAGAGGTACAGTAGCCTTGCGTCCTCCAACCGTGAAGAATATTTCGGTTTGAACCTATGCGTGTCCTAAGAGGAAGGAAGAGATTGAAAGAAAGAAAAGTGGTTTAGAAATTATGCAAACGTAGAATATCTCACGAGGTGAGGTGATATAGAGTTCAGCGTGTCTTTCAGCTACTACTCTATACAAGACGTGCATCTACGACTTAACGTGGAACCAGAACCACACGACTCCTGAGGGAATCGAAACCCGTATCACCTCTAGTGCTATTATGGGAGACACAGGAACATGTAAAAATAATCGAAAATGAACGATATTAATGCTTTTGAGTACATGAATTATGTATGATACCCTCTATATCGTTCACATCAAAGTTTAGCATTATCGGCATGGAGGTTTAATGGGAGGGGTGAAAATTAAAAATTCCTAATTGAAAGATATGAGTGTCTATTCAATAGCTTTCGGGGTCGCTGAAATGAATAATTACACTCCCGATACTATTAAAGCCCAAAGCTTTACTCTTTCGTTAGCAGGAAGTTTATTCATTTACTTAACTCAGGACACCTTAAATTTAAGGATATGAAACTCGATGCATATATTTCTAATTCAAAATTATTAGATACGTATTGTAGCTAAGACTTCTAAGGAGGGGAAGGGACAATTTACGCAATGATTTCCTTCACATTCGAATAAAATACTGTTCCATTATACTGCGAAAAGTCATTTCGAGTAGTGTCATTGCTAATAGTTTTCCGTATTTGTTTATATCCCTACTCATTTATAACAGTACGGTATCTCATTTTTCCTGTGACGGGAGCAACACCTAAGCGAGCATTCAGTAAAGTAAATGCCATTAAAATCTATATTCATAGCACAGTGGTGCAAATAAAGTTGAGCTCTTTGGCAATCTTTAGCATGGGAAGCGAATAAAGCCACCACTTTGGAAAAGTAGCTAATGAATTTCTCTCCGAAAAATCTCACCCGCACATTTATTTTACAGGTGGGGGTTTATAGCTATACTTAAGTTTGTTGAAATTGCTCCAGTGGGGCGAGACACTGAAGTCATTCGTAATAAGGGGGGAAGGGACATGTAAAAGTAGTCAAATATGAACAATATTAGTATCGAAATCATAGTTTTCGTGGTCGCAGATGAATAGTGACGCTGTCGATGTTGCTTATGTACACCTTGTCTCAAAAAGGTTGAGCGCATTCTCGGGTATCTTCGGGAAAAAGTAAACCAGGTTCGAACCTCGAAGCCAACCTTTGCAATCAGGAAAAATCTTGCAGATGTGTTTTTCTTCTTTTAAATATAATAAGACTTGTTACCAATTATATATAGAAAAGCAACATTGATTGAAATACTTAATGATACAATATTTCGAAACTGTATTAATGCCAGCACATGCTTGTTTGTCATTTTGCTCTCCATACTTAATGGAATATTTAGATACGTAAACGAATCTTTCCATATGTAAAAGAATGGTGAAAGTTAACACATAGAACATTATTCTCTCCTGAGTACTAAAATAAGAGTCAAAGTAGAACAAAAACAGCGTTTGCAGTGGATATGAATGTAATTATTATCTTAAATACCGTTATATATCGCTAGAAGTACTATTCGTGGAGCGCTTGTGTTAGCTCAGTGGTACGCCGTTGGATTTCAAATCGTAAGGTCGAGGGTTCGCTTCCCATCTGAGTCAATGTATTTTATGAAATTCTATTTTCCGCAATGCCTGAAAAATTATATAAAATAATTACATTAAAATACGTCAGTTGTATATATATAACATATAATCATTGCAGAACAGAGTGATTATTATGTTTAAAATATAACAGGTGTTCACAGTACGTTGGTATTCTATGATAAATGTGAATGTTAAATACAAATTAAGAAAATAATATCATCTCAATAAATAAATTATGTAGTGTATTTATTTGCAGCTATTTGTCATATAGGGGTTACTTCTGAACATTCGTATTACAGCATGTCATTGATATTCTTGAAAAATTATCCGAGGCATAAAAAGAGGGTATAAACAGAGAATCCAAAGTCGGAACGCTCGCAAGAAATTCATGAACCCCAAAGGTCACGTGAGCAGACTGGAATTGTCCTTATGAAGCATGCCACAGCAGAAGGTCTTTACAGAGATTTTCAATTCAATACCTGATATATGCTTTTGCAATGTGGAAGTGGTGATGCCTTTGGTCGCTCTCTCTCACTTTCTCGCTCGCTCACTCTGTATTTATATATATGAAAGTGGATGTATGTGTGTGTTTCGACATAATTCTGATATGTCTAGAGCAATTTTAACCATATTTCTTACAATCTGGAAAAGAGTACTGTCGGGATATATACCAAAAATGCTAGAAAAGGATCGATATTAGTATCGAATCCATAGTTTCGTGGTCGCTTAGGTAAACAGTTCTACTTTCAATTCAAGTCCAATTAAGCTCCCATTAGCACCCAGGGTGGTTACATAGCGACAAAAAAATATCGAAATCAACCAATATTAGAGTCGAAGCGTAAGTTTTCAGTGCCGCATTTCCCATTAGTCCAACTAGGCCCGTGCCTAAAGGGCAACATATTTGAAGAGCGCAAAGTTTAAAATTTTAATTTTTTTCGTATGAAAAAGTTAAAAAAATCGAGAGCAAATATACTATTTCATGAGCAGTCCTCTTTTACTATTGTAATATATTTAATGATAGCGTAAGAAATCTGAAAATAATTCAGAACATGTTTCCCATTTATTTTTTGTTACGTAATTGTAGCTGTAGCATCTAGTGAGTGGTATTTAACGGCAATAAATTCACTAATTAAGCATATTCGAATTAAGTTTTATTTGCAAGTTAGGGATCAAGGGACGGAGAAATGTGTAGTTATTGGGGGCGCCGAGAGCAAAAGTGCGTAGGGACGCCGAGCTTCTAAATGCAGCACTGTTCGCTGAATTAATTGGTAGAAATTTTAATGCCATTTAAGACCAAATTTAGTCCTAGCAGTGGCAGTATCCGTTTGCTGTCCTAGGAGGAATGAAAGGGACTGACATCAAAATTATAAAAAAAGACCTACATTAGTGTCGAATCTATAATTTTGGGGGTCTCTTAGGTAAAGATTGGAACTTCAGATGCCATGTAAGTTAAGCCCTCATTAACACAATGAAGGAGTGTGTGAAATTTGACATGTAGAAATAATTGAAAATAACCAATGTTAGTATACAACCCATATCTTTCGTGGTCGCCAAGTTCATTGGGAGCAGTTCTGATGACCTTTAAGTTTAAGTTCAACTTCCAGTAAGAGTAAGATCCCCCAACACATCTAATAAGGAGAGCGTAGTTCTGGAATGTCTGGGACAACCTTTACCAAACTTGGGGGACATATTACTTTCAATCAAAGAAGAAAATATTGTAGTAGTATGAAGTTATGGAAGTTGGGAGGTGTGACATGTAAACATAATGTAAAACGACTGATCTTAGTGTTTTATCCATAATTTTCTCGGTCGTTGAGATGGATAGTGATGCTCCAAATGGAGGTTACATCCAAATTCATCCCCATCTTCACAGGATGATGGCCTGGGAGAGCTAAAAATAAAATCTCAAAAATTACTTAAATATTTGTCGAATTCATAGTTTTCGGGGTGAGAAAGCGTTTCTAATAACTTTGGAAGGTAATTTGTACCCACGTCTAGATGGGCTTTTTAATCATATCAATTTCTCACCTTAAGAACAAATTACCATTACAATTATGATATTAAGCCAACCTTCGCAATCGATGAAAAAATTATGTGGATGTATGTTTCGTCTTTTAAATGAAACAAGACATGTTAAAATCAAAGATGGAGTGGGTCAGTGGGTGAAATGGGTCAAGATTTGTGAGTGAATCAGTGGATCGAGGGTCAAAAGGACGTGACCTACTGCGAAACACCACTCACCGTGACTCACACTGGCCCACCCGGTGGCCACCCTTTTAGTCCAAAGATATTTCGTCCAAAGAACATTTCGTCCAGAGACATTTAATCCAAAGACATTTGGTCCAAAGGACAATTCGTCCAAATGACATTTCGTCCAAAATACAATTGGTCCAAAGGAGAATTGGTCCAAAGGACATTTCGTCCAGGGATGTTTAGTTCAAAGCACATTTCGTCCAAAGAACATTTGGTCCGGTAACGCTTGGCGGTCAAGGGTTTGTTTCTATTAGAAGAGTAAAAGTGATTCATATAACATTATGACTCAGTAGCTTCTTATTTCTAAAGGAAATTTGAAATAGAGATTTATTCCGCAATTTTCATTTTGATAGAACAAATAATGCTGAGATATTCAGAAAAACGTAAACGCCTGAAAACAACATGGCCGAACAACAGGAGTGAGAGAAAAGTTGTAGTGTGAAGTATGTTGCTGTAATAACTGCTAACATGACATCTAAAATTTTCATGTTGTGAATGAAAATTTTCATGTGTTTTCATTTTATTAATCATATCTCCAAGCCCCTCATCCTGTAAAGATGGGGATGAATTTGGATATAATGCCATTGAGTGCCTCACTACTCATCTCAACGACCGAGAAAACAATGGATAACACTCTACAATGAGTCATTTTACACTATTTTTACATGCCACTCTTCCCAACTTCAATCCCTTGAGGTATCTGAATTCCACAATATTTTTTTCCTTAGATTGAAAGTAATATGTCTCCCATGTTAGGTAAAATTTGCTCTAGACATTCTGGAGTTTCGCTGGAATATACACGTATACATACATCAAAACATTTAGAGCTGTGTGAGCAATGCTTTTGATGTTGCTCCTGTAAATTCAAAATCCAGGAGGCATAGTCGCTCATACCAAAACGTGGCATTAAATGACATTGTGTTTGTAACAGTGTCACGAACTCAAACTATGGATTTCACACTAATCTCAATCACTTGAGACATTTTATTTTTCATCCTTTATCGCCCGCCATAATAATGGGTTTTGAACCAATTGAATTGATTTTGAGTTTAACGTCCCGTCAGCAGTGAGGCTATATGAGACGTAGACCTACTAATTAACGCGAACTACATGAGCTCTCGCTGGGGGCCGAATCTGGGTTTCCCACACCGAAAGCGTGTACGCTATACGCTTAACCACAAAGGAGCTTTACGATGAAGGTTAAATTTGGACTTTAACGCTTTCGGAGTTGTAATTATTAATTTCTGCAACAACGAGAACTATGGATTCGACACTAATATCGATCGCTTTTACTTTATATATATTGGCGGAGAGAAAGGGACCACATCCATATACAAAAGCCTTGCAGATTATTGAACTGAAATCCTTTGGAAAGAAATCCTATTCTGCTTTCTTTCTCGAGTATAAATAAGTCTCTTAGACATGACTTCGTGTTCGTAAATTTCCTGTTTACATAGTTTTGGGGATCGGGAGTTTTGTGTCTGTAACGAAGATTGGAGTTTGTATAATAATTTATGTTTATACCTGAATAGTCTCTTTACCTTTCAGAAAGCATAAATCACTTGCTGTAATGAGAAAATTCAGAAGTAACTTCCGATGACAAATAGCTCCAAATAAATACACTACATAATTTATTCATTGCAATGATATTATTTTCTTAATTTGTATTTAACATTCACATATATCATACAATACCAACGTACTGTGATCACCTGTTATATTTTAAACATAATAATCACTTTGTTCTGCAATGATTGTATGTTATATATATACAACTGACGTATTTTAATGTAATTATTTTATATAATTTTTCAGGCATTGCGGAAAATAGAATTTCATAAAAGAAACATTGACTCAGATGGGAAGCGAACCCTCAACCTTACGATTTGAAATCCAACGGCGTACCACTGAACTAACACAAGCGCTCCACAAACAATACTTCTAGCGATATATAACGGTATTTAAGATAATAATTACATTCATATCCACTGCAAACGCTGTTTTTGTTCTACTTTGACTCTTATTTTAGTACTCAGGAGAGAATAATGTTTTATGTCTTAACTTTCACCATTCTTTTACAAATGGAAAGATTCGTTTACGTATCTAAATATTCCATTAAGTATGGAGAGCAAAATGACAAACAAGCATGTGCTGGCATTAATACAGTTTCGAAATATTGTATCATTAAGTAATTCAATCAATGTTGCTTTTTTATATATAATTGGTAACAAGTCTTATTATATTTTAAAGAAGAAAAACACATCTGCAAGATTTTTCCCGATTGCAAAGGTTGGCTTCGAGGTTCGAACCTGGTTTACTTTTTCCCGAAGATACCCGAAGTTGGACTTAGAAAATTTTTGCCTCCAAACAACAATAAAGAATGCGCTCAACCTTTTTGAGACAAGGTGTACATAACTAAAACACAATATTATGTTACTAATATGAAGTCAATGGTGTGGAAATAGAGAAAAACAGACATTATGAAAGATCTGGGAATCACATTTGGTAGAAAGTTAAAATTTTGTCAACATAGAAATATATCATGGAAATAGTAAGAAAGGACAATAGGCTTCATTTATTTATTTATTATTTCAGAACGATAGAATATGTATTTATACAAATAACTTGCAAGAACTAAGGCTCTGTAATATGAAACAGTATATCTAAAACTTTGACTAACAGATTGACAGTATTCTTCTTACGTACGCGATGGTAGCGCCACGAGAGATTTTTTTTAGGACTTCTGCACTTTAGGACTTCTGCAGTTTAGGACTTCTGCACTTTAGGACTTCTGCCTTTTAGGACTTCTGCCTCGGTATGATTTTTAGGACTTCTGCCGTTTAGGACTTCTGCCGCGATATGATTTCTAGGACTTGTGCCTTTTAGGACTTCTGCCATTTAGGACTTGTGCCGCGAAATAATTTTTAGGACTTGTGGATTTTAGGTCTAATGCCGTTTAGGACTTCTGCCGCGTCCCCGTTCATTCTACTAGTAAAAAGTCCTCACGCTTGGATAAATTACTAATTGCACTTTTTGTATTACTTCCAGGATGCTTAGTCCAATGAAATTATTTCTAAATACATTTGTCTAAGAAATGAAGAGAAAAATGACTTCAAATTTGGGAACTTCGAAGTACCTCTTATACCAGGGGTTTTCAAACTGTGCGGCGCGCCTCCCTGGGGAGGCGCCAAAGCTTGTCAGGGGAGGCGCGAGGACTCAAAAAAGACCATACAAAAGAACATATTTATAATGCAACACGCATACTAAAGTCTGCACCTTTCTTCTTTAATAATACATAGTGGATTATCCCATTGACTTTGCTGATTATTTAAATATGCCAGTTTTTATTATTTAAATTCCTCTCAGCTCGTATTTTTCAATTTTCACATAAATATCTGACTCATCACAATTAATAATTATTAACACTGGCTAATAACATTAAAAGGCTTAGTCAGTGTGTACACTGTAGATCACCTGTGTTAATGAGATATTTCCATTAGTGATTAATAAATGAAACAGTTCATCATAGTGATGGTCTTTCTTTTAGGGATATATGTATTTATGTTGTTGACACATTTCATTTTTGACAGAGGAGGCTCGTTCAGATTTTGATGGTTGAGTGGAACCTCAACTGCAAAAAGTTTGAAAACCCGTGGCTTATACCAATGCAAAAGTGCCTACATTTGAATACATTTTAAATTTCACTTTTATAATACAGTAATTTGAGAATATATATATATAGAATATATAGAATATATATATAATAGAATATATATATAACAGTAACAGGGTCGGTTGTAGACATTTCGTAACTGTAACAAAATTTCTTCAGATAATTGTTACAATTACAAATTTCTTCAATATATAATAATTCAGCCTTCCTGTGAGTATTAAAGGAAAATGGCAAAATTAAACCTAATTAACTGTGGATGAATCATGACCAAAGTTCCAGTTTTAATAATTTATATATTTTTTTATTAAATAAGCACAGGAAACAACTAAAATGTATATCTAAGATGTATTTTGACAAATACAGTTGAAACATAAAAGTCGAAATAGAATAAAACTAATGAGCTTCAAGTCTAACATTATCACAGGTTTGATTTTGACAAAGAGATATGCTCTTACACTTCATTAAAAGCATATTTAAATATTGTTTTCTAGTGATACAAATATGGTAATTAGCTTAATTTCTCGTTTTCTTCGTTACTGTAAAGTTCATGTTATAAAGACACTTTTCTGGCTTTCAATTTGGCAAAATCTCTTATTATTGCATCCATATCAATTTCATTCAGAATGTCATTTTCAATGGCCATCAAAGCTAGTCCATTTAATCGTTATTGAGATCTACTTGATTTCAAATAATTCTTTATTAATTTTAGTTAAACTAGTTCAATACACAACAGATGACAAAAGTGTGTCTTAATTTATATGTAATTTGTCCCCGATCAGTGGCAGAACTTTAAAATCAGGTTTTCAATTCAAAAATTCTTTTCAGGGCCCCTTATGCCTAGAGAACAATTCAATTCTTTCATGTTTCTTTCCAACATAGACGTTCGAAATCAGGCAGTAACAAAATGTAAACACAAGCAATGATGCACCCAAGATTTTTCTTTGGGGTCCGAAGATTTTTTTCGAAATAGCCTACAAAATGCAAATAATTTTGTGTATTTGCCACCTGAAATTGTGCTAATTGGGGGGTCCAGACTCTCAGACTACCTGTTCAGTGTTTCGTCCACACATATTTTAGGGGGCCACTCCCTCCCGGGAGGAGATCAAAATAATACGTCTATAATATAATAATAAATAAAAGAGTACCAGCAGTGGCCCTCTGAATACTAAGTGTGCCCCCCTGGAAGATTTTTCTGAATGGAAAACTGCACCTATTAGGGATGCCCACGATACAAGATTTGTGGCTGTCTCGCCTCGAAAATGTGCTGCAAAAGTGATGGCTCGACTCGAAAAATGTATATTTCTCTATTGAAAGAGCCGTGTCTCGACTCGAATTTTGTCTGGAAAATCCTGTATCGACTCGTCTCGTGCGCATCCGTAGCACCTATGTCGGTACATCCCTGAACACAAGTAACTAATAATCAAAACTCTACTTTGCATTAGAATTATTACTAATTTAAAATATCGCTCCATCTAAATTTATTAGCAGAGAATGGATTAATAATTATTTTATCTGTCATAATAAAACGAGCATCTGTATACGCTGCTGTGATTGAAACTGAGAATACAGAAAAAAATATTTGCCATCCAAATGAGCTTTCGTCGCTTTCGACTATATCCTTTCAAGTTATATACTTATATGCCGCGTGAAAACTAATTGTATTGAAACAAATTTTGAAATACATGAAATTTAATTCAGACCCGTAACCGAAATGACCGCATCGTTCCATTTTAATTCAACAATTGAATTACTGCAATCAGGTAAAATAAATTTACAGCTTCAAAAGAATGTCGACCTGCAAATGCTTCGTTAACAGTGACTGATATTGACAACTCCCCACCTCAACATTTGTATGATTTTGTCCAGCACTCGAAAGAACCTTTTTAGAGCCTTCGGTTGCCTCTTATCTTCTTTCACTTTTTGTAGATTTCTTTTCCGATAAAATGCTCACTTGGTTTTATATCGTTGGTCATTATTATTACATGAAAAACAAAGTACTATTAAAAAGTGAAAGCCCACATCATTATAAATTAAAAATATAAACAAAAACGAAACGAGTTAGGATAGAAATGAAAATGTTGACGAATGACAAATGGACTAATAGATATTAACAAAGTGAGCATTAAGCACTGGACAGCGATTGTGAGTCATTAGGAACTTAAATTAAACTTTCCCTCAGAAATGATTTTTAAAAAATCCATTTGTACCGTCCGTCTTTTCTTAGTATTCGCTCTACTCCCTGGACGAATGGACAAGAAAGCCTACTTGCTTGCATGGGGGTCCGAAAAATGTTTTTAGGGTGGTCATCTCCCTCGTTGCTATACTACTTTTGGTATTTTTATTTGTATTAAGAAAATCATAAGAAATTATACATATACATTATACTTGTCGTAAGCCAGGTCGGGCCTGGCCCTTTTGGGTGCCCATGCTTGCTTCAACTTTGATAATGTGCATTTCATTTACGGTGATCTTTCTCAACCCTTAACTGTTGAGAAAGGAATGAGGAGTCTGTTATATTTGTATTTTGTGCATATGGTGGGATTGTGGAAAGTATACCACTGTCTTTAGCTCTACGGTCATAGTGCTTAATACAACATCTATTGGAAAGCTAAATTTACATTCATTTTATCTCATATTCGTAAAATATCCCTTTCCCTCTTTAAAAGATCTATCCTGTGCCATGGAAATTTTCCTCAAACTAGCATCTCTTGTGAGTGTGGCATTGGCATCATTTGTAAAGGGGTGTTTTACAGCCAACCAAACGAAGATTCGACTTTATTGTCCTTTTGATGTATTTTATCTGTATCTCAGTCTGTACAATATTTATTTGAAGCTATATGAGGAAAATTTTTCATCATAACATTTTTTAAATAAATATTTACATTTAAAACAAAATTCATTTTTCTAATTTGGCGCCCTGTTCCCCTGGCGCCTCCTGCGAACGCGTAGTTCGCAGGATTCAAGATCCGGCCCTGCAGTAACAATGGAATTCTATACTACCGCCCGACTATCGTTATTGTGAAAATATTCATCATGATATGACGTAGGAAAATGAGTTACATTAAGGTCTAAGATCTAATATCAAAGTTGAAACATCGCAAGTAAAACAAAAACATATAATAGCAAAAAGTTTTGAAAATAATTTCTGTTTAAACTAGCTGCGACTACATTTAATTCAAAATTGAACTTCTGGAGCGCAACATATGAGCGTAGCTCAAAGAAAAAATCAATAAGAACAGTCGGGATATGAACCTAAGTCATACAAATAGAAGTCCCTTATACTAACCATTCATCTACTATATTTTGTTTACTAAAAATATTTTCCATGCAGCAAAATGCCATTTCACAGCGAAACATTAACAACATAAGAACAAAGTATTCAAGAAAATTTGCCAAAGCTTATGTATTAAAAGTATCCCGGTATTCGCCCAGTGGTACTGCAAAATCACTAGTCAGGATGCCTCGTATCGAAATTTGAACCTGGAGACTCCCAATTACAAAGCGTCAACGCTAACCAGTAACCTACGTTCGCTCAGTAAATGTCATGAAATTACTTTTCTGTAATTATTTTTGGAAAATGTTTATTATTTTCATGAAGCAAAGAGTGCATCTTCTACTTAGGTTGAGAACTATATACTATACTTCTAAGAATAAACTAATAGTTGATGTTCATTATTTCCGTCGATTTTCTACGCCTACTAAGTTATTTCAATTTTTTTTAAGTTTTCCCTTCCGGTTATGACAATGATTAGAAATGAAGGCTCCTCTTCTTATAAAATTCTTGATCATTGTAACATTTTTTAGTCTAAATTCTGAATTATTGAAAATATTTAAATTAGTTAGAGTGAAGAGGATAATACTAAGAAACATGATTAGAAAAAAAAGAAACATTGTTGTTTAACGAATTGATAGAATCAAGCTTTTTCAAAACATAAAAAATACTGTATGGTATGGGATGATCATGGAAAAAGTAAAAATAGCCATCGAGGACACACTAACCAACCACTGTATGCAGATAAGTCAAGGTTCGTCAACTTGAGAATGAAATGAAATGAAATCTGTGAGTTTTACGTCCCGCGTTTATGCCGGTTAGGCTAAAGGAGACGGTGATGATGAGTAATGAATGAAATGGTGGAATGAAGAAAGTGGGAGGAAACGGGAGAACCCCGAGAAAACCCACGCACACGGTGTTTCTGGACCACAAAGTTCACTTGATGGGGGCTGGGATCGAACCCGGGACCCCAAGCAGCAGATGTGAACGCTCTACCACTGAGCCACCGCGGCCCTTAAGGAAAAGGAAAGAAAAGCGCACCACAGACAATACCTCTAGAGTTGTGGGGAAACTTGTCCAAATAGACTTTTCTTTTTATTTACATTTAAAAAGAAATAAAATATATTTCCATGACGAAATAAAATTCCACTAATATAATAGACATCTAAATTAGAAATAGCAAAGTCAGCTGAAAGTAAGGAGAAAACAGTAATTTCACATCAGGTTCCAAAGAGAATACACAGCAGCAAGCGAGTAAGCAGACAACAGCGTTACTTCTCCTGTGGTTCTGTCCCGGGCGTGTGTCAAAGGTGACGTCATTGCACGAGTAGGACAGAAACGCGTTCAGTGATGAGCTTACCAAGGCAGTAACTACTGTATTTACGCCACGGAGTCTGACACCCTATAAAGTGCCTTTTATCTATACAGGATTATGCGCGATCAACATTATAACTGTTACATTTTTCATTCTCTGTTGCAAGAAAATAATTGACATAAGGATAGGACCTGTACTTAAACGCAAAATTACATAAACGGTCTGGTAGTTTTAGATAGAACGATCCGTCAACTGGAGGTGGGGTAAGTTCTCAAACATTTAAATATACGACGTCTTATGTAGGTGCACTACGCAACCAGTTACTAGAGAACAAGCCCCGAAGTAGGACTGGTATCAAAACGAGACAATACGAGACTACTTACAGTATTAGTCTCCTTTCAATCGACAAATAGCGGTCTCAGTCTCGTCTCGATAGTTCCGAAATAAATTATGTGAAATTATTCCACACTAAATTCGACAGTAGATAAATAAAATATACCTCCAATAGTTCTCCCTATTACTTCAGAATATATCCTGGATGCACCATTTTCTACTAGATAAAGTATGAATTAGCAATTCATATACAACATTCAAAAATGCATATGTCTATTTACATTAAATATACTCATTGATTCTTAAATTATTTATTTACTAATTGAAAAACCCGGTGTTGCACGGAAAGAATAGGTTTATATTTCAAAGATATATTTGAGATTAGTTTTCCCAGTAGAATACGTATTTGAATCGGAATGAAATAGTACGAATCCATTTCCAGCAGGAGCAACTGAATAAACTTGCCGCTAACGAAGAATAAAGCCTTGGGCTTTTATGGTATCGGAAGTGTCATTATTCACTTCAGCGACCCCGAAAACTATTGAATAGACACTCATATCATTCACTTAGGAATTTTAAGGACGTCGACAGCTTTGGATTTAACATTAATATCGTTCATTTTCGATTATTTTTACATGTTCCTGTGTCCCCCGTGATAGAACTAGAGGTGATACGGGTTTCGATTCCCGTCAGCAGTCGTGTGGTTCTGGTTCCACGTTAAGTCGTAGATGCACGTCTTGTATAGAGTAGTAGCTGAAAGACACGCTGAACTCTATATCACCTCACCTCGTGAGATATTCTACGTTTGCATAATTTCTAAACCACTTTTCTTTCTTTCAATCTCTTCCTTCCTCTTAGGACACGCATAGGTTCAAACCGAAATATTCTTCACGGTTGGAGGACGCAAGGCTACTGTACCTCTTCTTATGGGACTAGGTAGTGAGTTGCGCAGTTTGAGTAGCACGCACGAATAAACCACGCTTACATTTATTATATATAAATAATAAAATCTCACATTAGGACTTACTCTGCACGTCAAACTTTTAACATATGCGACATTTTAAATTCTGTTCTTCTTCTTCTTCTTCTTCTGCTTTATTATTATTATTATTATTATTATTATTATTATTATTATTATTATTATTATTATTATTATTATTATTATTATTATTGCAATAGCTATATGAAGCAATTATCTCGGCAAACTTGGTTAATACACACCATTCTACAACCGGTAGTTGTAGAAATCAGGCCTTTCCAAGAGAAGTTGTTAGCTCAATCGGTAGAGCGCTGAGCCATGGATTCAAGGGTTGCGAGTTCGAGTCGAGTCTAGTCTAAGTCAAAAGATTTTTTTCCTGATATAATTCTTGAAATGGAAATGTTTCTCTCTTCACCTTTATCTCATAATTCTGAATAGAGATGTTTGGATGTGAAAGAAAAAGTATACTAGAATATAAGAAAAGGAAGGTAAATTACATGATACCCTTTGCAATTTTTAACTATATTTTCACCTATCTAGGACGTCTCTAAAAAGTTCAGACTTCTAGACCTCCTTTTCGCTCTCTTATGTGTCCTTTAACTAATTTCTACAGTTACTTAGTGAATCACATATACATATATTACAGATGACGTATCTCTTTCTCTTCTCTCTACATCATGTCTGGAGATGAATGTTTTGACAATAGGTTACAAACACGATTTTAAAAAATAATACGATCTGCGATATCAGTGATACATATTGTGGTGTTTAACTTAACATATAAAACAATAAATAGAAAAACTGAGAATACGAATCTTTTCGTGCACTGATGCTTCAATAACAGTGCATTGATGCTTCAAATCTGTGTCTTTACTTCCTTCACCTATGTTAATTCCCTAGTCAAAATAAAAACTCTTCAAAATTAATCACAAATTCTTATACAACCATCCCTTCCTTGGAGTACTGCGCGGTCACATACCCGTCACTGCGATGTAAAGGCACTTATGGCGACGAGGATACAAGGACGAAGATGCCTTTAAAGTAGTGCCACCTGCAGATGACATTAAGCGTTAATGGGATAAGTAGAATGACATATGATATATTGTTGAATAATTGCCTCACAACACATTTAGACCAAATCGAAGAGTGTTTTTTTAAAAAATTGAAGAAATTAGTTATTGAAGCCATACATTTTTCAGCTACGATGAGCGTCACGTGGTCACATCAGCCATGAAAGAGTTAAAAAAATTCTTCTAAAGAAACAGGTGCTAAGTACATTTATTAATGCTTCTTGTTGTCATTTTTGCATTTATTTTCCCCTGATGATGTGTAGAATATTTAGATAGTATACTTGCTTGTGGTTTAGGGGAAAAAATACAGGGTGATGCAAAAATCAGCTTTGTAGTACAGAAAGCATAATTTTGTTTCCAAAATATGAAGAAAGTGCATATATTAACGAATGCTGTGTATGTACTTCTGAATAGCACAGCTACATATTCCTCTGGTATCATTCGTTAACCATAGTATGATGTGTCAGAGCAACATATAATGGATTCCAATCTTTTATATTTTGTAAAAACAGAAAAATACAACCAAATATTATAATAGAAATGTTATCGTTTCATCAACGGTAAGAGAAGTTTTATTGCATCCGGACCACAAAGAGACTTTCTCTCATCAAATTGAGCATTATTTCGTCAAATCATATAAATAAGGTTCGCAGATATAGCGTATGGTATTTAGTATTTAGAAACATTGCATAACACTATAATATATATGTAGATGACATATGATATATTGATGAATAGTTGCCTAACGATACATTTATTCTAAATCATAGAGTTCTGAAAAAAAATTGAAGAAATTTGTGGTTGAAGCCATACATTTTCCACTTACGAAGTGTGTCACGTGGTCTCATCAGCCGTGAGAGGGTTAACTATTTCTTCTAAAACAACAGGTACTAAGTACATTTATTAATGTTGCTTATAGCGTTTTGGCATTTATTTCCCCTGATGATGTGTAGAACATTTAGGTAGTATATTTGGTTGAGGTTTGGAAAAAATATACAGGGTGATGCATAACTCAGCTTTGTACTACAGAAAGTATAACTTTGTTTTCAAAACGTGAAGAAAATGCATATATTAACGAATGCCCTGTATGTATTTCTGAATGGCACAGCTACATATTCCTCTGGTATCATTCGTTAACCATACTATAATGTGTCAGAGCCACATATAATGGACTCGAATCTGTTATATTTTTTAAAAACAAAAAAGAAATAGAACCATACATTATAATAGAAAGGTTATCGTTTCATCAACGGTAAGAGACCTTTATTGCATGCCGACTACAAGGAGGGTTTTGCTCTTCAATTTGAGCATTATTTCGTCAAATCATGTAAATAAGTTTCGGAGATATACCGTATGGTATGTAGTACTTAGAAACAATGTATAACAATATAATATATATGTAGAATGACATATGATATATTGTTGAATAGTTGCCTAACAACACATTTATACCAAATCGAAGAGTTTTCAAGAGAAATTGAAGAAATTTGTAGTTGAAGCCATACATTTCCCACTTACGAAGAGTTTCAAGTGTTCTCATCAGCCGTGAGAGGGTTAACTATTTCTTCCAAAACAACAGGTACTAAGTACATTTTTAGATGTTGTTTGTAGTAGTTTCTGCATTTATTTTCCCCTGATGATGTGTAGAATATTTAGAAAGCATGTGTGGCGTAGGGTTGAAAAAAATATACAGGGTGGTGCAAAATTCAGCTTTGTAGTACAGAAAGTATAACTTTGTTTTCAAAATGTGAAGAAAGTGCATATATTAACGAAATCCCTGTATGTACTTCTGAATGGCACAGCTAGGGTGAATGTGCCACTAGTCAGCCCCTCACCAGTAGTCAGCCATTTACGCATTTTCGAAACAAAAATAAGAAAACGTTACGTTTTGACCCTTATCAATATGAAGCTTAGCTTTTAGACATTCATCCTCTACACAGCCGATCACATGTCACACCGAAATGTCACCTAGTGTGGCAGCAATAGGTGGACAAAGAAGACACTATGTTGTAATGCGTGAATCTACTAAGTAAAAAATAACAGACGAGACTTTTTGTTACAAGTGTGTATTTGTTATCTATTGTAAAAATAATAAATATTCTTTTTATTTTTTTAATTTGTATATATTAAGGAAATGAAAACAGAAAAAAAAAATTTGGTAGATTTTGAGCATTTCGTTTGTATAGGGGGGGCCGAGTACTGGAATTGAAAAATGAGTGATTTTCTAATAGTCAGCCCCCGGGGCTGAGTACTGGAATTATAGCATATGTGTGCAATTTTGTCCATCACATGCCCAGACCAAGTATTCACTTCCCTTCTGTTAATAACATACAGCATGACTCACAAATCTTTGTTTTTCCAGTAGTCAGCCCCGGTAAAAATGCAAAGGCCGAGTACTGGTGCCTCGAAAGCCAAAAGTCAGCCCTGTTGGTAATTTTACTGCAATTTTAAATATCAATATCCAAATTTGCAAAAAGCCAGGTTCCCACTTACTCATTTCATGGAAGTAAATATAAATGAATGAAAAAGGAATAAAAATGGAAGTTAAGAAATTAAAACGTGGTCAATTCACCAGTACTTAGAAGAGTCTCTCTACAATGCACTGAGGGCTGTAGAAAATGGAATGACTATACGTGAAGCTAGCAGAACATTCAATGTTTCTCGCAACACACTAAAATAGCCAAAGTTGGATTTGGGCAAAATAAAATGGATATATTTAATAGAGTATACAATATTGTAAAAAGTGACAATAGAAAGAAACTTTTCAAAGAGAGCTATCTAGGAGAGAAATGGTATAAACTGTTCTTACGAGGAAACCCAGAATTAGTTTGCAGAGTTCCCGAAGGCAAGAGCAACAGTCACCGAAGAATTTATTCGGAAGTGGTTTAAAGAACTCGAGGTACCTCCAAAGCATTAACGCATCCGATATTCTGCAAGATCCCACCCGAATCTTTAATGGTGATGAAACTAGTTTTAGCCTTTGTCTCGAAACAGGTGAAGTTATCGTATCGAAAGGTTTGAAAAATGTTTATGAAGTCCGACGTGCAATTGACAAACAATCAATGTTCTTCTAGTTTCCTCTGGCAAACGGCGAAACTGTATTTCCAATGGTTATTTTCCCGTATGTTAAACCATCGCCTGACATCATAGAAAGTATGCCAAAGGTCTGGTTTTGGGGAAGATCAGAAACAGGCCTGGATGAGGATTGATACTTTTTATGAGTATATTGTAAATGGTATAAACAAATGGATGGAAGAAATAACGTTAAAAGATCAATAATTTTATTTGCTGAAGGGCATCGCACACTTCCAACTATGGAACTTAATGTGTTTTGCATCGAAAACTGAATAATTCTATATGCCTTACCACCTAATACAATACACATTCTTCAGCGAGCACATGTTAGTGTCTTCAAACCCCTCAAGATAGACTGGAAGAAAACAGTTCATGACTGGCAAAGCAAACCCGAAAACATAAATATGTAGCAAAATCTCATTCTCTTCACTCTTGTCAACAGCAGTAAACCGTTCTTTTCTCTCCGATTCAATTAGAAATGGTTTCAGGAAATGTGGCTTGTGTCCCTTCAATGCAAATACTGTAGACTCCTCTAAATACATTAAAAATAGCTTAGTGAAAAGACGTTTGGAAAAAGATTGCAGTGTATCGGCTGACTGATTTCCTCGCATATTCCTTCTCTATTTCCTTGTCAAGCAGATCGTACTGAAATATTGGTCCATAATGTAATGGAAGATGGTACGGTGTTTTGAAAGATGGTACATTACTTCAAGTTCAAAGCGGCAACGATAATATTGAGAAGTCATAGACAGTCATAGATAAAGCTCCCGAAATAAGTTCAAATAACAGTAGACAAGTCTCACCAAATTTTGAAAATAATTTATTTTGGCCAGAACCAATTGCGAAGACTTCAAAGAGGCAACGAAGCAAAATAAATTATCAAGTGCCATATCGTCAGATGAATGGAGAAATATAATGATAGCCAAGATCTTAGAACGGAAGAAAGAAATTAAAGCCAAACAAAAAAGAAAAGAAAGAAAAGAAAAGAAAGAAAAAAGAAAGAGCAAAAGAAAATTCCAACTTCCTGGAATTTTTGTGAAACGACAACTACTACAATTTTATTATTATTATTATTATTATTATTATTATTATTATTATTATTATTATTATTATTATTATTATTATTATTATTATTTGTGAGAAGTAAATGCTTTATTTGCGTTTTCTAACAATAAAGGTGTTCAAACATGGTGATAAACTGATGGTTGTGACGTATTTCTACTCTAGTTCTATGAGAAATATTCCTAACTTCGTAGAATTTTTATGAAGACATAATTCGATTTTATTTTCATATTTTTATGAGTTTTTTTTCTTTTGGCGTTTTCTAACTTTTAACTGGAGTGATCAAATGATATTGCGATATACTGGTCATGAAATTTAGCTATGATCTAACAACTTTAGTTCTATTTGAAATGTTTTAGCTTCATGGTTGCCTATATTTTTACGAAGGGTCCACTCAATACAATTTTGTTCCTGTTTTTCCGAGAAATAAATAATGTGTTTTTTTGTTAGACAATTATAATGTAATCTGTTATATTTGTAGTGTCATGTAGCAAAATAAAAAACGCTCCATGATATTGCATCTGTTTTTATCATTAGTTTCAAATTTTGTTGGCTGAATTTAGGTTCGTTAATGGCTGAGTTCTAGAATGTAGTGGCTGAGTACTGGTATTTTTCGGCATTTTTAGGAAATTTATAAATATTGTTAAAATCCTAATAATGACATTAAAAACACTCCTTTCATTGTAAACTAGACTAAATAATGAATACATACCGGTATATCATGAAGAAGTCTCATTCTGTTCAAAATTAAAATCAAAAATGACATTCGAACTTAAAATTTGAGTTAGGAGGCTGAGTACTGGCACATTCACCCTACATATTCTTCTGGTTTCATTCACTAACCATAGTATGATGTGTCAGAGACACATATAATGGTCTCGAATCTGTTATATTTTGTAAAAACAAAAAAACACGACCAAACATTATAATAAAAAGGTTATCGTTTCATCAACGGTAAGAGACCTACATAGCATCCCGACTACAAGGAGGGTTTTGCTCTTCAATTTGAGCATTATTTCGTCAAATTATGTAAATACGTTTCGGATATATAGTGTACAGTTAGTATTATTTTCAAAACAATGGATAACTATGTAATATATATCCCGTCAGGGCCGAGCATCCCCTACAGGGGACACAACTTTGAAGGCGTCTTCTTGTTCACGAATTGTCCACCAGAGGGTTCTAGTGAACGACACTAGCACCAGCTACCTATCTATGTATGTTGCATCACCACACAAAAAAATTTTATAAGTCGACGTATTGTACAAGGACGAAGATGCCTTTAAAGTAGTGCCACCTGCAGATGACATTAAGCGTTAACGGGATAAGTAGAATGACATATGATATATTGTTGAATAGTTGCCTCACAACACATTTAGACCAAATCGAAGAGTGTTTTTTAAAAAATTGAAGAAATTAGTTATTGAAGCCATACATTATTCAGCTACGATGAGCGTCACGTGGTCACATCAGCCATGAAAGAGTTAAAAAATTTCTTCTAAAGAAACAGGTACTAAGTACATTTATTAACGCTTCTTGTTGTCATTTTTGCATTTATTTTCCCCTGATGATGTGTAGAATATTTAGATAGTATACTTGCTTGTGGTTTAGGGGAAAAAATACAGGGTGATGCAAAATTCAGCTTTGTAGTAGAGAAAGAATAATTTTGTTTTCAAAATATGAAGAAAGTGCATATATTAACGAATGCCGTGTATGTACTTCTGAATAGCACAGCTACATATTCCTCTGGTATCATTCGCTAACCATAGTATGATGTGTCAGAGCAACATATAATGGATTCCAATCTTTTATATTTTGTAAAAACAAAAAAATACAACCAAACATTATAATAGAAATGTTATCGTTTCATCAACGGTAAGAGAAGTTTTATTGCATCCGGACCACAAAGAGACTTTCTCTCATCAAATTGAGCACTATTTCGTCAAATCATATAAATAAAGTTCGAAGATATAGCGTACGGTATTTAGTATTTAGAAACATTGCATAACACTATAATATATATGTAGATGACATATGATATATTGATGAATAGTTGCCTAACGACACATTTATTCTAAATCATAGAGTTCTGAAAAAAAAATTGAAGAAATTTGTGGTTGAAGCCATACATTTTCCACTTACGAAGTGTGTCACGTGGTCTCATCAGCCGTGAGAGGGTTAACTATTTCTTCTAAAACAACAGGTACTAAGTACATTTATTAACGTTGCTTATAGCCATTTGTGTATTTATTTTCCCCTGATGATGTGTAGAACATTTAGGTAGTATATGTGGTTTAAGGTTGGGAAAAATACAGGGTTGTGCAAAATTCAGCTTTGTAGTACAGAAAGTGTAACTTGGTTCCCAAAATGTGAAGGAAGTGCATATATTAAGGAATGCCCTGTATGTACTTCTGAATAGCACAGCTACATATTCCTCTGGTTTCATTCGCTAACCATAGTATGATGTGTCAGAGCCACATATAATGGACTCGAATCTGTTATATTTTGTAAAAACAAAAAAATACAACCAAAGGTTATAATAAAAAGGTTATAGTTTCATCAGCGATAAGAGACTTTCATTGCATCCCGACTACAAGGAGGGTTTTGCTTTTCAATTTGAGCATTATTTCGTCAAATCATGTAAATAAGTTTCGGATATATAACGTATGGTATGTAGTACTTAGAAACAATGGAGTTTTTTTTTTAAAAAAATTGATGAAATTAGTGGTTGAAGCCATACATTTTTCAGTTACGATGAGCGTCAC
Source organism: Thermobia domestica (assembly GCF_964235325.1). Classification (NCBI taxonomy): domain Eukaryota; kingdom Metazoa; phylum Arthropoda; class Insecta; order Zygentoma; family Lepismatidae; genus Thermobia; species Thermobia domestica. Next base: position 259,259,572 of record NC_137455.1, read on the forward strand.
GTGGTCAAATCAGTCCTGAGAGGGTTAACTATTTCTTCTAAAACAACAGGTACTAAGTACATTTATTAATGTTTCTTGTAGCCATTTGTGCATTTATTTTCCCCTGATGATGTGTAGAACATTTAGGTAGGATATTTGGTTGAGGTTTGGAAAAAATATACAGGGTGATGCAAAATTCAGCTTTGTAGTACAGATAGTATACATTGATTTTCAAAATGTGAAGAAAGTGCATATATTAACGAATGCATTGTATGTACTTCTTAATAGCACAGCTACATATTCGTCTGGTATCATTCCCTAACCACAGTATTAAGACATTCCTCATTTTGAGATTTAAAAATAATAATAAATAAATAGAAGTATACAGTTAACGGATCATCTCCAAGTTTCAAAAACAATATAGGAGAGTGAAAACGTTTTAAAATAGAACTGATAACATGTTTTGTTTGTAACACGGACGGATTTAGTAAAGTGAAAACGAAAACAATCCTAGTTCCAACTTTCAGTTCCGTGAAAGGTAGAAAAGAAAGTGTAATGAAAGTAATATAAAAACCTTAGACAATTTAGTCAAAGTGTGCAAAGATCTATCAACCACAAGCAGGGGCGGACTGGCCCACCCTGCTACCCTGCAAATGCAGGGTGGGCCCCCCAAACAGGTGGGCCCCCTCCACCAATTTTAAAAAGATGTGCTCAATTAAATCTACCAGCATCAAAAATATGGCAGGGTAACTCCCGCAAACTTGTGTTTTGCATAAAAAAGACGTAAAGTTATACCTTCATGTCCAGACCTTATTCTTCTTCACGTTTATCGACTTGAAAAGGTTCCGTCTATGAGACAATCAGGCCCTAAAACCTTGCGGGGTTTGTGATACAGCAGCTGTTAAAAACGAGCACGTTAACTACTACTTTTTTAAATATAAGAAATTTCAGTAGATTTCAGGCTGTTATTGGATTTGGATACCATTGCCTACTCCGGTCCTTTTACAATCCGGCGAGTGGCGATGTTTTAAAGAAACAATAGTTTCGTAGATATTGTTATTATGGAAAGTGGAGGTGGAGCCGGAACGCTTTTGAACTGCATTGTCCTCAGACCAAGAGATCAGATCAGGCTCCGTTGCTTTTTTTTTTTTCCAGTGCGGTAAAGCGAAAATAAATTAGTCGCCACTACCAACGATTGTTTTATACAAACCTCAAACAATTACTATGAAGTTGCTGCCCTCGGCTCGTGTTTTATTTGTATATTACATCGAAGAGCAGATCCGATAGCAGCAAATCAATTATTGTAACACCAGTTACGTGTCGTTTGTCGTGGAAGACAGATGTGGTTGTGTCAGTATGGATGGTAGGAGAGATTGTAAGATTACTGTAAAGAAAAAAAAATATAAAAGTGGTGCTAAAAAGCGAGAACACAAATGAAGATGTGATTTACGAAAAGCTGCATCTGACCCAAAACAACGTAGGCTATTTGAATCTGTGAAGCCCCAAGAAACAAATGAGCGTGATGTGACTCATTCGAGTACTGCAGGACAGTTGCCAGGTATTTTTTTGTTTTTTTGTCTAAGGCGTTTATAAATTACAATGCATACACCACGTCTTTGGATGATTTCAGTCAATTTTAGCTTATCTTTTATGGCTATTTTTACTTGAAATTACACAACTTTAACAGGCGAACACGAAATTAACTGAACTGTTTGCTGCCGCGTAGTGCTTTCAAACGGGTCAGATCAGGTTTTCATGGATCAGGGGTCGAGTCAAGCCTGCTTCAGACACGGGTCGGGTCAGGTTACCTACGCTAGGATCAGGCCTACTCTAGCCACGGGTAGGCTCGGGTCAACTTTCTTATGCGCCATTTCGGCTAAATTCTTCTCGGGTCGAGAGGGTCCGGTCGAGTTGAACGTTGACCCGACCCGACTCATGACCCGAATAGGTTTTAGGCGAAACGACGCATAAGAAAGTTGACCCTAGGCTAGAGCAGCCCTGACCCAACCCGTGACCCAAGGAGGTTTGACCCGATGAAGCCTGACCTGAGCCGTTTGAGAGCACTAGCTGCCGGCACTGGGCTCAGTAAGTGTTGGTGTAACTTCTAAAAGTGCTGTACACTTATGCTGTCAGTCAAATCAGTGTGTATCTCGTGTAAATGTTAACTTCCCTTAAGTTATTTAAAGTTAACTTAAAATAAAAGTGTAGTAAAATGTAAAAATTATTTGTGATGTGCAAAGTAGGTATTCATATGAAAAGAGAAGTTGAGGCCAGCCGAGGAATGGGCGGACTACACTAGACGATAGACGATATCTAATCTTTCTGCGACATGAAGATATGATATTATGACTTACTTATGTCAAGGAAAATCTTGCGTTTCAAAATCTATCGCAAATTTACCTCCAATCGCATTCTTTGTGTTGCATTGAGACCACAAAGTTACAGCTTTTTCAAGTTTCCAACACTGACGCCATGTCTGTTGTCTTACCTGACACGCTTGCGGGGGGGGGGAGTTGTCTGCTAAGAGCGGGGCGTACTTCCTCGAGATTATACAGCAATATTTAAACGAATTTGTGTAAGTGGGTTACAACATTTTCTTCTCGCCAAAAAGACAGGTACAGAGAGAGATTGCAGCACATTCGCGAGCAGACTCCTGACTGAAGTAAGTGGTATTTTTTACGTATCAAAGGGAAGGGGAGCTCCAGATCAGCTATGACAAAATACGGATCTTCGTTAAGTAGGGTGGTTGCAGGTTTGGTTACTTAAAAAAAAAAAGTTTCAGATATGTTATTTTACATGAAAACGCAATAAAAATTGCCTCAAAATTAATTAATGTTTTCCAAATGTCTATATCCAATTTGATATTAGAACTGATTTATGAGGAAAGAAACTTACATTATTTCTGTCAGTGCTTTAATTATTTAGTGTTTCAAAGTTGACTTGAGATTAGTTTTTACTTATTGCACATGTATATATTTTGGGTTTTCTAAAACATGACACTCATTTGTTTAAATAAATGGTTTAAATTCATTACAAAAAAAGACAATAGCACTATTTAAATAACTGAAAGCACCAATTCCGGTATTGTGTGTGTTTACAATAAAAAATGATAACGCCAATTAAACACTGTATGAGTTACTATTAAAATGTTCCTACTTCAGATTTTTTGTAATTAATGTTTTGCTTTTGTATGAATATATGGGATACTATTTATGGGTTCGAAGATGGACTTTTATATGTAATACATATGAAGAATGCCAAGTACATTTTTTTTTACATTTTTATACAGTGGGCCCTCATTTCAGTTTAGCAGGGTGGGCCCTATGGTTGCCAGTCCGCCCCTGACCACAAGCCTCCTTGTAACCACTCTTGCTTTCTCGAGACAGGATCAGTGAGTTTGGAAAAGTGTTGTGCAGCTTCTGATTGCAATGGACGTTAAAACATTGTAAGTACGCTCTCAAGAACACTATTAGTGACTTTAGTGAAAACCACGTAAGACAGTCCTAACGTGTAAACGAGAATGTGAACCTCTCAAGATTTCATGTTACTAGTATTCATTTTATAGGCACTTTGGTGATGGTTAAGTTTATATTCATTTTGTTATACATAACTATAATAAATTAGTTTTCTTTATATCATGTTTATGAAAATAAGTTTCTAGATCTATACTACCTCTCTATCTCACTCAATCATTCAACCGTATATTTTTAATTATTATTATTATTATTATTTTTATTATTATTATTATTATTATTATTATGATTATTATTATTATTATTATTATTATTATTATTATTTTGTATGATGTGTCATAGCCACGTATAATGGACTCGAATCTCTTATATTAAAAAAAAGAGAAAAATAGAACCAAATATTATAATTGAAAGGTTATCGTTTCTTCAACGGTAAGGGACCTTCTTTGTGTCCGGACCACAAGGAGGGTTTTGCTCTTCAATTTGAGCTGTATTTCGTCAAAATATGTAAATAAGTTTCGGAGATATAGCGTATAGTATGTAGAATTTAAAAACAATGGATAACAATATAATATATATTGTACAGGAATGAATGTGTCTTTGCTTCGATTCACAAAGACTGTTATTAATAATGCATTGAGTTATACAGACAATGATGTTGGTGACAGGTTTCTATTAATTTTATTTGTGTTTTGTGGAGTTTCTGTGTAGAGTGCTTGCGTCCTGAACTGTCAACAGCCAACTGGTTGTTGTTTTGCTACATCAGCAATTTATGAATGTTATGTATTTATTGTAATAAAGTTACGAGAGACACCTTCCCGACTCCTCCCAACACCTAAAACCACACCTCCTACGACGTCTGGGACTCGCTTTCGATATCAACGAGAATAGTCGCCGAGCCTGGGGGCCCTCCTTAAATAGCCCCGGTTACTTCCGTCTCGGGGAGTAGCGATATAGATTTGAAGCCGGGAGTAACGGTTCGGAGTGGAAGCTAATCTCGGACTTCTCCTACGAACTGGCGGATGCCCGCGATATCCCGCCAATAGTCCAGGCCCAGATCCATAGCAAGATACCAGGAGACCAGAGAGGGACCAACGGACGCCCGGACGTCATGAAGGTACACCTTCCCTAACCGATAAACCTAACCCTAACCCTGTCTCTCTTCTTTCATAGAATATCTTCGTTATTATCTCTAATATCCCACTGATCTTTTACTTCAAAGGACAGCCGACCGAATCCTGTGCCTGTGAACTGAGCTAAATTCCAAACTTTAGTTCTTCTGACGGCTTGTGTGTAGGCGGAGTTTCCTTTCATTTTTCCTCCCCCACACACCCTTTATAATATGTAGATGACATATGATATATTGTTGAATAATTGCCTAACGACACATTTATTCTAAATCGTAGTTTTCAAAAAAAATTGAAGAAATTAGTGGTAGAACCCATACATTTTCCACTTACGAAGAGCGTCACGTGGTCTCATCAGCCATGAGAGGGTTAATTATTTCTTCTAAAACAACAGGTACTAAGTATAATTTTTATTGTTATGTGTAGTAATTTGTGCATTTGTTTTCTTCTGATGATGTGTAGAACATTTAGCTAGCATATTTGCTTGAGGTTTGGAAAAAAATATACAGGGCGATGCAAAATTCCGCTTTGTAGTACAGAAAGTATAATTTGGTTTGCTAAATGTGAAGAAAGTGCATATATTAACAAATGCCCTGTATGTACTTCTGAATAGCACCTCTACATATTCCTCTGGTATTGTTCGTTAGGCATAGTATGTGTGTTAGAGCCACATATAATGGACTCGAATCTGTTATATATTGAAAAAAAAAAAAAAAAAATAGAACCAAATATTATAATCGAAAGGTTAACTTTTCTTCAACAGTAAGGGACCTTCGTTGCATCCGAACCACAAGGAGGGTTTTTCTATTCAATTTGAGCTTGATTTCGTCAAAATATGTAAATAAGTTTCGGAGATACAGCGTATAGTTAGTATTATTTTGAAACAATGGATAACAATACAATATATATCCCGTCAGGTCCGAGCGTCCCCTACAGGGGACACAACTTTGAAGGCGTCTTCTTGTTAACGAATTGTCCACCAGGGGGTTCTAGTGAACCACAGTAGCACCAGCAACTTATCCATGTATGTTACATCACCACACAAAAAACGTTTGGAAGTCGACGTATTGTACAAGGACGAAGATGCCTTTAAAGTAGTGCCACCTGCAGATGACATTAAGCGTTAACGAGATAAGTAGAATGACATATGATATATTGTTGAATAGTTGCCTCACAACACATTTAGACAAATCGAAGAGTGTTTTTTAAAAAATTGAAGAAATTAGTTATTGAAGCCATACATTTTTCAGCTACGATGAGCGTCACGTGGTCACATCAGCCATGAAAGAGTTAAAAAATTTCTTCTAAAGAAACCGGTACTCAGTACATTTATTAATGTTTCTTGTTGTCATTTTTGCATTTATTTTCCCCTGATGATGTGTAGAATATTTAGATAGTATACTTGCTTGTGGTTTGGGGAAAAAAATACAGGGTGATGCAAAATTCAGCTTTGTAGTACAGAAAGCATAATTTTGTTTTCAAAATATGAAGAAAGTGCATATATTAACGAATGCCGTGTATGTATTTCTGAATAGCACAGCTACATTTTCCTCTGGTATCATTCGTTAACCATAGTATGATGTGTCAGAGCAACATATAATGGACTCGAATCTGTTATATTTTTTAAAAACAAAAAAGAAATAGAACCATACATTATAATAGAAAGGTTATCGTTTCATCAACGGTAAGAGACCTTTATTGCATGCCGACTACAAGGAGGGTTTTGCTCTTCAATTTGAGCATTATTTCGTCAAATCATGTAAATAAGTTTCGGAGATATACCGTATGGTATGTAGTACTTAGAAACAATGTATAACAATATAATATATATGTAGAATGACATATGATATATTGTTGAATAGTTGCCTAACAACACATTTATACCAAATCGAAGAGTTTTCAAGAGAAATTGAAGAAATTTGTAGTTGAAGCCATACATTTCCCACTTACGAAGAGTTTCAAGTGTTCTCATCAGCCGTGAGAGGGTTAACTATTTCTTCCAAAACAACAGGTACTAAGTACATTTTTAGATGTTGTTTGTAGTAGTTTCTGCATTTATTTTCCCCTGATGATGTGTAGAATATTTAGAAAGCATGTGTGGCGTAGGGTTGAAAAAAATATACAGGGTGGTGCAAAATTCAGCTTTGTAGTACAGAAAGTATAACTTTGTTTTCAAAATGTGAAGAAAGTGCATATATTAACGAAATCCCTGTATGTACTTCTGAATGGCACAGCTAGGGTGAATGTGCCACTAGTCAGCCCCTCACCAGTAGTCAGCCATTTACGCATTTTCGAAACAAAAATAAGAAAACGTTACGTTTTGACCCTTATCAATATGAAGCTTAGCTTTTAGACATTCATCCTCTACACAGCCGATCACATGTCACACCGAAATGTCACCTAGTGTGGCAGCAATAGGTGGACAAAGAAGACACTATGTTGTAATGCGTGAATCTACTAAGTAAAAAATAACAGACGAGACTTTTTGTTACAAGTGTGTATTTGTTATCTATTGTAAAAATAATAAATATTCTTTTTATTTTTTTAATTTGTATATATTAAGGAAATGAAAACAGAAAAAAAAAATTTGGTAGATTTTGAGCATTTCGTTTGTATAGGGGGGGCCGAGTACTGGAATTGAAAAATGAGTGATTTTCTAATAGTCAGCCCCCGGGGCTGAGTACTGGAATTATAGCATATGTGTGCAATTTTGTCCATCACATGCCCAGACCAAGTATTCACTTCCCTTCTGTTAATAACATACAGCATGACTCACAAATCTTTGTTTTTCCAGTAGTCAGCCCCGGTAAAAATGCAAAGGCCGAGTACTGGTGCCTCGAAAGCCAAAAGTCAGCCCTGTTGGTAATTTTACTGCAATTTTAAATATCAATATCCAAATTTGCAAAAAGCCAGGTTCCCACTTACTCATTTCATGGAAGTAAATATAAATGAATGAAAAAGGAATAAAAATGGAAGTTAAGAAATTAAAACGTGGTCAATTCACCAGTACTTAGAAGAGTCTCTCTACAATGCACTGAGGGCTGTAGAAAATGGAATGACTATACGTGAAGCTAGCAGAACATTCAATGTTTCTCGCAACACACTAAAATAGCCAAAGTTGGATTTGGGCAAAATAAAATGGATATATTTAATAGAGTATACAATATTGTAAAAAGTGACAATAGAAAGAAACTTTTCAAAGAGAGCTATCTAGGAGAGAAATGGTATAAACTGTTCTTACGAGGAAACCCAGAATTAGTTTGCAGAGTTCCCGAAGGCAAGAGCAACAGTCACCGAAGAATTTATTCGGAAGTGGTTTAAAGAACTCGAGGTACCTCCAAAGCATTAACGCATCCGATATTCTGCAAGATCCCACCCGAATCTTTAATGGTGATGAAACTAGTTTTAGCCTTTGTCTCGAAACAGGTGAAGTTATCGTATCGAAAGGTTTGAAAAATGTTTATGAAGTCCGACGTGCAATTGACAAACAATCAATGTTCTTCTAGTTTCCTCTGGCAAACGGCGAAACTGTATTTCCAATGGTTATTTTCCCGTATGTTAAACCATCGCCTGACATCATAGAAAGTATGCCAAAGGTCTGGTTTTGGGGAAGATCAGAAACAGGCCTGGATGAGGATTGATACTTTTTATGAGTATATTGTAAATGGTATAAACAAATGGATGGAAGAAATAACGTTAAAAGATCAATAATTTTATTTGCTGAAGGGCATCGCACACTTCCAACTATGGAACTTAATGTGTTTTGCATCGAAAACTGAATAATTCTATATGCCTTACCACCTAATACAATACACATTCTTCAGCGAGCACATGTTAGTGTCTTCAAACCCCTCAAGATAGACTGGAAGAAAACAGTTCATGACTGGCAAAGCAAACCCGAAAACATAAATATGTAGCAAAATCTCATTCTCTTCACTCTTGTCAACAGCAGTAAACCGTTCTTTTCTCTCCGATTCAATTAGAAATGGTTTCAGGAAATGTGGCTTGTGTCCCTTCAATGCAAATACTGTAGACTCCTCTAAATACATTAAAAATAGCTTAGTGAAAAGACGTTTGGAAAAAGATTGCAGTGTATCGGCTGACTGATTTCCTCGCATATTCCTTCTCTATTTCCTTGTCAAGCAGATCGTACTGAAATATTGGTCCATAATGTAATGGAAGATGGTACGGTGTTTTGAAAGATGGTACATTACTTCAAGTTCAAAGCGGCAACGATAATATTGAGAAGTCATAGACAGTCATAGATAAAGCTCCCGAAATAAGTTCAAATAACAGTAGACAAGTCTCACCAAATTTTGAAAATAATTTATTTTGGCCAGAACCAATTGCGAAGACTTCAAAGAGGCAACGAAGCAAAATAAATTATCAAGTGCCATATCGTCAGATGAATGGAGAAATATAATGATAGCCAAGATCTTAGAACGGAAGAAAGAAATTAAAGCCAAACAAAAAAGAAAAGAAAGAAAAGAAAAGAAAGAAAAAAGAAAGAGCAAAAGAAAATTCCAACTTCCTGGAATTTTTGTGAAACGACAACTACTACAATTATTATTATTATTATTATTATTATTATTATTATTATTATTATTATTATTATTATTATTATTATTATTATTATTATTATTTGTGAGAAGTAAATGCTTTATTTGCGTTTTCTAACAATAAAGGTGTTCAAACATGGTGATAAACTGATGGTTGTGACGTATTTCTACTCTAGTTCTATGAGAAATATTCCTAACTTCGTAGAATTTTTATGAAGACATAATTCGATTTTATTTTCATATTTTTATGAGTTTTTTTTCTTTTGGCGTTTTCTAACTTTTAACTGGAGTGATCAAATGATATTGCGATATACTGGTCATGAAATTTAGCTATGATCTAACAACTTTAGTTCTATTTGAAATGTTTTAGCTTCATGGTTGCCTATATTTTTACGAAGGGTCCACTCAATACAATTTTGTTCCTGTTTTTCCGAGAAATAAATAATGTGTTTTTTTGTTAGACAATTATAATGTAATCTGTTATATTTGTAGTGTCATGTAGCAAAATAAAAAACGCTCCATGATATTGCATCTGTTTTTATCATTAGTTTCAAATTTTGTTGGCTGAATTTAGGTTCGTTAATGGCTGAGTTCTAGAATGTAGTGGCTGAGTACTGGTATTTTTCGGCATTTTTAGGAAATTTATAAATATTGTTAAAATCCTAATAATGACATTAAAAACACTCCTTTCATTGTAAACTAGACTAAATAATGAATACATACCGGTATATCATGAAGAAGTCTCATTCTGTTCAAAATTAAAATCAAAAATGACATTCGAACTTAAAATTTGAGTTAGGAGGCTGAGTACTGGCACATTCACCCTACATATTCTTCTGGTTTCATTCACTAACCATAGTATGATGTGTCAGAGACACATATAATGGTCTCGAATCTGTTATATTTTGTAAAAACAAAAAAACACGACCAAACATTATAATAAAAAGGTTATCGTTTCATCAACGGTAAGAGACCTACATAGCATCCCGACTACAAGGAGGGTTTTGCTCTTCAATTTGAGCATTATTTCGTCAAATTATGTAAATACGTTTCGGATATATAGTGTACAGTTAGTATTATTTTCAAAACAATGGATAACTATGTAATATATATCCCGTCAGGGCCGAGCATCCCCTACAGGGGACACAACTTTGAAGGCGTCTTCTTGTTCACGAATTGTCCACCAGAGGGTTCTAGTGAACGACACTAGCACCAGCTACCTATCTATGTATGTTGCATCACCACACAAAAAAATTTTATAAGTCGACGTATTGTACAAGGACGAAGATGCCTTTAAAGTAGTGCCACCTGCAGATGACATTAAGCGTTAACGGGATAAGTAGAATGACATATGATATATTGTTGAATAGTTGCCTCACAACACATTTAGACCAAATCGAAGAGTGTTTTTTAAAAAATTGAAGAAATTAGTTATTGAAGCCATACATTATTCAGCTACGATGAGCGTCACGTGGTCACATCAGCCATGAAAGAGTTAAAAAATTTCTTCTAAAGAAACAGGTACTAAGTACATTTATTAACGCTTCTTGTTGTCATTTTTGCATTTATTTTCCCCTGATGATGTGTAGAATATTTAGATAGTATACTTGCTTGTGGTTTAGGGGAAAAAATACAGGGTGATGCAAAATTCAGCTTTGTAGTAGAGAAAGAATAATTTTGTTTTCAAAATATGAAGAAAGTGCATATATTAACGAATGCCGTGTATGTACTTCTGAATAGCACAGCTACATATTCCTCTGGTATCATTCGCTAACCATAGTATGATGTGTCAGAGCAACATATAATGGATTCCAATCTTTTATATTTTGTAAAAACAAAAAAATACAACCAAACATTATAATAGAAATGTTATCGTTTCATCAACGGTAAGAGAAGTTTTATTGCATCCGGACCACAAAGAGACTTTCTCTCATCAAATTGAGCACTATTTCGTCAAATCATATAAATAAAGTTCGAAGATATAGCGTACGGTATTTAGTATTTAGAAACATTGCATAACACTATAATATATATGTAGATGACATATGATATATTGATGAATAGTTGCCTAACGACACATTTATTCTAAATCATAGAGTTCTGAAAAAAAAATTGAAGAAATTTGTGGTTGAAGCCATACATTTTCCACTTACGAAGTGTGTCACGTGGTCTCATCAGCCGTGAGAGGGTTAACTATTTCTTCTAAAACAACAGGTACTAAGTACATTTATTAACGTTGCTTATAGCCATTTGTGTATTTATTTTCCCCTGATGATGTGTAGAACATTTAGGTAGTATATGTGGTTTAAGGTTGGGAAAAATACAGGGTTGTGCAAAATTCAGCTTTGTAGTACAGAAAGTGTAACTTGGTTCCCAAAATGTGAAGGAAGTGCATATATTAAGGAATGCCCTGTATGTACTTCTGAATAGCACAGCTACATATTCCTCTGGTTTCATTCGCTAACCATAGTATGATGTGTCAGAGCCACATATAATGGACTCGAATCTGTTATATTTTGTAAAAACAAAAAAATACAACCAAAGGTTATAATAAAAAGGTTATAGTTTCATCAGCGATAAGAGACTTTCATTGCATCCCGACTACAAGGAGGGTTTTGCTTTTCAATTTGAGCATTATTTCGTCAAATCATGTAAATAAGTTTCGGATATATAACGTATGGTATGTAGTACTTAGAAACAATGGAGTTTTTTTTTTAAAAAAATTGATGAAATTAGTGGTTGAAGCCATACATTTTTCAGTTACGATGAGCGTCACGTGGTCAAATCAGTCCTGAGAGGGTTAACTATTTCTTCTAAAACAACAGGTACTAAGTACATTTATTAATGTTTCTTGTAGCCATTTGTGCATTTATTTTCCCCTGATGATGTGTAGAACATTTAGGTAGGATATTTGGTTGAGGTTTGGAAAAAATATACAGGGTGATGCAAAATTCAGCTTTGTAGTACAGATAGTATACATTGATTTTCAAAATGTGAAGAAAGTGCATATATTAACGAATGCATTGTATGTACTTCTTAATAGCACAGCTACATATTCGTCTGGTATCATTCCCTAACCACAGTATTAAGACATTCCTCATTTTGAGATTTAAAAATAATAATAAATAAATAGAAGTATACAGTTAACGGATCATCTCCAAGTTTCAAAAACAATATAGGAGAGTGAAAACGTTTTAAAATAGAACTGATAACATGTTTTGTTTGTAACACGGACGGATTTAGTAAAGTGAAAACGAAAACAATCCTAGTTCCAACTTTCAGTTCCGTGAAAGGTAGAAAAGAAAGTGTAATGAAAGTAATATAAAAACCTTAGACAATTTAGTCAAAGTGTGCAAAGATCTATCAACCACAAGCAGGGGCGGACTGGCCCACCCTGCTACCCTGCAAATGCAGGGTGGGCCCCCCAAACAGGTGGGCCCCCTCCACCAATTTTAAAAAGATGTGCTCAATTAAATCTACCAGCATCAAAAATATGGCAGGGTAACTCCCGCAAACTTGTGTTTTGCATAAAAAAGACGTAAAGTTATACCTTCATGTCCAGACCTTATTCTTCTTCACGTTTATCGACTTGAAAAGGTTCCGTCTATGAGACAATCAGGCCCTAAAACCTTGCGGGGTTTGTGATACAGCAGCTGTTAAAAACGAGCACGTTAACTACTACTTTTTTAAATATAAGAAATTTCAGTAGATTTCAGGCTGTTATTGGATTTGGATACCATTGCCTACTCCGGTCCTTTTACAATCCGGCGAGTGGCGATGTTTTAAAGAAACAATAGTTTCGTAGATATTGTTATTATGGAAAGTGGAGGTGGAGCCGGAACGCTTTTGAACTGCATTGTCCTCAGACCAAGAGATCAGATCAGGCTCCGTTGCTTTTTTTTTTTTCCAGTGCGGTAAAGCGAAAATAAATTAGTCGCCACTACCAACGATTGTTTTATACAAACCTCAAACAATTACTATGAAGTTGCTGCCCTCGGCTCGTGTTTTATTTGTATATTACATCGAAGAGCAGATCCGATAGCAGCAAATCAATTATTGTAACACCAGTTACGTGTCGTTTGTCGTGGAAGACAGATGTGGTTGTGTCAGTATGGATGGTAGGAGAGATTGTAAGATTACTGTAAAGAAAAAAAAATATAAAAGTGGTGCTAAAAAGCGAGAACACAAATGAAGATGTGATTTACGAAAAGCTGCATCTGACCCAAAACAACGTAGGCTATTTGAATCTGTGAAGCCCCAAGAAACAAATGAGCGTGATGTGACTCATTCGAGTACTGCAGGACAGTTGCCAGGTATTTTTTTGTTTTTTTGTCTAAGGCGTTTATAAATTACAATGCATACACCACGTCTTTGGATGATTTCAGTCAATTTTAGCTTATCTTTTATGGCTATTTTTACTTGAAATTACACAACTTTAACAGGCGAACACGAAATTAACTGAACTGTTTGCTGCCGCGTAGTGCTTTCAAACGGGTCAGATCAGGTTTTCATGGATCAGGGGTCGAGTCAAGCCTGCTTCAGACACGGGTCGGGTCAGGTTACCTACGCTAGGATCAGGCCTACTCTAGCCACGGGTAGGCTCGGGTCAACTTTCTTATGCGCCATTTCGGCTAAATTCTTCTCGGGTCGAGAGGGTCCGGTCGAGTTGAACGTTGACCCGACCCGACTCATGACCCGAATAGGTTTTAGGCGAAACGACGCATAAGAAAGTTGACCCTAGGCTAGAGCAGCCCTGACCCAACCCGTGACCCAAGGAGGTTTGACCCGATGAAGCCTGACCTGAGCCGTTTGAGAGCACTAGCTGCCGGCACTGGGCTCAGTAAGTGTTGGTGTAACTTCTAAAAGTGCTGTACACTTATGCTGTCAGTCAAATCAGTGTGTATCTCGTGTAAATGTTAACTTCCCTTAAGTTATTTAAAGTTAACTTAAAATAAAAGTGTAGTAAAATGTAAAAATTATTTGTGATGTGCAAAGTAGGTATTCATATGAAAAGAGAAGTTGAGGCCAGCCGAGGAATGGGCGGACTACACTAGACGATAGACGATATCTAATCTTTCTGCGACATGAAGATATGATATTATGACTTACTTATGTCAAGGAAAATCTTGCGTTTCAAAATCTATCGCAAATTTACCTCCAATCGCATTCTTTGTGTTGCATTGAGACCACAAAGTTACAGCTTTTTCAAGTTTCCAACACTGACGCCATGTCTGTTGTCTTACCTGACACGCTTGCGGGGGGGGGGAGTTGTCTGCTAAGAGCGGGGCGTACTTCCTCGAGATTATACAGCAATATTTAAACGAATTTGTGTAAGTGGGTTACAACATTTTCTTCTCGCCAAAAAGACAGGTACAGAGAGAGATTGCAGCACATTCGCGAGCAGACTCCTGACTGAAGTAAGTGGTATTTTTTACGTATCAAAGGGAAGGGGAGCTCCAGATCAGCTATGACAAAATACGGATCTTCGTTAAGTAGGGTGGTTGCAGGTTTGGTTACTTAAAAAAAAAAAGTTTCAGATATGTTATTTTACATGAAAACGCAATAAAAATTGCCTCAAAATTAATTAATGTTTTCCAAATGTCTATATCCAATTTGATATTAGAACTGATTTATGAGGAAAGAAACTTACATTATTTCTGTCAGTGCTTTAATTATTTAGTGTTTCAAAGTTGACTTGAGATTAGTTTTTACTTATTGCACATGTATATATTTTGGGTTTTCTAAAACATGACACTCATTTGTTTAAATAAATGGTTTAAATTCATTACAAAAAAAGACAATAGCACTATTTAAATAACTGAAAGCACCAATTCCGGTATTGTGTGTGTTTACAATAAAAAATGATAACGCCAATTAAACACTGTATGAGTTACTATTAAAATGTTCCTACTTCAGATTTTTTGTAATTAATGTTTTGCTTTTGTATGAATATATGGGATACTATTTATGGGTTCGAAGATGGACTTTTATATGTAATACATATGAAGAATGCCAAGTACATTTTTTTTTACATTTTTATACAGTGGGCCCTCATTTCAGTTTAGCAGGGTGGGCCCTATGGTTGCCAGTCCGCCCCTGACCACAAGCCTCCTTGTAACCACTCTTGCTTTCTCGAGACAGGATCAGTGAGTTTGGAAAAGTGTTGTGCAGCTTCTGATTGCAATGGACGTTAAAACATTGTAAGTACGCTCTCAAGAACACTATTAGTGACTTTAGTGAAAACCACGTAAGACAGTCCTAACGTGTAAACGAGAATGTGAACCTCTCAAGATTTCATGTTACTAGTATTCATTTTATAGGCACTTTGGTGATGGTTAAGTTTATATTCATTTTGTTATACATAACTATAATAAATTAGTTTTCTTTATATCATGTTTATGAAAATAAGTTTCTAGATCTATACTACCTCTCTATCTCACTCAATCATTCAACCGTATATTTTTAATTATTATTATTATTATTATTTTTATTATTATTATTATTATTATTATGATTATTATTATTATTATTATTATTATTATTATTATTTTGTATGATGTGTCATAGCCACGTATAATGGACTCGAATCTCTTATATTAAAAAAAAGAGAAAAATAGAACCAAATATTATAATTGAAAGGTTATCGTTTCTTCAACGGTAAGGGACCTTCTTTGTGTCCGGACCACAAGGAGGGTTTTGCTCTTCAATTTGAGCTGTATTTCGTCAAAATATGTAAATAAGTTTCGGAGATATAGCGTATAGTATGTAGAATTTAAAAACAATGGATAACAATATAATATATATTGTACAGGAATGAATGTGTCTTTGCTTCGATTCACAAAGACTGTTATTAATAATGCATTGAGTTATACAGACAATGATGTTGGTGACAGGTTTCTATTAATTTTATTTGTGTTTTGTGGAGTTTCTGTGTAGAGTGCTTGCGTCCTGAACTGTCAACAGCCAACTGGTTGTTGTTTTGCTACATCAGCAATTTATGAATGTTATGTATTTATTGTAATAAAGTTACGAGAGACACCTTCCCGACTCCTCCCAACACCTAAAACCACACCTCCTACGACGTCTGGGACTCGCTTTCGATATCAACGAGAATAGTCGCCGAGCCTGGGGGCCCTCCTTAAATAGCCCCGGTTACTTCCGTCTCGGGGAGTAGCGATATAGATTTGAAGCCGGGAGTAACGGTTCGGAGTGGAAGCTAATCTCGGACTTCTCCTACGAACTGGCGGATGCCCGCGATATCCCGCCAATAGTCCAGGCCCAGATCCATAGCAAGATACCAGGAGACCAGAGAGGGACCAACGGACGCCCGGACGTCATGAAGGTACACCTTCCCTAACCGATAAACCTAACCCTAACCCTGTCTCTCTTCTTTCATAGAATATCTTCGTTATTATCTCTAATATCCCACTGATCTTTTACTTCAAAGGACAGCCGACCGAATCCTGTGCCTGTGAACTGAGCTAAATTCCAAACTTTAGTTCTTCTGACGGCTTGTGTGTAGGCGGAGTTTCCTTTCATTTTTCCTCCCCCACACACCCTTTATAATATGTAGATGACATATGATATATTGTTGAATAATTGCCTAACGACACATTTATTCTAAATCGTAGTTTTCAAAAAAAATTGAAGAAATTAGTGGTAGAACCCATACATTTTCCACTTACGAAGAGCGTCACGTGGTCTCATCAGCCATGAGAGGGTTAATTATTTCTTCTAAAACAACAGGTACTAAGTATAATTTTTATTGTTATGTGTAGTAATTTGTGCATTTGTTTTCTTCTGATGATGTGTAGAACATTTAGCTAGCATATTTGCTTGAGGTTTGGAAAAAAATATACAGGGCGATGCAAAATTCCGCTTTGTAGTACAGAAAGTATAATTTGGTTTGCTAAATGTGAAGAAAGTGCATATATTAACAAATGCCCTGTATGTACTTCTGAATAGCACCTCTACATATTCCTCTGGTATTGTTCGTTAGGCATAGTATGTGTGTTAGAGCCACATATAATGGACTCGAATCTGTTATATATTGAAAAAAAAAAAAAAATAGAACCAAATATTATAATCGAAAGGTTAACTTTTCTTCAACAGTAAGGGACCTTCGTTGCATCCGAACCACAAGGAGGGTTTTTCTATTCAATTTGAGCTTGATTTCGTCAAAATATGTAAATAAGTTTCGGAGATACAGCGTATAGTTAGTATTATTTTGAAACAATGGATAACAATACAATATATATCCCGTCAGGTCCGAGCGTCCCCTACAGGGGACACAACTTTGAAGGCGTCTTCTTGTTAACGAATTGTCCACCAGAGGGTTCTAGTGAACCACAGTAGCACCAGCAACTTATCCATGTATGTTACATCACCACACAAAAAACGTTTGGAAGTCGACGTATTGTACAAGGACGAAGATGCCTTTAAAGTAGTGCCACCTGCAGATGACATTAAGCGTTAACGAGATAAGTAGAATGACATATGATATATTGTTGAATAGTTGCCTCACAACACATTTAGACAAATCGAAGAGTGTTTTTTAAAAAATTGAAGAAATTAGTTATTGAAGCCATACATTTTTCAGCTACGATGAGCGTCACGTGGTCACATCAGCCATGAAAGAGTTAAAAAATTTCTTCTAAAGAAACCGGTACTCAGTACATTTATTAATGTTTCTTGTTGTCATTTTTGCATTTATTTTCCCCTGATGATGTGTAGAATATTTAGATAGTATACTTGCTTGTGGTTTGGGGAAAAAAATACAGGGTGATGCAAAATTCAGCTTTGTAGTACAGAAAGCATAATTTTGTTTTCAAAATATGAAGAAAGTGCATATATTAACGAATGCCGTGTATGTATTTCTGAATAGCACAGCTACATTTTCCTCTGGTATCATTCGTTAACCATAGTATGATGTGTCAGAGCAACATATAATGGATTCTAATCTTTTATATTTTGTAAAAACAAAAAAATACAACCAAACATTATAATAGAAATGTTATCGTTTCATCAACGGTAAGAGAAGTTTTATTGCATCCGGACTACAAAGAGACTTTCTCTCATCAAATTAAGCATTATTTCGTCAAATCATATAAATAAGTTTCGGAGATATAGCGTATGGTATTTAGTATTTAGAAACATTGCATAACACTATAATATATATGTAGATGACATATGATATATTGTTGAATAGTTGCCTAACGACACATTTATTCTAAATCATAGAATTTTCAAAAAAAAAAAATTGAAGAAATTTGTGGTTGAAGCCATACATTTTCCTCTTACGAAGTGTGTCACGTGGTCTCATCAGCCGTGAGAGGGTTAACTATTTCTTCTAAACCAACAGGTACTAAGTACATTTATTAATGTTGCTTATAGCGTTTTGGCATTTATTTCCCCTGATGTTGTGTAGAACATTTAGGTAGTATATTTGGTTGAGGTTTGGAAAAAATATACAGGGTGTTGCATAATTCAGCTTTGTACTACAGAAAGTATAACTTTGTTTTCAAAATGTGAAGAAAGTGTATATTAACGAATGCCCTGTATGTATTTCTGAATGGCAAAGCTACATATTCCTCTGGTATCATTCGTTAACCATACTATAATGTGTCAGAGCCACATATAATGGACTCGAATCTGTTATATCTTGTAAAAACAAAAAAAATACAACCAAACATTCTAATAGAAAGGTTATCGTTTCATCAACGGTAAGAGACCTTTATTGCATCCGGACTACAAGGAGGGTTTTACTTTTCAATTTGAGCATTATTTCGTCAAATCACGTAACTAAGTTTCGGAGATATAGCGTATGGTATGTAGTACTTAGAAACAATGGATAACAATATAATATATATGTAGAATGACATATGATATATTGTTGAATAGTTGCCTAACGACACATTTATTCTAAGTCATAGAGTTTTCAAAAAAAACTGAAGAAATTTGTAGTTGAAGCAATACATCTTCCACTTACGAAGACTGTCACGTGATCTTATCACCCGTGAGAGGGTTAAACATTTCTTCTAAAACAACAGGTACTAAGTACAGTTTTAAATGTTGTTTGTAGTAGTTTGTGCATTTATTTTCCCCTGATGATGTGTAGAACATTTAGAAAGCATGTGTGGCGTAGGGTTGGAAAAAATATACAGGGTGATGCAAAATTCAGCTTTGTAGTACAGAAAGTATAACTTGGTTTTCAAAATGTGAAGAAAGTGCATATATTAACGAATGCCCTGTATGTACTTCTGAATAGCACAGCTACATATTCCTCTGGTATCATTCGTTAGCCATAGTATGATGGGTCAGAGCCACATATAAAGGACTCGAATCTGTTATATATTGTAAAAGGAAAAAATAAAACCAAATATTTTAATGGAAAGGTTAACTTTTCTTGAACAGTAAGGGACCTTCGTTGCATCCGAACCACAAGGAGGATTTTGCTCTTCAATTTGAGTATTATTTCGTCAAATTATGTAAATAAGTTTCGGAGATATAGCGTATGGTATGTAGTACTTAGAAACAATTGATTACAATATAATATATATGTAGAATGACATATGATATATTGTTGAATAGTTGCCTAACGACACATTTATTCTAACTTATAGAGTTCTCAAAAAAAATTGAAGAAATTAGTGGTAGAACCCATACATTTTCGAGTTACGATGAGTGTCACGTGGTCTCATCAGCCATAAGAGGGTTAATTATTTCTTCTAAAACAACAGATACTAAGTACAATTTTTAGTGTTGTTTGTAGTAATTTGTGCACTTGTTTTCTTCTGATGATGTGTAGAACACTTAAGTAGTATATTTGCTTGAGGTTTGGAAAAAATATACAGGGTGATGCAAAATTCAGGTTTGTAATGCAGAAAGTATAATTTTGTTTCCAAAATTTGAAGAAAGTGCATATATTAACGAATGCCCTGTATGTACTTCTGAATAGCACAGCTACATATTCCTCTTGTATCATTCGTTAACCATAGTATGATGTGTCAGAGCAACAATCTTTTATATTTTGTAAAAACA
Source organism: Thermobia domestica (assembly GCF_964235325.1). Taxonomy (NCBI): domain Eukaryota; kingdom Metazoa; phylum Arthropoda; class Insecta; order Zygentoma; family Lepismatidae; genus Thermobia; species Thermobia domestica. Next base: position 259,279,750 of record NC_137455.1, read on the forward strand.
AAAAAATACAACCAAACATTATAATAGAAATGTTATCGTTTCATCAACGGTAAGAGAAGTTTTATTGCATCCGGACCACAAAGAGACTTTCTCTCATCAAATTGAGCATTATTTCGTCAAATCATATAAATAAGGTTCGCAGATATAGCGTATGGTATTTAGTATTTAGAAACATTGGATAACAATATAATATATATGTAGATGACATATGATATATTGATGAATAGTTGCCTAACGACACATTTATTCTAAATCATAGAGTTCTGAAAAAAAATTGAAGAAATTTGTGGTTCAAGCCATACATTTTCCACTTACGAAGTGTGTCACGTGGTCTCATCAGCCGTGAGAGGGTTAACTATTTCTTCTAAAACAACAGGTACTAAGTACATTTATTAATGTTGCTTATAGCTTTTTGTGCATTTATTTTCCCTGATGATGTGTAGAACATTTAGGTAGTATATGTGGTTTAAGGTTGGAAAAAATACAGGGTTGTGCAAAATTCAGCTTTGTAGTGCAGAAAGTGTAACTTGGTTCCCAAAATGTGAAGGAAGTGCATATATTAAGGAATGCCCTGTATGTACTTCTGAATAGCACAGCTACATATTCCTCTGGTTTCATTCGCTAACCATAGTATGATGTGTCAGAGCCACATATAATGGACTCGAATCTGTTATATTTTGTAAAAACAAAAAAATACAACCAAAGGTTATAATAAAAAGGTTATCGTTTCATCAACAATAAGAGACTTTCATTGCATCCCGACTACAAGGAGGGTTTTGCTCTTCAATTTGAGCATTATTTTGTCAAATCATGTAAATAAGTTTCGGATATATAACGTATGGTATGTAGTACTTGGAAACAATGGAGTTTTTTTTAAAAAAAATTGATGAAATTAGTGGTTGAAGCCATACATTTTTCAGTTACGATGAGCGTCACGTGGTCAAATCAGTCCTGAGAGGGTTAACTATTTCTTCTAAAACAACAGGTACTAAGTACATTTATTAATGTTTCTTGTAGCCATTTGTGCATTTATTTTCCCCTGATGATGTGTAGAACATTTAGGTAGGATATTTGGTTGAGGTTTGGAAAAAATATACAGGGTGATGCAAAATTCAGCTTTGTAGTACAGATAGTATAAATTGATTTTCAAAATGTGAAGAAAGTGCATATATTAACGAATGCATTGTATGTACTTCTTAATAGCACAGCTACATATTCGTCTGGTATCATTCCCTAACCACAGTATTAAGACATTCCTCATTTTGAGATTTAAAAATAATAATAAATAAATAGAAGTATACAGTTAACGGATCATCTCCAAGTTTCAAAAACAATATAGGAGAGTGAAAACGTTTTAAAATAGAACTGATAACATGTTTTGTTTGTAACACGGACGGATTTAGTAAAGTGAAAACGAAAACAATCCTAGTTCCAACTTTCAGTTCCGTGAAAGGTAGAAAAGAAAGTGTAATGAAAGTAATATAAAAACCTTAGACAATTTAGTCAAAGTGTGCAAAGATCTATCAACCACAAGCCTCCTTGTAACCACTCTTGCTTTCTCGAGACAGGATCAGTGAGTTTGGAAAAGTGTTGTGCAGCTTCTGATTGCAATGGACGTTAAAACATTGTAAGTACGCTCTCAAGAACACTGTTAGTGACTTTAGTGAAAACCACGTAAGACAGTCCTAACGTGTAAACGAGAATGTGAACCTCTCAAGATTTCATGTTACTAGTATTCATTTTATAGGCACTTTGGTGATGGTTAAGTTTATATTCATTTTGTTATACATAACTATAATAAATTAGTTTTCTTTATATCATGTTTATGAAAATAAGTTTCTAGATCTATACTACCTCTCTATCTCACTCAATCATTCAACCGTATATTTTAATTATTATTATTATTTTATTTTATTTTGTATTTTATTTTTTTTGTATGATGTGTCACAGCCACGTATAATGGACTCGAATCTCTTATATTAAAAAAAAAAAGAGAGAAAAATTGAACCAAATATTATAATTGAAAGGTTATCGTTTCTTCAACGTTAAGGGACCTTCTTTGCGTCCGGACCACAAGGAGGGTTTTGCTCTTCAATTTGAGCTGTATTTCGTCAAAATATGTAAATAAGTTTCGGAGATATAGCGTATAGTATGTAGTATTTAAAAACAATGGATAACAATATAATGTATATGTAGATGGCATATGATATATTGTTGAATAATTGCCTAACGACACATTTATTCTAAATCGTAGTTTTCAAAAAAAATTGAAGAAATTAGTGGTAGAACCCATACATTTTCCACTTACGAAGAGCGTCACGTGGTCTCATCAGCCATGAGAGGGTTAATTATTTCTTCTAAAACAACAGGTACTGAGTACAATTTTTAATGTTGTGTGTAGTAATTTGTGCATTTGTTTTCTTCTGATGATGTGTAGAACATTTAGCTAGCATATTTGCTTGAGGTTTGGAAAAAAATATACAGAGTGATGCAAAATTCAGCTTTGTAGTACAGAAAGTATAATTTGCTTTGCTAAATGTGAAGAAAGTGCATATATTAACGAATGCCCTGTATGTACTTCTGAATAGCACCTCTACATATTCCTCTGGTATTCTTCGTTAGGCATAATATGATGTGTCAGAGCCACATATAATGGACTCGAATCTGTTATACATTAAAAAAAAAAAAAAAATAGAACCAAATATTATAATAGATAGGTTAACTTTTCTTCAACAGTAAGGGACCTTCGTTGCATCCGAACCACAAGGAGGGTTTTGCTCTTCAATTTGAGCTTGATTTCGTCAAAATATGTAAATAAGTTTCGGAGATATAGCGTATAGTTAGTATTATATTGAAACAATGGATAACAATATAATATATATCCCGTCAAAACCGAGCGTCCCCTACAGCGGACACTACTTTAAAGGCGTCTTCTTGTTAACGAATTGTCCACCAGAGGGTTCTAGTGAACCACAGTAGCACAAGCAACTTATCTATGTATGTTACATCACCACACAAAAAACGTTTGGAAGTCGACGTATTGTACAAGGAAGAAGATGCCTTTAAAGTAGTGCCACCTGCAGATGACATTAAGCGTTAACGGGATAAGTAGAATGACATATGATATATTGTTGAATAGTTGCCTAACAACACATTTAGACCAAATCGAAGAGTGTTTTTTAAAAAAATTGAAGAAATTAGTGCTTGAAGTCATACATTTCCACTTACGATGAGCGTCACGTGGTCACATCAGCCATGAGAGGGTTAACTATTTCTTTTAAAACAACAGGTACTAAGTACATTTATTAATGTTGCTTCTAGTCATTTGTGCATTTATTTACTCCTGATAATGTGTAGAACATTTAGGTAGTATATTTGGTAGAGGTTTGGAAAAAATATACAGGATGATGCAAAATTCAGCTTTGTAGTACAGAAAGTATAACTTTTTTTTTCAAAATATGAAGAAAGTGCATATATTAACGAATGCCCTGTATGTACTTCTGAATGTCACAGCTACATATTCCTCTAGTATCATTCGTTAACCATAGTATGATGTGTCAGAGCCACATATAATGAACTCGAATCTGTTATATTTTTTAAAAAAAAAACAAGCAAAAAAAAAAAAAAAAGAACCAAACCTTATAACAGAATGTTTATCGTTTCTTCAACGGTAAGGGACCTTCATTGCATCCGGACCACAAGGAGGGTTTTGGTCTTCAGTTTGAGCTTTACTTCGTCAAAATATGTAAATAAGTTTCACAGATATAACGTATAGTATGTAGTATTTAGAAACATTGGATAACAATATAATATATATGTAGATGACATATGATATATTGTTGAATAGTTGCCTAACGACACATTTATTCTAAATCGTATAGTTTTCAAAAAAAAAAGAAAAAAAATTGAAGAAATTTGCGGTTAAAGCCATAAATTTTCCACTTACGAAGTGTGTCACGTGGTCTTATCAGCCGTGAGAGTGTTAACTATTTCTTCTAAAACAACAGGTACTAAGTACATTTTTAGATGTTGTTTGTAGTAGTTTGTGCACTTATTTTCCCCTGATGATGTGTAGAACATTTAGGTAGTATTTGTAGTTTAGTGTTGGAAAAAAATACAGGGTGGTGCAAAATTTAGCTTTGTAGTACAGAAAGTGTAACTTGGTTCCCAAAATGTGAAGAAAGCGCTTATATTAACGAATGCCCTGTATGTACTTCTGAATGGCACAGCTACATATTCCTCTGGTTTCATTTGCTAACCATAGGATGATGTTTCAAAGCCACATATAATGGACTCGAATCCGTTATATTTTGTAAAAACAAAAAAATACAACAAAACATTACAATAGAAAGGTTATTGTTTCATCAACGATAAGAGACCTTCATTGCATCCCGACTACAAGGAGAGTTTTGCTCCTCAATTTGAGCATTATTTCGTCAAATCATGTAAATAAGTTTCGGAGATATAGCGTATGGTATGTAGTACTTAGAAACAATGGATAACAATATAATATATATGTAGAATGACATATGATATATTGTTGAATAGTTGCCTAACGACACATTTATTCTAAGTCATAGAGTTTTCAAAAAAACTGAAGAAATTTGTAGTTGAAGCCATACATCTTCCACTTACGAAGAGTGTCACGTGGTGTCATCAGCCCTGAGAAGGTTAACTATTTCTTCTAAAACAACAGGTACAAAGTACATTTATTAATGTTTCTTGTAGTCATTTGTGCATTTATTTTCCCCTAATGATGTGTAGAATATTTAGGTAGGATATTTGGTTGAGTTATTCAAAAAATATACAGGGTGATGCAAAATTTAGCTTTGAAGTACAGAAAGTATAATTTGGTTTTCAAAATGTGAAGAAAGTGCATATATTAACGAATGCCCTGTATGTACTTCTGAATAGCACAGCTACATATTCCTCTTGTATCATTCGTTAACCATAGTATGATGTGTCAGAGCAACAATCTTTTATATTTTGTAAAAACAAAAAAATACAACCAAACATTATAATAGAAATGTTATCGTTTCATCAACGGTAAGAGAAGTTTTATTGCATCCGGACCACAAAGAGACTTTCTCTCATCAAATTGAGCATTATTTCGTCAAATCATATAAATAAGGTTCGCAGATATAGCGTATGGTATTTAGTATTTAGAAACATTGGATAACAATATAATATATATGTAGATGACATATGATATATTGATGAATAGTTGCCTAACGACACATTTATTCTAAATCATAGAGTTCTGAAAAAAAATTGAAGAAATTTGTGGTTCAAGCCATACATTTTCCACTTACGAAGTGTGTCACGTGGTCTCATCAGCCGTGAGAGGGTTAACTATTTCTTCTAAAACAACAGGTACTAAGTACATTTATTAATGTTGCTTATAGCTTTTTGTGCATTTATTTCCCCTGATGATGTGTAGAACATTTAGGTAGTATATGTGGTTTAAGGTTGGAAAAAATACAGGGTTGTGCAAAATTCAGCTTTGTAGTGCAGAAAGTGTAACTTGGTTCCCAAAATGTGAAGGAAGTGCATATATTAAGGAATGCCCTGTATGTACTTCTGAATAGCACAGCTACATATTCCTCTGGTTTCATTCGCTAACCATAGTATGATGTGTCAGAGCCACATATAATGGACTCGAATCTGTTATATTTTGTAAAAACAAAAAAATACAACCAAAGGTTATAATAAAAAGGTTATCGTTTCATCAACAATAAGAGACTTTCATTGCATCCCGACTACAAGGAGGGTTTTGCTCTTCAATTTGAGCATTATTTTGTCAAATCATGTAAATAAGTTTCGGATATATAACGTATGGTATGTAGTACTTGGAAACAATGGAGTTTTTTTAAAAAAAATTGATGAAATTAGTGGTTGAAGCCATACATTTTTCAGTTACGATGAGCGTCACGTGGTCAAATCAGTCCTGAGAGGGTTAACTATTTCTTCTAAAACAACAGGTACTAAGTACATTTATTAATGTTTCTTGTAGCCATTTGTGCATTTATTTTCCCCTGATGATGTGTAGAACATTTAGGTAGGATATTTGGTTGAGGTTTGGAAAAAATATACAGGGTGATGCAAAATTCAGCTTTGTAGTACAGATAGTATAAATTGATTTTCAAAATGTGAAGAAAGTGCATATATTAACGAATGCATTGTATGTACTTCTTAATAGCACAGCTACATATTCGTCTGGTATCATTCCCTAACCACAGTATTAAGACATTCCTCATTTTGAGATTTAAAAATAATAATAAATAAATAGAAGTATACAGTTAACGGATCATCTCCAAGTTTCAAAAACAATATAGGAGAGTGAAAACGTTTTAAAATAGAACTGATAACATGTTTTGTTTGTAACACGGACGGATTTAGTAAAGTGAAAACGAAAACAATCCTAGTTCCAACTTTCAGTTCCGTGAAAGGTAGAAAAGAAAGTGTAATGAAAGTAATATAAAAACCTTAGACAATTTAGTCAAAGTGTGCAAAGATCTATCAACCACAAGCCTCCTTGTAACCACTCTTGCTTTCTCGAGACAGGATCAGTGAGTTTGGAAAAGTGTTGTGCAGCTTCTGATTGCAATGGACGTTAAAACATTGTAAGTACGCTCTCAAGAACACTGTTAGTGACTTTAGTGAAAACCACGTAAGACAGTCCTAACGTGTAAACGAGAATGTGAACCTCTCAAGATTTCATGTTACTAGTATTCATTTTATAGGCACTTTGGTGATGGTTAAGTTTATATTCATTTTGTTATACATAACTATAATAAATTAGTTTTCTTTATATCATGTTTATGAAAATAAGTTTCTAGATCTATACTACCTCTCTATCTCACTCAATCATTCAACCGTATATTTTTAATTATTATTATTATTTTATTTTATTTTGTATTTTATTTTTTTTGTATGATGTGTCACAGCCACGTATAATGGACTCGAATCTCTTATATTAAAAAAAAAAAAAAGAGAGAAAAATTGAACCAAATATTATAATTGAAAGGTTATCGTTTCTTCAACGTTAAGGGACCTTCTTTGCGTCCGGACCACAAGGAGGGTTTTGCTCTTCAATTTGAGCTGTATTTCGTCAAAATATGTAAATAAGTTTCGGAGATATAGCGTATAGTATGTAGTATTTAAAAACAATGGATAACAATATAATGTATATGTAGATGGCATATGATATATTGTTGAATAATTGCCTAACGACACATTTATTCTAAATCGTAGTTTTCAAAAAAAATTGAAGAAATTAGTGGTAGAACCCATACATTTTCCACTTACGAAGAGCGTCACGTGGTCTCATCAGCCATGAGAGGGTTAATTATTTCTTCTAAAACAACAGGTACTGAGTACAATTTTTAATGTTGTGTGTAGTAATTTGTGCATTTGTTTTCTTCTGATGATGTGTAGAACATTTAGCTAGCATATTTGCTTGAGGTTTGGAAAAAATATACAGAGTGATGCAAAATTCAGCTTTGTAGTACAGAAAGTATAATTTGCTTTGCTAAATGTGAAGAAAGTGCATATATTAACGAATGCCCTGTATGTACTTCTGAATAGCACCTCTACATATTCCTCTGGTATTCTTCGTTAGGCATAATATGATGTGTCAGAGCCACATATAATGGACTCGAATCTGTTATACATTAAAAAAAAAAAAAAAATAGAACCAAATATTATAATAGAAAGGTTAACTTTTCTTCAACAGTAAGGGACCTTCGTTGCATCCGAACCACAAGGAGGGTTTTGCTCTTCAATTTGAGCTTGATTTCGTCAAAATATGTAAATAAGTTTCGGAGATATAGCGTATAGTTAGTATTATATTGAAACAATGGATAACAATATAATATATATCCCGTCAGAACCGAGCGTCCCCTACAGCGGACACTACTTTAAAGGCGTCTTCTTGTTAACGAATTGTCCACCAGAGGGTTCTAGTGAACCACAGTAGCACAAGCAACTTATCTATGTATGTTACATCACCACACAAAAAACGTTTGGAAGTCGACGTATTGTACAAGGAAGAAGATGCCTTTAAAGTAGTGCCACCTGCAGATGACATTAAGCGTTAACGGGATAAGTAGAATGACATATGATATATTGTTGAATAGTTGCCTAACAACACATTTAGACCAAATCGAAGAGTGTTTTTTAAAAAAATTGAAGAAATTAGTGCTTGAAGTCATACATTTCCACTTACGATGAGCGTCACGTGGTCACATCAGCCATGAGAGGGTTAACTATTTCTTTTAAAACAACAGGTACTAAGTACATTTATTAATGTTGCTTCTAGTCATTTGTGCATTTATTTACTCCTGATAATGTGTAGAACATTTACGTAGTATATTTGGTAGAGGTTTGGAAAAAATATACAGGGTGATGCAAAATTCAGCTTTGTAGTACAGAAAGTATAACTTTTTTTTTTCAAAATATGAAGAAAGTGCATATATTAACGAATGCCCTGTATGTACTTCTGAATGTCACAGCTACATATTCCTCTAGTATCATTCGTTAACCATAGTATGATGTGTCAGAGCCACATATAATGGACTCGAATCTGTTATATTTAAAAAAAAAAAACAAGCAAAAAAAAAAAAAAAAGAACCAAACCTTATAACAGAATGTTTATCGTTTCTTCAACGGTAAGGGACCTTCATTGCATCCGGACCACAAGGAGGGTTTTGGTCTTCAGTTTGAGCTTTACTTCGTCAAAATATGTAAATAAGTTTCACAGATATAACGTATAGTATGTAGTATTTAGAAACATTGGATAACAATATAATATATATGTAGATGACATATGATATATTGTTGAATAGTTGCCTAACGACACATTTATTCTAAATCGTATAGTTTTCAAAAAAAAAGAAAAAAAATTGAAGAAATTTGCGGTTAAAGCCATAAATTTTCCACTTACGAAGTGTGTCACGTGGTCTTATCAGCCGTGAGAGTGTTAACTATTTCTTCTAAAACAACAGGTACTAAGTACATTTTTAGATGTTGTTTGTAGTAGTTTGTGCACTTATTTTCCCCTGATGATGTGTAGAACATTTAGGTAGTATTTGTAGTTTAGTGTTGGAAAAAAATACAGGGTGGTGCAAAATTTAGCTTTGTAGTACAGAAAGTGTAACTTGGTTCCCAAAATGTGAAGAAAGCGCTTATATTAACGAATGCCCTGTATGTACTTCTGAATGGCACAGCTACATATTCCTCTGGTTTCATTTGCTAACCATAGGATGATGTTTCAAAGCCACATATAATGGACTCGAATCCGTTATATTTTGTAAAAACAAAAAAATACAACAAAACATTACAATAGAAAGGTTATTGTTTCATCAACGATAAGAGACCTTCATTGCATCCCGACTACAAGGAGAGTTTTGCTCCTCAATTTGAGCATTATTTCGTCAAATCATGTAAATAAGTTTCGGAGATATAGCGTATGGTATGTAGTACTTAGAAACAATGGATAACAATATAATATATATGTAGAATGACATATGATATATTGTTGAATAGTTGCCTAACGACACATTTATTCTAAGTCATAGAGTTTTCAAAAAAACTGAAGAAATTTGTAGTTGAAGCCATACATCTTCCACTTACGAAGAGTGTCACGTGGTGTCATCAGCCCTGAGAAGGTTAACTATTTCTTCTAAAACAACAGGTACAAAGTACATTTATTAATGTTTCTTGTAGTCATTTGTGCATTTATTTTCCCCTAATGATGTGTAGAATATTTAGGTAGGATATTTGGTTGAGTTATTCAAAAAATATACAGGGTGATGCAAAATTTAGCTTTGAAGTACAGAAAGTATAATTTGGTTTTCAAAATGTGAAGAAAGTGCATATATTAACGAATGCCCTGTATGTACTTCTGAATGCCACAGCTACATATTCCTCTGGTTTCGTTTGCTAACCATAGGATGATGTGTCAGAGCCACATATAATGGACTCGAATCTTTTATATTTTGTAAAGACAAAAAAATACAACTAAACATTATAATAGAAAGGTTATCGTTTCACCAACTGTAAGAGACCATTTCATCCCGAATACAAGGAGGGTTTTGCACTTCAATTTGAGCATTATTTCGTTAAATCATGTAAATAAGTTTCGGAGATATTGCGTTTGGTATGTAGTACTTAGAAACAATGGATAACAATATAATATATATGTAGAATGACATATGATATATTGTTGAATAGTTGCCTAACAACACATTTATACAAAATCGAAGAGTTTTTTTTAAAAAATTGAAGAAATTAGTGGTTGAAGCCATACATTTTTCAGTTACGATGAGCGTCACGTGGTCACATCAGCCATGAGAGAGTTAAATATTTCTTCTAAAGAAACAGGTACTAAGTACATTTATTAATGTTTCTTGTAGTCATTTGTGCATTTGTTTTCCCCTGATGATGTGTAGAACATTTAGGTAGGATAGTTGGTTCAGGTTTGGAAGAAATATACAGGGTGATGCAAAAGTCAGCTTTGTAGTTCAGAAAGTATATATTTTTTTTTAAATGTGAAGAAAGTGCATATATTAACGAATGCCCTGTATGTATTTCTGATTGGCACAGCTACATATCAGAGATGGAGTGGGTCGGTGGGTCAAGTGGGTCAAGTTTTCTGAGTGGGTCAGTGGGTCGTGGGTCAACAGCATGTGACCCAGTGTGACCCTCCACCCGCCATGACCTACTGCGACCCACCACCCACCATGACCCACTGTGACCCACCACCCACAGTGATCCACTGCGACCCACCACCCACCGTGACCCACTGCGACCCACCACCCACCGTGACCCACTGCGATCCACCGACTCAGTATGATCTACCGACCCTCTCTGCTCACTGCATTGTAGACAGTATCTTCTGAAGACTGGTAAATTTGTCTCCGTTTTACTTTTAAGACCTTCATTTTTTTTCTTTTCCTCATGTGGTTCGGATTCCACGTTAATCAGTAGGTCCACGTCTCATATAGCCTCGCTGCTGAAAGGGACGCTAAACTACAATCACCTTACCTCCCTTTCTTTTCCACTTGTTTCTGTGAACTTACCTGAGGTGAGTATATCTAACCAAGTGAAAAAAGAACTCCGGGCACTTTTGGATATTGATATTTTTAATAGTAATAATAGCAATAGGACTTACACTACAATTTGGCTTTCGAGACCTGTGAGTTTTTAGAGCTAACTACTGGAAAAAATACATTTTTGAATCACTGTAATATATAAATTATTTATAAAAAATTGAATGTAACTATGTGTGCCTGATCATCACGGTCAAATTGCAGTCAAATGAAATTACTTTTGGTATATAGTTAGGCCTCAATCCAAACTGGGATGTTACATTGCTTTTATTATAATGCATAATATCCTAAGGAGGTAGTGAGGATCCGAATTTTTGCAAAAAAAATAATGAGTATCTCGCAAGCCGTTAAACTTACGGAGCTGAATTCAGTGTATTAACTCTTTATTGAAAATAAACAGAACGTGTCCTAGCATTTTTTAAAATTCTCCTTTATGTGTGGGGGATTGGCACTTTCTATATATGGAAAATTGGTAGTGAATTGGTTTGTAAAAATGATCGAAAACGATCGATGTTATTTCAGAAAAAAAAAATCAGAAACAAAAAATATAGTGCTTGGCTTCATATATCCATTGCTTTCTGTTATAATAATTGCTGAAGCTTATGTTTATTATATGGAGCGCTCACAGCACAGGGCAATCAATCCATAAAGTTGTGATAAAAATAGGCATAAAATTTGTACTGTAAGCTTAATTACACTGAAATTTGAAGTTTGGATTGTACGCATAATTGTATGGAAAATTTTACTTTTTTCCTTTTACGTTGGTCTACTTACTTTGATTTGGAACTTTGAAATTTCATCCTTTTTTCCACTGAAAAGTATTGATAATTCAACAAGGAAATAATTATACTATGATCAGTACCGGCGGAAGGGCCGGGCGAGCCGGGCAACCGCCCGGGGCGCCAAATTTTAGGAGAGTTTGGGGGGCGCCAAAATCATTGCTAAATTTATATTATTGTAAACGGTGAACTAAAAATTAACTTTTTCATAAATTTCGTAGCAACATTGGTTACTACCTCATGCCATAGGCCTCACTCTTTATAACAGCCCCGGTTTCTTCTTGAATCTCCTATAAAGGAAATACCTTCATCCCTTCACCTTATTTGTCTATAAAAAAAAAAAAATCTCCGCTGACAAAGCTAAAGGCTATTGTTGAGAGTTGGAAGTTTTGAGCAACAATAACACACTCTGACACTTACAACCGCCGCGGTGCCGACAATTGCACTCCTTGCGACAAAGCTATGTCGGCCGCTCTAACAATACACACAAACAATATTGAGTTATCGGCAACCAAAAAGAAATTAGTCCTGTTTGTACTGTCAAATATCTCGTGAAAGAAAATTATAAATCAGAAGTCATGTACATGTAGTGCAGGCTTCATGCTGTGCGTGTTCTTCTTTTGTCTCCTGAATTTCGACTCTTAGTAGAAGAATCATGGCGTTAATGTGTTCTTTATCAACATGTCGAAAAAAAAAGCCTTCTGGAAATGTATACAGAAAAAGAAGAGCACAATTAGCGGCTGAAAATGAGAAACAGGCAGCAGCATTAAAGAAATTGTTTCGTACTCCCGAAACAGACAATAATGGAAGTGAAAACGTAGAACCAGAGAATGAGGAAACCAGCAAGAAATCGACAAATATTCCAGAAGATAACAACACAGTACAGGTAAGTAGGCCTACATTACGTAACGTATTTTCGTTTTATTATGTTTAATAGAGAAGAGGTGTTTACACACGTAGCGTCTTAGCAGGCTGGGGTGGGTAGGGTGGCGGCCTCTCAGATAGGCAGCGAACTTCAGGCTCAAAGAAAGTTCTTTCCCCATTGATATAAGTAGCAATAATTACATTCTATACCAACACTGATGCTTGATACATGTACCAAAGCGATAAGACTTTTACTCGTTAGATGTGTATTAACCAGCTTTAGCTGTATTTCCAGCATTCATCTATTAATTAAGTAGAGGGCCTCAATAGTCTAGAGGTTAAAGCGTTGGACTGATGTCTACGTGCTCCTGGGTTCAATCCCCGGACTTGCCGCTTTTCAACGGCAGGAAAACTGGAGAGTCACATAAATACAGATATGACGGTCACTTGGCCTTCTCTTTGGCAGTTAACAATGTTGTTTATGTATATATGTGTAAATAAATGCTGTATCGCATCATCAATCTTAATTTTATATAAATCGTTGTTTCTTGAATCGTTCTGTAAATTTCTAATCAGTGACGTAGAATATTTTGCATGCTCTTGTGTAAATAATTGTTTCGTATATCGTTTACCAAAACTTACTCTGTGTATTTAACTGACAAAAGTTAAGATCTTACTCAGTTTGATAATTGATTCTTATAGTTATAGTTATAGAGTTCAAGGAGTTATCCTTTAAAAGCAGCTATCTGTAAGGTAGCATAGCAAATTTAAACTCAGTAATACCAATGGGTTGTAGGGGGCGCCATATGGATTCTTTGCCCGGGTGATATTTTCCCCTTCCGCCGGCCCTGACTATGATAATTTAATTGAAATTCATCGTAATTTGGCACATGGCAAAAGAAGTGTGGTAATTGAAGTTGAAGAAGGAGGGAAATTCCCATTCACCTCTGAATACTTTCCAGAAACCTCGTTCCCTTTCGCTTTCTAGACGGGGAGGGAACTTGGTAATGGTATCAAACCTTCATGTGTAATTTCAAAAATTAAATTTATAAACAAATAAGAAATCATCAGTTTATCAGGCTTTAATTGATAATTTATTCACAAGATTCCCTATCAAAGGCGTGGTAGATGAAGTTTCTGTTCTACACGGGTCGACATTGCCAACTGACATGGTCGATATGGAAAAGATGTTGTATGGTGGTAGAGAGATGATACTTCTTGCTGAGTATTTCAAAACTGACCGAGAAAAATCGTTATCAGACTTAAGTCTAACAAGTAGATTGTCGATGAGAAGTTGTAGAAATCGGGTAGAAGTATTATCAATTTCCACGACAGAGTGCGAATGGGGATTTCCCCTTATGAATTTACAGATGACTGATGTTAGAAATAGATTAAGTGCTCAAAAATTGTCTAACTTGTTGCTCATCAATGTTAATGACCCACCGCTAGACAAGCTCAAAGTAGACGAGCTAGTTATTTCTTGGGTGAAGGATGGACATCATTCCACTGCGGATGATTTACCGCCAAAAAGTTACCAACAGGAAATAAATCCGATTTCAGATTTGTTTTAAGGTGGAAAATTACGAGTTACGGAAAATGTATACTTGTATTACTAATGGCTTATTTGTGTTATTCAACTTTGTACCTACTTTTTATTAACTCTCTTCTTTGCTTTAGGTAAACTACTTTTGAATAAATATTCATAATAATTGCAATTATGCATATTGGTAACTTAAATTTAACGTGGTGTTTTAGTGATTACACAAATTACAATTATGAGCATAATTTATGAAGATGCTCTCACATAGGGTACCCGAGCACCTTTACACCCTATGAACAACTGATTTTTCAAGTCTTTTGTGAGAAAAATACTGTGAACTGAGAAACCATAACCTTTTCCATATTGTACAGGGGTATTTTCCTGCGAATAGAAGTTTCTTGTGGAATTCGTTCAGAAATTAACACTTGCAAGAATGCTCTCTTAGTACAAGTATATTTTAGGCACACACTAATTTCCCCCCACCTCGAACTGTTTCAATTTCCTTACTGACAAACACTTTACGATTTTATATCGTAAAGCTCAGATCCACCGTTATTGTAACAGAGTGGTGCTTGAGCGATTGACTAGAAATTCAAACTCCGATTAGTGACAATTTCACAGTCTTGTTTTATTACAAGTGTAAACTTTTTAGTCAGTTCAGAAGAGGCCGTGGATTGTGTTCAGAGTTGATGACGATGGATTTTGGTGATCAGAGTAGGTCAAAGTGGATGAGAGTGGTTCATGGTGGGTGGTGGTCAGAGTGAGTCATCGTGGATGGTGGGTCACCGTGCGTCGTGGGTCATGGTGGGTGAGGGTCAGAGTGGGTCGTGGGTCAGAGTTGGTCATGATGGGTGGTGGGTCACTGGGTCGTGGGTCAAGTTTTCATTGACCCACGCCAACTCTGCTACATATTCCTCTGGTATTATTCGCTAACAATAGTATGATGTGTCAGAGCCTATAATGGACTCGAATCTGTTATATTTTGTAAAAACAAATAAAATAAACAAGTGGCTAGGAATGTGGAACCAATAATAACGTGAAGACCATGAAAGGCTGTTGCTATAAAGAAAGAACCAAAAATTTTAATAGAAAGGTTAACTTTTCTTTAAGGGTAAGAGACCTTCTTGGCATCCGGACCAGAAAGAGGGTTTTGCTCTTCAATTTGAGCTTTATTTCGTCAAAATATGAAAAATAAGTTTCGGAGATAAAGCGTATAGTATGTAGTATTTAGAAACTTTGGATAACATTATAATATATATGTTGAATGGCATATGATATATTGTTGAATAGTTGCCTAACAACACATTTATACCAAATCGAATAGTTTTCAAAAAAAATGAAGAAATTTTTGTTAGAAGCCACACATTTTCCAGTTACGAGAAGTGTGACGTGGTCCCATCAGCCATGAGAGGGTTAACTATTTTTCTAAAACAAAAGGTACTAAGTACAATTTTTAATGATGTTTGTAGTACTTTGTGCATTTATTTTCCCCTGATGATGTGTAGAACGTTTAGGTAGCATATGTGGTTGAAGTTTGGAAAAAAATATACAGGGTGATGCAAAATTCAGCTAACTGTACAAACTTAAAATATACATGCAATTAAGCTAAATTTCCATTTTTGTGTCGTTTTGTGAGCTTATTTCCACGTTTTGTGCGTCACCGGAAATGGGTCAATGCTATCCTACTTTTTTGCTTATGTGGTGGACAAACACCGTGTTCGTGGGTTTTCTCGGGGTTCTCCCGTTTCCTCCCACTTTCTTCATTCCACCATTTCATTCATTACTCATCATCACCGTCTCCTTTAGCCTAACCGGCATAAGCGTGGGACATAAAACTCAAAAATTTCATTTCATTTCAAAATATGGCGGAACAAGTTAATGCTGTTCCGTCAGGAACGATTTCGAGGTCGTTTCCTTTACATCGTCTTGTCGTGTTTTCTACCGTTTTCTAAGCCCATTTCCATGTTTTGTGAATCAATGGTAGTGGGTCAAAATGGACATTCAATGTGGGAAGAAAAATGACGCACTCTCCCACCAGTATCGAATTTCGAGGTCGCTTTTTTCGCATTGTTTAGTGCATGTTTTGTACCGTTTCTGCGCATATTTTCACGTTTTGTGCGCCACCGAAAGTGGGTCAAAGAGGACCTAGAAATATGACAGAAAAAGACATATTCATCCCACATTCAAGGACCATTTTGTCCCACTTCCACTGATGAACAAAGGACACAAATCATGCATAAAAAATGCGAAAGAAACGACCTCCAAATTTGATAGTGGCGGAACAATGGCTCTTTTTCCTCACACTTTGATGGACCATTTTGACGCATTTCTGGTGATGCTCAAAACGTGGAAGTAGGTGAACAGAACGGTACAAAATACACACTAAATGATGTGAAGGAATCGTCCTCCAAATTCGTTGGTGGCGGAACAGCATTAACTTGTTTCGTTATATTCATAGGTCCATTTTGACCCACTTCCGCTGACGCACAACACGTACAAAACAGGCACTAAACGATGCGCAAGGAACGACCCGGAAATTCGATAGTGGTGGAACAGTGTGCCATTTAACTCCCACTTTAAAGGCCCGTTTAACTCACCTCGAGTGATGCAGAAGACGAGAAATAGATGCAGAAAACTTTTTTTTTAAGGCACTAAGCGATGCGAAAGAAACTATTTAGAAATTCGATAGTGTCGGAAGGAACAGTAGGTCATTTTCGTCACACCTTGGAGGCTAATCTTGACACACTTCTGGTGACGCACAAAACGTGGAAATGGGGCACAAAACGGCACAAAACAGGCATTAGTCAATGCGAAAGAAGGACCTTGTAACGCCCCCATCTGCAGCGTATTGGAGAAAGCGAAACATTAAAAAAAATCCAATAAAGGCCGCAGAAGGAGCTTTACACCAGACACATCAAATATGCGCTGCTGTTTTGTTTCAGTTTTTCGAAAATCCAGAGATAAATTTACACACAAATCAGTTAAATATTTCAAATAACTAACAAACAACACTTTCAATTCAAAAACTTTATTACAATAATATTACAAATTATGAAGTTCTCTGCTCTGCAAATTTCAGGACTAGATCCCATCAGTCGATCATAACAACTCCCAGATTGAAGTTAGTTAAAGATTTGGTCAATCCTCAGGCGAACATAAAAAAAATAGTTCAAAGCTTTATTCCAAATAGGCAATCGTAGTTTAAATTTCAATGGCCAATCAAGGACCTTACCACTACACCACTAATATTATATCTTTTTGCAAAAAAAATTATATTTTAAGTCAAGCATCAAATGCGATTTACACATGAACTCTTCTAGTAAAATTTGAAAAATTCCTTTGCTTTCCGACAAATAAGAGGTCTTACCTCCCAAAAAAAACTTCGGATAAATTAGCAAATAAAGAAATAGCAGAAGCAAAAAATTTACGAAAAAATTTAAATTCGTTAAGTAATCATTTATCCAAGAGTAAAAAAAATATCTTTATAGAGCAAACTTATCAAACTTAAACAGCGCAAACAAAGCCAAACATTTCAAACAACTCTAACTTTTTTACTTTTTAGAAAAATTAATTTCATCACACGCCCGAAATATTTATCTCGGAATTGACCTTATTTAAAAATAAGAATAATAAACCGGAACATTCAATTTTAGGAACATTAAACCTGTAAGGAAACAAGTAACCAATTATATTGCTAAGGCTTTGGGTACAATCCTGCTGCCTTTTTCTCTCCCCTGGATTTTCATATATTAATCTTGCAATTTAGTTCTAATCGATTGTGGAAACAAAATCACAACCCACATTAACACTTATGAACGAGGACAATATGGACAATGAACGAGGACGAAATTCGATAGTGGTGGAGCAGTGAGTTATTTAACTCCTACTTTGAAGGCCCGTTTAACTCACTTCCGGTGACTCACAAGACGAGGAAATAATCACAGAAAACTTTTTAAAATGTAGTCACTAAACGATGCGAAAGAAACGACCTAGAAATTCGATAGTGGCGGAACAATGGGTCATTTTTGTCCCATCTTGGAAGCCCATTTTGACCCACTTCCGGTGACGCACAAAACAAGAAAATGCGTGCTCAAAAAGGCAAGAAAGTGGCACTAAACGATGCGAAAGAAGCGACCTCGAAATTCGTTGGTGACGGAACAGTGATTCATTTTCGTCCCACCTTGGGGACTCATTTTAACCCACTTCCCATGACGCACAAAACGGCACAAAACGATGTGAAGGCAACGACCTCGTAATTCATTGGTGGCGGAACAGCAATAACTTGTTCCGCCATATTGGTAGGCCTATTTTGACCCACTTCCGGTGACGCACAAAATGTGGGAATAGACTCACAAAGCGACACAAAACACGCACAAAAAATGCAAAACAAAGTACCTCGAAATTCGTTAGTGGCGGAACAAGTTAATGACCCCGTGAGCACCAATATAAGTGTATACAGTAGTTCCTACCTTCAAGGCTGAGAACTGCACGGTCTTTTTTTTTTAAGCCAAAGTAGAAGCCCAACCGGGATAGTGATGTCAAACGGCTCGGCTCGGTTCAACTGAGCGAACAGCTTGAGCTGGCTTGGTTGGGATGACCCATCGACTCGCCTCGATTGGAGCCAATGTCTCGAACCAGCTCCGTTGAAACGAGTCCATGCTGGGTTTGAGTCAGCTCAACTGAGCCGGTGGCTTAGACCGGCTCGGTTGGGGTAAGCAATCAGCCCGGTTCGGTTCAGCTTGTATGAGCCACCGGTTCGAGCTGGCTCGGTTGGATGAGCTGTTGGCTCGGCTCACTTCTCTGTTCGGCTCGATAAGTTAATGAGCTGTGAGAGAGCCGTTCGAGTCGTTAACAACCCTAAACCCGGGTCGAGCAGTTTTGAACATGTTTGGCTGGAGTCCTATAACTTTTAACAATTTCTGGCTCGAGCCCGAATACTTGCTCCTTCTCAACTCAAACCTAGAACCTCGTGACCAATGTCCTTGCCTCCTGAAGATTTCTTAACGACCGAGATCGACAGTCAACTACTTTTTAGTATTCAGATACAAACCGCCTATATTCAATGTTTATACACAGTGTTATAATAATAATTAGTTATAGTAGTAGTAGTAGTAGTAGTAGGCTATCATGGATATTTATATTGTCTATGTAGGATACTTGGAACTACACAAAGGATTTAGCTCGAATTGGCTCGTTTTGGCTCGACTCGACTGGAAACTCGATCCGAATTGAGTCGAGTTGGGGGAAATTTTTCGAGTCGAGTTCTCGAGTCGAGCTCAAAGATGTCTGCTTCGAGTCGAGTCGAGTTTTAAAGAAAACTCACTCGAACTCGCTCGTGCCCATCCCTATTGTATGCATGACGGGCATATAGAGTACTTTCGAGGGGGATAGAATCATAAACATAATATATTTTAAAAATGCTTAGTTTCACGGCTTTCTTCCCAGGGGGGCGAAGGGATGGTAGTTATCCAGCATTTCTTATAAGTACCTTTTTTGAAATATGTAAAACAGTAACAAGAGGACAACACAATATACACATATCTTCTTATCTTCAGTTTTAATTGCTGATTTCAATTGCAATTAACAATTACAAGTTTCAATTGTCAATTGCAATTAAGCTGGATCGCTAGTCACATTTAGGGTAAAACTTTCTCACTAGATGGCAGAGTACATTGCGACACATGCGATGTTGCCTCATGAGTTACGAATAGAAAAGTGCTTAGAGACGATCACATTTTATACATGATTTACTACGAAGTGAAGTGAGTTTTTATTTCCATTTTACTCGATACTACCTGCTTTAAAATATGTATTAATTATATTCTCTCATCATAAGTGATTTTTCAACTCACGAAACATTATGCGTATATTTCTCTCAAGCTAGATGTCTTCACGGTGCAGATTAAGAATACGTATACTAATACAAAATCATTACATAAATTTCATCTTTTGGACAAAGCAGACTCTAAGTACGCTCAAAAACGGTATTTTATAAGCGTAGTTGCAATCCTTGGTGTAGTTCTACTTTAGAGGCTTGATTATCATGGCTAACATTCCAGCGTTTTCTGGTCAAAGTGCAACTCAATTTGCGTTTAGGGAAAAATTATATCATTTTTATGGTAATAGTTTCTCAGAAAACGGCAGTGAAATGTTATACATTTATTTATAATTAGACGCCTCTACAGTGCAGATTAAGAGTACGTGTACAAATACAAAATTATTACCTAGGTAGATAAGACAAAACAGATCCTTATTACGTTCAAAAATGTTATTTTATAAGCGAAGTTACAATCCTCGGAGCAGCTTTACTTTAAGGGCTGAAATATCATGGCTAACATTCCAGCGTTTTCTGGACAAAATTCAACTCAAACTGCATTTAGGAGTAACTAAAAGTACTTTTATTGTAAAATTTTCTCAGCAAATGACAGAGATTTTATACGTTTATCTATAGCTAGATATCTCAAAGGTGCAAATTAAGAATAAGTATACAAATACAAAACTATTACACAAATCAGATTTTTTCAACAAGACAGACTTAGTTTCTTCAAGCGTGGTATTGAGTAAGTTGTATTCCCTTGCAGATATTTTGTAAGTTATGTTCCCCCAGTGCATGTATTTTGTAAGCTGAATGTCTTAGTGCAACTTTACTTTAGATGGCGTAATCATTATGGCTAAAATTCCAGCGTTTTTTGGACCAAACACGGCTGCGTTAAATGAAAACTATAACAACTTTCACTAGGTTGCTTACTTACACAGAGATTCGTTCCACAATCCAGGTGGAATGCGGAATCTGAGATAGGTCCTTTTGCAGAGTCGTTTTGACGTATAATTAGCATCATACTAAAGGCCTGACTACTGCAGGAAACTTACGTTAGTCGAAATCTTTAGTAATTACGCGTCAAAATGACTCTGAATAAGTACTCGCAGTGAGTAAAGCTACGCGATTAGCACGGGTATTAGGGTGCCGAAGACGCTATCTGAAATTTTCTAGTTTAATATTCCACGATTATAGTCCGAATCTAAAAGGTGCAGTGATGATGATTATCGAAATGGTGAACTGAAGGATGTGGGAAAACACCGAAAAAATCCACGCACAATATGGGTCCTACATAAAGTCCTCCTGGCGAGAAGTGGGATCGAACCAGCGATCTCGTGCGCCAGAGGTGATCTACCTACCGAGCTATTTAGAGCTCATTTTATTAAAATCTACTAGTATATTTAACTACTTCATTTCTCCAAATGTTTTGCAAGTACTTGCTTTTGCACCTTGATTGCTGTACATCATATATCACATTATCTTCGACAATAACAAGCTCAACTATGAATTCTTTAATTCTTGTTTATAGTGACATATATTCAAAACAGTTTCACACTACCTTTCAGTACTGGTTCATACTTCATACTATGTATACCTGAAGATTATAACAGTACCAAATAAGAACACTTATATCCAGAAACATCTGCAGGATTTTTCCAAGGGAGAGGAAGGGGCAAAAGCCAGACATGCATTGATACGCATAACGCTTAATGCAAAACAATTATTATTGAGGATAATTGCATAACTTTGTGGACTACATTAAATAGGCCTATATTAAATATTCTAATGGGTGTAACCAAATATAATATGCCTTTACGTGTGTTTCTGGATAAAAACGTTTCGAAACAACCAAACAACTTTCGAAAATGCAGGTAAAGCCATTGCCCCCTTGCCTCCGCTGTCCATGGCCTTATCGTTGACAGAGCATATTGCTTTGCTCAATGGTGACATTCACCTAGGAACCGGTTTTTAAAATTGTATCTCCACTTTCATATCCAATACTTACGAAAACAAAAATATTCTAGTTTTATGAGGTGTCAAAAACCTTTAAAACTTTTTCTTTTAACATTGAGCGAGTATGAAACACATGAATTTAATTTTTCTACACAATCCACTCTACGTTCAATATAAGTTTACCATTACTTACAAAGTGTCCAATGCCTCTAAACGACTTTTTTTTTTTTTTTTTTTTGGCTACGCAACCAGTCATACACCATTTGTTGGACCTCTTCATCAGATTGCAACTTCTTTATCTTTAGTGCCTTTAAGTAATACAAATATGAGAAAACCACTGAGGCGAGATTCGGTACGCCAGGAGGATGAAACAAAAATTTTCAATGATCGCAGCCATTGCACAGGCAGTAGTATGAGTCCGAGTATTGTTATGTTGTAGAGGAAATTTGTTTTCAGAAGTCCGTGTTACTTCGTATAGTAAGTTTACGAGTTTTTGGAGATCGGAATACAAGCTATTATTGACTATGAGTTCCGTAGGCTCTAATGCTCCAAAACGACACCCTTTTGGTCCCAGAAGAAAGTACTAACTTCCCTGTAGATGATTGTGTCCGATAATGGATACTGCCTTTATAGCATGCTCGCTTTCTTGCTTTCGGAATGAAAGGCCGTGGTGGCTCAGTGGTAGAACGTTCACCTCTGGTGCTTGGGGCCCCTGGTTCGATCCCAGCTAGCGCCAAGTGAACTTTGTGGTCGACAAACATAGTGTGCGTGGGTTTTCTCGGGGTTCTCTCATTTCCTCCCACTTTCTTCATTCCACCATTTCATTTATTTCTCATAATCACCGTTTCCTTTAGCCTAACCAGTATAATCGTGGGACGTAAAACTCAAAAATTTCATATTTTACTTCCGGAATGTAATAGCGCACCCATATTTCATTCCAAATAACGAATCTCTTCTGAAAGTTTCCGGAGTGGCAAAATCTCGTCACACATCAACACATCCTGCTTCAGTTCGTCTATCAGCTGGCATGATACCATCCTTATTCTTATGTTGAAACCGCAAGTGGTACACGTACCACTTACGGCCAGAATATTGGATCAATAAGAGCTAGACATAGAGCACTCACTTATGGTGGGTGAGATTTTTGGCTGGATCCCAGCTCGTGCCAAGTTTGCTTTGTGGTGGACAACAGACAAACCATATTTGTGGATTTCTTCCGGGTCCCTCCCTTTCTTTCATTCAACTATTTCATTCATTGTCATCATCATCACCTTTCCTTCGGAACACAATGATAGGACGTTACAAAAAAAAAAAATTCATGTCTCTCGGTTATGCCATGTAGGCTAAACGAGACGGTGATGATAAGAATGAATGAAATGGTAGAATGTGAAAAGTAGGAGCACACGGGAAACCTCGAGAAAACCCACACACACATGGTGTTTCCCCACCATAAAGCCCACCTGGCAAAGCTGAGATCGAACCAGTGACTCCACGTACAAGATGTCAATCCTCTACCACGGAGCCACTGCAGCTCCGGAGTAGAAAAAGGATTTGTATTTCTACATGAGTGGTTGCGTTTCTCAACTGAAGATATACATACTTTCTTTTCATTATAGGGAAAAAATCAAGCTTTACGGTTTTACGAAATTTTTAAATACTAACTAGGGAAGGTCGCGGGATATTACTCTGACATCGTATCGATATTATGCTCAGTCTACGCCTTTTTACATATGAAACAATTAGGCAACCGGAGAAATCCTCGAGCGCAAGCGTGTTCGAATTATGAGCGTTAAAAGTTCAAAATTGAACAGATTTTGCAGAAAGTTTGAAGAACCATTTCTTGAGATAGACGCTTCAGTTTTGGCATCAGGGAATTCTCCTAGATGCCCAACACAGTAGTAAGATCAAACCTTACGCATTTTGCAAGATAAGGGCAATTATTTGGAAGGGTGTGAAGGGTAATGGTGTCTTACACCTTGCAAATTGCACCCCATTTGGCATACTGGGTCAATAATCTAATAAAATGTATTTGATGCCCCTATTCGACTGTATTGTTATTCAAATATCACTTTCTGTGTAGCCTCCTTCAAATTGAATCAAAGCATTTGTCTTGAAAACGCTTTGCAAGGTTTGCAAAATTCAGTGAAGAACGTCGTGGTATTCACAATTAAACTTGTGATGATCTATATTGTAGTGTTCTTCCCAGACCCGTATCCATGGGAGATCTAGGGGGCCGGACTCCCCTTAAATTTTTACCTCCGCCCTTAAATTTTCACGGTAGGCTTGCAAATGAACAATAATATGGTGATGAACTATAATATGGTTCAGGGTGCGAAATCTCGGGGGGACGGGAGGGATTTCCCCCCCACCAAAAATTTTACACTTGAGTTTCCCCCTCACCAAAATCTGTAAGGGGGGACATCTTAATATGAAAATATAAGTAGGTCTATAATGAAAATTTTCAGACAAACAATAATTTTAAATGCATGCTGTTTTAAAAAAACGTAGTTTATTTGTAAAAGAATCAGGTGTTTAACTTTTACGGTTGTTCGGTTGTTGACGAGATGAAGATCTTTATTCTCTAGCATACCAGTTACGTGCAAAATTGGTAAAATTTATCAAACAAACAGATTGTTTTTCAATTTCAGTGGACGAATCTACAAACAGGTTTGCGGGTAAGCACTTGCTGTTATATGTAACATATGTGGACGAAGAAAATAAACCTTGTTGTCGTTTTTATAAATTAGTGCCTGTAGAAAATGCCGATGCAAAATCCCTTGAAGAGAAAATTATTCAAGCATTTTCCGAAGATGGCATAGATATTTTTAATCTTAAAGAAAAAACTTGGATTTAGTTCGGACGGGGATGCAGTGTTTATTGGGAGAAACGAAGGTGTTTTGCTCAAATTGGAAGAAATGTCAACCCGTGCCTAATTAGCGTACACTTCATGGCACATCGAATGGACCTAGTTTCTGAAAGAGTTTTTGGTATTGCGGATGCTGTTCACAACTTTGAATGTTTGTTAGGCGAAGTTTACAAGGTGTTCAATAAGTCATCTACAGCTGCAAAACTTAAAAGTAGCGCGATAGTCACAGATGCCGCAGGACTGCTGAAAATCAAACGATTGTTTCACATACGTTGGATTTCAAATGAGAAGGATGCATTATTGGCAGCCTTTACATATTTTTCTTGTATGATGCAATTCCTACTCTTGGAGTATGAAAATAATGACCATTTCAACAGACAGTTTTAAACTGAGTGGTATTTACATTAAAAAAAAAAAAAAAAAACTGCGGAGAAAAAGAACATTCTATTGTTCGGTTTTCTTCTGGATACTCGTATTGTGTCCATTCTGTCTAATAGTGAAACGATGCAAAAGGAAGCAGTTTCGTACAATGAAAGAGAGAAAATTGAACCTCAATCCATGCTCTGAGGGAAATGCGTATGAAAGATGATGTCTACCAAAGTCCTTGCAAAGATAAGTATTTAGTGCACTGCACACAGGCATCTGATACAGAGAGTGATGATAGTGAGTTTGATCAAATAAGGTGGCAGGTAATCCAGGGTTTAGTAGATGAAGTGGAAAGAAGGTTTCTTTCTAATGATGTGCTAAAGTGCTTTTCAGTGTTTGAAAATAAAGATCGTAATAGCATGAGTGGTTTATACGGTAACGTAGACGTATATAAAGCAGCTCAATTGTTTGGTTTGAATCTTGATACTGCAGTGTCAGAATGATTTGGTTTGATTTAGTTTAACGTCCCACGGTTATGCCTGCTAGGCTAAAGGAGACGTGGACCTACTGATTATAATGGAATCCGAACCACTTTGGTTGTTCAACTGTACCCCACCGGGAATCGAACTAGGGACCACGTTAACTGAAGTCAAGCGTGGTAGCCACTAGACCAAGCGGGGGTTCTACAGTGTCAGAATGGAGAGAGTACAAGTCAAGTTTTAAGTCGGTAAATGATTTTCAAGTTCTTAAAGCCTTAACGCGGAAAGTTCGTTCTGTGCCATTATCAACTGCTGCCTGTGAACATGGATTCAGTGTTGTTCATATTAAAAGTTCCGAAAGAAACCGTATGTTGGCGAGTACCTTGCAATCTTTATTGATAATTAAACTCAGTGGACTTCCTTTAAAATTATGGGATGCTGTTACTGCTGCTCGTACTTGGGTATCTTCTCGCCATCACATGTCCAGCTCTCGTTACACACGGAAAGAAAGTGAAGTTTAATCTTAAAATTTTTCTCTAAGATAAGAAACGTTATTGCAAACTATATTTTAGGTCTATAAATAGAGTAACACAATCATTGAATACTCGTATTATTGTGGCTCTCTTCGGTGGTCTAGTGGCTAGCACGCGCGCACCGTCTTCGGTGCACGGGGTCCTGGGTTCGATTCCCGGTGAGAGCACCTTACAAAAATTTGAACGATTACCGTGGTTCGGATTCCGCCTTAAACTGTAAGTCCACATCTCATAGCCTCGCTGCTGAAAAGGGTCATTAAACTTAAATCAGCAAATCAATCGTATTATAGTGTTTGTGCTTTTATTTTCTAAAGTTTAACGTCCTACGAATATTCAGTAAGGCTAAAGAAGACGGTCATGATGAGATGAATTATAATGGTGGATTAAGATAGTGGAAGGAAGCGGGAGGACCCTGAGAAAACCCCCACACAATTGTTTGTATACCACAAGCAGAATTTGGCGCGAGCTAGGATCCAGCAAATGATTCCACTCATCTGAGGTGAGCGCTCTACCATTGAGGCAACACGGCTTTTTGTTGTCTATCAAGTATTTGTATAGAAATCATATCTGTTATTTATAATAATGTATTCTTGCTATCAATACAATATAGATACATAGTATCATTTAGACTTACAAAGGTTACTGGATATATGAACGACCAAACTGAAACACTACATACTTAGCGAAGAAACGGTAATTTCATAAATAATAATAAAAGCTATACTCTGACTCTACAGCTCATAAGGATCTATGGCTGGCCAGGTGGAGCATTCAACTTAGTAGATCTAATGCTTGGTTAGCACAACGATTCTCAGGAGCTATTATTTCTTACTTCTAGATCTCATACTGCTATTTTCGTGAATGCAGTCTTCAATATGATGGCAAACACAAGAGGAATGTGCTCCCATGGGAGTATAACCCTGGACCATACGCACTGAAATGCAGTAGATATTAAATGCAGTAGATAAGTGTACCAATTTTGGTTAAATGAATAAATAACATTAAAGTATTTTTAAATAACAATGATGACTAGTTTGAACATTATTATTATTATTATTATTATTATTAATAATAATAATAATAATAATAATAATAATAATAATAATAATAATAATAATAATAATAATAATAATAATAATAATAATCCATTAATATTTCAATTTTTTGGTGGCTCCACGAAGCATTAGTGTGGATCGCTGAACTTCTTCCCCCCCACCATTTTCAAATGATTTCGCACCCTGATATGGTTGGATCGCCCCTCTCTTCTACATTTTTGGGCTGGCTACAGGCCTGATTCTTCCCCTTCTGTAGCTAGGAGTGAGACCAATATTTCCTCAAAAAGCTCTGTCACCAATGTGTTATTTTGTCCGGATCAGTTGTTTAGCAAAAATTTTGCACTGGGCCGCACTAAAATATAGTATCATATGTGGAAAACGAAAATCATGTTATTGTTAAAATGAAGTTAAATCAAATAAATTATCTACTAAAGCTGGCATTAAGGGTGAATACGAATATTAGTTTATACCACCGGTATTTTATTTATTAGTTAGACCCTAATCGTGCGGAAATGAGATCCAAACAGCTCGCGCAGCGCCAGACAGGCCTGCCGTGGAACTCCTGAGCGGTACTTCGAACCCTGTCGGCCTATGCTTATGAATGGCAGAATACGGTGTTCTAATACATCATCGCTAGCCATGTACTTAGTTTTAAGCGAATTGGATTGTGGGGAAATATTAGTCAAACTCCAGGAAATATTCTAAGATATCCAATTGACCGAAAATTTTAAAGAAAGGAAAAAATGGTTAGCGGGAATGTGCGCTCAAAGTTGTGAACCAGGTGACTTTTATTCTCGAGAAAACCGCTGTTTGCATACATCATCGCTAGTCGATTTTTTTGTTTTTTGATCACATTTCTCGCGGAATACCGTAAAATATTGCCTGAAATTTGGCCACTATTTTCAAATAATCGCCATTAAAATCCGTTGAAAATTTTAAAAAATGGCTAGGGATGAGATATTGAAACACCGTCTTCCGTAATGAATACCATCATGTCCATGGATTTTCTCGGAGTACTCCTGTTTCTTCCCTTCTCATTCCATCAATTCTTCCATCATCATTCTCTTCACTATTCATCGTTTTTCTTAGCCTAAAGGGCATAATAATCGAATGTTAAACTGAAATATTTCATTTTTTCTACAATGCACAGAGGCCGGCTGGCTTGTGAGCCCCGTTTAAGTTAATTCCGCGACAAAGCGTTTCGGAGACAAATGTCATTGTTTAATATTTAGGTGGCCACACAGAAAAGTGACATTTGAATGACAATACAGTTGGTGGAAAACACATTTTATTATCCTATTGACCCGGTGTGCCAAACAAGATGCAATTTGCAAGTTGTAAGACGCCATTACCCTTCAACCCTTTCCCAATAAGTTCCGTTATCTTGCAAAATACTTACGTTTTGACCTCACCATTCTGTCGAGCATCCAAGAAAACACTCCAGTACCAAAACTGAAGCGTGTATATCAAAAAGCGTGGTTACTTCAAAGCTTTTTCCAAATTTGTTCAATTTCGAACTTTCAACGCTCATAATTCGAACAAGCTTGCGCTCGAGGATTTCTCCGGTTGCCTAAGGTAAACGCGCCTGAATTCGACAGGCACCCGAATTCGACATACCTGTGCTTAAATGTTCTGAAATAAGCGTAAGATGTCATCCCTGCGATCGTGAATAGAAGTGGCAACATTATGAGAGTGTCTTTTCTCGTGTCAAAAGTGCGGTTACAGTAGATGAGTCATACGCATGGAGCAAAGAAGGACATTGTTGTGTGTGTGATATACTCTTCGAGAAAAAACACATAATCTTAAGAAAATCATAAGACGGCAGTTTATTTTCGTAAGACTTTTATTAAAGTTAGGTTTGCTTCAAGCAAATGGTGGTACTTTAATGTTGTAAAGGAGTTTCAATTAGTGCGTTTTGTTTTCTTCTGTGAGGACAAAGGTTGTGATGTAACATGAACGGGGGTTGTCGAAAACACGAGCCTTTATTTGTAACGTGAACCGGATTTCAACAAGGTTGTCGAATTCATACTCAGTAGTGCAAATATAATTTTAACTGAATATCTAAACGTACAAGTATGTTCAAAGTCTTTCATAAAACTATTTGTTGCATAATTCTCCGATAGTTGTAACCTCAGTTCGATATGGAATGTCGAAATCAGGTTCCTGCATGTCGAATTGAGGATCATCGAAGTAACTACTCAGTTCAGAAAATTTAAGTTGTGTTCTTTTGCCCGTCTGACAATTTCTGCATAATAATAAAATGATATTTGAAGCTGAGAAGAGGTTACTACTACTAATAATGCCGACTTAATGTTTTACATGGATATAATTGAAGGTGTCGAATTCAGATACCGCAACTGTCGAAACCAGGTGAAGTGTGTCGAATTCGGGTTCTATTGGCGAGTTACAGTTTCATAAAAAAAATTTAACATTAGCATTTGAGCCTTGAAGTGACTTTTAGTATTAGTAGAGACTGTACATTTCAAGGAAAAAAATGGGCCAACACCGACTAATATTATGGCCACAATAAGCAATTGATTTTGAAAAAGGTCCTTAACCTGTCGAAATCCGGCGCGTTTACCTTAATTGTTTCATATGTAAAAAGGAGTCGACTGAGCATAATGTCAGTATGAAGCCAGAGTAACACCCCACGATCTTCCCTAGTAAGTGAAATTAATTAGTATTTTCCACTAATGAGTTCAGGCAACTGTTCGTGTACATATGAAAGCTCAAAAACATTTATAAATTATTTTCAAGAATATATATTTTACCTAAGCAAAATGAGTTTCAGCAAAAATAAAGAAAGAAAGAAAAGGAAAGAAGAAAACAGAAAGAACACACATTACATACTTAACGTTCAAAATGATCGTCAAAATAAACTATCTTTGTATTACACGTGTGCATAATATTTACGTGAAAACAAACAGTTAAAAATTGAAAAGCGCTTAGCTGTTTCTTCAAATTATTCTTCCTTTCTCTTCGCTTCCCTTGGCTCTTCGACTTTGAGTTGGATTCTTCTTCTTCTTCTTCTTCTTTTTTTTGTATATGATTCCTTCTGTTTCCTCATTTTCCACTTTTATTATTTATAATAGTTTTGTCACAATTCACAGGTTCCGCCTCTAGACTTGAAACGCTAACAAGGAATTACCCTACTACTGTGACTGCAACAGTACACATGCAAGTTTGGCAACTAAGCATTATGGTGTCCTGCGCAAGCATGAGATTCAGCCGCTAAAACTATTTCCGTAAAGAGAATTATATTTGGATAAAATGTAAAACATAACACGAAAAATTGTCATATAATATCCATATTCCGTAATGAGACAACTACTTATAAAATAATTTATGCTTGTAAGTAAAAATTTCATAAAATTGAACACATGAGTAGCAAAATCTAACAGCAAGCGCCATCTTGCGTACTCATCTTAAAACTCATCAAGTTTTCCTCTTATATGTTACTTTTTTAGATAACAGAATACATAATCACAGGAAATAGTATCTTATGTTGTAGCTGACGCATAACTCTATTTTATAGTGCAATATTTATAATATGTGCCATTTCTTTACGAGTTGGTTAAGGCAATGAACTAATGCTTATTCTGACTTCCGGGTAGTGATCCACCTTAACAATTAAATGTTTCAATTGCACTCTTTGCGATTGACAATTAACAATTAAAAGTTTCAATTGCCTGGTGACCAATTAACAATTGACGAAAAGTTAATTGCAAATTTTATGATTGAATTCAATTGCAATTGAAATTAACTGTCAATTACAAATTGAAATCAATTGCAATTGATTTTCAGAGCAATTACTTTCAATTGATTGATCAATTGCAATTGATTTTGCCCAACACTGGTTGGGGTATGTTTAGTACAAGGGGTCCAGAAGCACGTAAAAAACACAAAACTTACAGGAGAAATGAGTGATGCAAGTACTTAGATGTAACATAACGTAACCAAATTTAACCTAACCTAATATAAACTAACGTAAGCTAACCTGAACTAACCTAAACTAACGTAATATTAGTAGAAATAAGCGAAATTCTATCATTTTTTTAGAAAATTATGCGGGATTTCTACACTAATATAACATAAACTAAACTAACCTAACGTAATCTAAACTAGCCTAACCTAACTTAAACTAACCAACCCTACTCTAAACTAACCGAATGTGAACAGAAATTACCAAAATTGTAACATTTGTTAGAGAAAAGAGCTGGACCCCTTCTGCTAAACATAGGCCCACTGGTTTTAAGTAAGAACATAGTTTTAAATGTATGTAGAAAAATTAATAAAATCCAATTTTGCACAGTAAAACCCACTGACCTGGGTAGTAAAAACTGCAGGGTTCTCACAACCCAGACTAGTATATTATCTAGTTAGCAGCATCCAAATAAATTTTTGGATTTTCATATTTAAAATATCAAAAGTAAAAAGTATTATTATTATTATTATTATTATTATTATTCAATTTGCAGTTCAGAAGAAATTACAGAAATGATCAAGTTCTAATTAAATTCAAGCCATCGTTGTTCAAAACTACAGCTTATTGTTTTCTAAATAATTTCGTTAATTAAATTATTTAATTAGAATAAAATCAGTATCTATAGAATAAACAATTACTTAGTTATAGTGACACTTCCATAGTGACTGAAAACAATATTCATCCGTTGTAAATAAATAACAGCAATCACGTGAGTTGATCCACTTTTCTTTTTCTTTTCTTTGTGGCTTATGCAATATTTAAATCCACTTTTCACCGTAAAGATGAAAATACACGAGCGTTATCGGTGCAATTTCGGCGCCTGGAGCGAAGTAGAGTTCGGTGCTCCTACACTCATCTATCCAAGCTTTTTTTTTTTTTTCATAAAGAGAAGCAGCTTTTGTTATTATGATACTCTTAATTTTTATAAAGCTGCTTGGATAGACCATTGCAACAGCCAATACCGATCATTATGTGTTCTTTTACAAATAAGAACTGTTTTCAAGAGGCTTATTTTGGGACTTTTTGTTAAACTTGACAAAACTACCATTGGTCAGTTATCAGATCTACTTGGAGAACAGTTATGGACATGCTTTTTAAAATGTTCGAAATGGGTACACTGAGAAAAATCCGTTCTCCGGACAGTGGTATATTGTACAAATATACGGTATCCTCTTGCTTACTACAGAAATCAGTACGGAGCATACGTTATCCGTATGCTACATATGCACTGCCCTTAGATGTTACATCATGCCGTTGCAGGATGTCTGACATCTAACAGTTTTTCCGTATATCACATGCATATACTTATGTTACCTTCGTCAGCTGTATGTTATATACGTCCATTTATATGTGAAATCCTGACCGTCTATATTGTTTCATACGGAAAGTACGTATAGATGAAATACTTACACAGAAAATATTATAAAACATGCGTTTTCAGTTATACGTATGCTGTACGTTGTCCAAAAACTACAGCAATTACTCATGTAACCTACCTTTTTAAGTACGCCACCTACAATTTTTTTCTCAGCGTAACAGCATTAATTTCCAGTAATAACTGAAAACTTTTGAAATTTTATTCTGTATGTGGCCACACAAATAGCATTTTAATTTCGATTCTTTTCCAGTAAAAAGTATTTTGTGAAATGTAACGGAAATTCAGAAGGGGCTTTCTTTGCGAATTTCTCAATATTAATCGATGTAGCTGAAGAATTTGTTTAACGTTTGTATTTAAAATCCAAAATATAATTTGGCTACTACATATCTTTGAAATTACAGTAATCACTTAATTTCTTAATGAATGAAAGTTCTGAATTTAAGGTTACTTATTATTAGTTAATATATTAAAAATACACTACACACATACAGTATATACTATATAATGTGTGTATATGTTTTGTATGTATGCAGATAGATAAAAAATATCACACAAGTAAATACGAATACATACAAAAGAAATATATATCCTGGCGATACAAGTAGTTGATGGACAAATGATCCCAACAAATTCATTCAGATTGGAAGCATTTCATATATGAATGGAATAAAAAATGAGTAGTAGTGATCAGTCTGAAAAAGACGAAATTTGTTAGGTTAAGTTCTGACCCCTTAAGCCCCTATTCTACAACATCTTGAGGTTCGAAAATGTTATTATTTCCCTTGTTTATCTTCATTTTTAATATTCCCGCGCAAACAGCAGCTTGCATGTGTCTCTTAACCTCTCCTACTTTCGTACCTTCATTTTTATCAGTCACTATCGTGATTAATCCTATTGAGTAGAAAAGCGAGATTAACTAAACAAACACATCACCATCAAAATGCCAAACATGTATTTCAGACTCTGACCGTTTTTGATTTTAAAAATGCTCCTACGTACACTACAAGTCATTACTTGGCAATTGTATATCACATTGTCATTAACAAATAATATATAATAACTTTTTTTAAAAATAATAAGTAAAAACTTGCTGTGACTTTATTGAATCGTTTGGGTTGCGAGCGGAGCGACCAAGTTTTTTTTTTTTTTTTTTTTTTTTACCAAATCTATTTTCTTACAAACCGACAACAATATTAATTTAATATGGCGTCAATATTCTTATGGGTGCTGCGCCTTTTACTCTTTTCCAACACTTTCCCTTTCTTCTTGTTCGTTCGGTGCCCTTTTGCTATCAGCGCCCGGGGCAATGGCCCTGCTCGCCTCCTCGTAGCTTCGGCTATAGTTTTTCAATATACCACATACCAGAAATCTCAAAAAAAAAAAATCTTCGTTACGGAGATACTTTTAAAAACAATGCAAAAATGAGTTGCTTACGTCACCAAAAGCGTTTTAGCATGACGTCATATCTCGGTATTCCTCTCTGAGCCGTATTGAAAGCTTCAGGGAATCCTTTTATATTGCAGTTTCTAACTGTAAACTACAAACAAATTTAGTGGAATATTACAAGGAAAAGTGGCAAAAGAAGTACAACACTTACTGTATATAAACGTAACGTGTCAATAAAACCTATCTCCTAGTTTAAAATACATTAAAGGTAATTTGTAATGTTTTATCATTACAAATATTTCAGATACATATAAGCAGGATTACTTTGTTATTTTATTGCACCAAAAACATTAGAGACCTTATGCAGAGTCGTTCTGACGCGTGATTAGTGCCATATTAAAGAGTTCAACTAACATATGTTTCCTGCAGTAGTCATGCCTTTAGTATGATGTTAATTCTCTCTCGTCTCATATATTTCTCTCGTCAGTTCTGAGGTGATTAATGCTAGGTATATGATGGTACACTTGCAAAAAATTATATCGTGAAAATATTGCGTTTTGTACGTTTTTGGAGGTCCACAAGAAAAAAAACCAAAAAACAAACATTTGAAGAGTTATTGAAATATTTTCACTTCATGAAACTTTTTTCAGGCAATTTTATCGCCAATAAATTTTACGGCTAAACAACGATGTAGAAATAAGTGGAATATGTTTTTTATGAATTGAAAATTCTCATCACTGAATAGCACTAATGAATTTTCAGAAAGCTCATGAACATGATTATCATCTTAAGTTGTGCGTTCTTGTGTTGAACTCAGTAAAGAATATAGATTATTTTACTTGGGAAAATGTGTTTTCATTTATTAATTTCCTCGGGCTCCTTCCTGAATGCATAACTATCGAATCCACAAACTTGCATACCGGAAATCAGTATTCTACTATTAAATTGCTGTGCTTTTATATTGTTGATTTTTCTTAGGAATAAATAAAATTTGCTTCGTAAAATCGGTCGATGACCCAAACACAGGAACATTACTTAGTTTATTAATTCAGACTGCAAACACTGTCAACAATATTGCAAATTAGTACACTACAACTTTGTCTTTAGATATTCAAGTACATTCAAACAACTGATAATAAATAGACAAATAATTTATTTTTTAAAGAAGCCTTAAATTATGTTACTTTTCTTTGTTTTGTTAGCAACGCCGTACGGGATTTGAAATTCATGCACAGTATCTTTCGCTAAACCGTTTCCTTATGAGCGGCGCAGCCAGTTTGTCCTGAAAAAACGTATGACGTACAAACATGGCGGTCATTGCTTTAAGGTCACAAATAATAGACCGGATTTCAATCGCAAATTTCGACTAGTTATAATCATTGCATAAGCGAAAGGAAGTGTTTTCCGTAATCAGCTAGCTCTGTTTATTTATTTATTCTTGTTTAGAGCAATAAAAAGAAATCAGTGGAAATGTCCATTGATTATCTCATTTTTGGGCACAAAATTTTTTGAACGGCCCCTACATCGAGTTTTCGTATTTTCTACAGTATAAACACTTCATACTGAATTAACTGATAGTTTGGGTTTGGCTACACTATATGTAGTTTTCCAGTTATAATGCCTACAAGAATTTTTTTGTTGAAACATATTGGATTTTTTGGGCCAATTGGATCAGGGCCCACAAAATTTTTAAACGGCCTCTAAATCGAGTTTTCGTATATTCTATGGAATAAGAACATTATACTGAGTTAACTAAAAAGTTTGGGTTTGGCTACACTATAATTAGTTCTCCAGATATAAGCCCTACAAGAAAATTTTTGATTGAAATATATTGGGTCTTTAATCCAAATATGATTTAAAAAGAAGTCTTTATTCTCTTAAAAAAAATCATTATTACATTATTGCATTATTATTACATTATTACATTAATATACAGCAATAATTACAATTTTAAAGGTATATAAACATTTATACAAATAGAGAGAGTTCCAAGACAGAGTATTTGTGTTTGCACCAAGATTCTGTGAGAAAACATTCATTGTAAAATTGAAGGGCAAGGGGGGAAAAGAAGGAATGTCACAAAACTGCATTTTCGAGAAAACGGCGTTTTAATATTGAAAACCACGTAAAAAGAACAGGGTTAGTTAAACCTTTTGCCCCATTTTACATGGACATTTCTACATCCACGCATGCATAGCATACACAGTCAAATAGTACCAAGACTCACCAACAGATAGGACAAAGCACCCGAAAAAGCACATACATGGACATTCCTTGTTTTCCCCCCTTACCCTTCAAATGTGGACCTAGGTGCAATAGTGGTCTAACCAACATGTACATTTCTCCACAATATAAATAAAATAAAAAAAAGATATGCAAAATAATTTTCATCTTGTAGTACAAATCTATAACGGAGCATACAAGTTTACTTTCAGTGTACTGTCAAATATAAGCTCTATAAATATAATTTTCTGAAGAGAATGAAAAACTTTAAGCCTGTGTTTCTCATTTTTAAATTACTGTTGGTCAGACTATTATTGCACCCAGGTCCACAATTATTATTTAACAACCAAATACTCAAAAAATTCTACTTTCATATTATCAAAAAAACACTAGTTTTTTAAAATTATTTTAATATTACATTCTTTAAAATGATAGAACATAGTTGTACAGTAATTTTTCCTATTAACATTTTCAATCACATACAAAATTTATCCAAATACTAGTGTTAAATAATATTAATACTAGTGTTAAATAAACTACTAAAAAGAACTGAACAAGAGTTACAGAATTTAGGCCAAACACATGACAACACACAAAATAAATACACATACAAAACATAACATAATAAAACATAACATACAAAATAAATACACAACACACATCCCTCAAGATAAATAAAAGAAAAACTGTTCATTGGTACATAATAAAAGATATGTCTACATAAAAGAGGATAAAACTTCATGTATTAAGATTATCTGCGTATTTTTGTTTACATAAGTTGGAATATATATACGACTTTTAAAAATCGTGTTGCTCTCGTATGTATAGAAACTTTCTGACGACCCTGCACTATTTATGATGATTAACTATGTAATGTAACTATATCATATAACAAACGTGTTTCAGTATTACGATACTACCATAGAGTAAATACTGTATATTCCTATAGAGAGGTCGCTATTATTATTATTATTATCAGCTTGTTTCTTGGTCGACCCTTCGAGAATACTATATGATACAGAAAGGGGTGCCTACAGGTGGGTTTCAGGTCGCAGGTTGCACACGTGAGATTCTTTTTCGGGGGCGGAGCTATTTTTATGTTTTTAATTGAGAATGGTATAATCTAACTTAACCCTTTATTGCACGAATTACTTTTGGTCGTGTTGAAATTATTTTTATTATATCTTTCTTTATGCATTACGTAGATAAATGTAAATAATATCCAATAATATGATTTTTTGTTTCTACTTCTGGGGTATCAAGTTACAGGATAGATGTCACGGCTGTATTACACTAGTGAAAACAGACTTTAGTGTCAATATCAGCAGAAACCATGTGGTATGGAAGATTGTGAAACAATGATTTTATTTAATGTTAAGAGAATTTTTAAAAAATGTTTCGTGAAAAATTTACAAGTAACAAACGTGCATGTTTTGTGCTTTCTATATGCTTTTTGACGCTCTCTGTCCAACCTATGTCACTAGACGAAAACTCTCCATTGATGCCACATGGCATCGCCGTGCGCTATTCACTAATGTACACATTTTAAGAATGTCATTATTATTATTGTTATTGATTCACTAAGATGCAAATTGACATCAAAATGCATTTTAGAGTTAAATACCATAATTTGCTTTTAAGAACGATACCTGCGGAAGAGACAAAGATAATAACATTTAAAAATAATTCATGTCACAACACATAATTTCTTTTGATTGATACTACAAAATTTTGAGCAGGATTATATGAGCTTGAAAGTAGTTGCTTAGAGACCCTTGCTTTAAAGAATGCCGTATCATAATACATATTTTTGCACAAACAATTTGTCTAGAAACTGTTATTCTAATTATGTTCTAAATATCAGAGGAGATAGCTTTTGCTGGTAGTGTTTGAAAATTTTGTTTTATATTAATAAGAGCGTTCAGAGTCAGCTTTTCTGCCAATTTATTTGTTTTTTATTATATTTATTCATTTGTTTGTCGTGGATACAATTTGAACATAATAAAGCAGTCTCAATTCCAATCCCACCTGACTTGGTCTACCGATTCCCTCCAGAGCAATGAAGTCCATCAGCTCCGGGTCAGATCAATACTTGGATGGCTGACCATTGGAGATCAGGTATTTCTGGCACTGCGGAGAACATCCAGCATATTAAAAATTGTTGAAGTTATCCCCCGTTTTCAGCAGTAAGGCTATGAGACGTAAACCTAAAGTGGAATCCAAGCTTCCGTAATGCGCTCAATCCTCCACCACCTGGAATCGAACACGGGACTACGTGCAACGAAAGTGCGCATGCTAGCCACTACACCAGCATGGAGGAAAGGTTAATGAACAGTTTGAGGAGTTGCTTTCATAAATGAAGCAGCGGATTCTGGTCAAGAAAACTAGCAGGAAGGGTAATGGTACAGCAACCAGCATAACTATCTTTCCCCGCGAGTGCTCTAATTCTATACTTGGGATCCAGATCATTTGCAGTTTTAAAAACGCCTAGACAGATGCAACCCAACGTACACGTAACTTTTCCCAGTACTGACAGCAGTTGGTAGCACTGAGTCAGATCTTTATGTAAGTAAAATTGTGAATAGATGGCGCACGAAACAGTTTTCCATTCTAAGATGAATCTCTATGGTTCGGATCGTGTTGTCCAATGAACGCCATATATCAATCTCAATATTGCTGTGTGTATAATAAATTATTTTATTACATACTGCATGTTCAAAGAAATAAAAACACTGATCACGCATGAGTCAGAAAATGTTTGAAAGTACACAAAAATGTCAACTCTAGAACAACTGCTAGAAGTAAGTTTTGAAGTCATTGTCACCATTGACAGAACTTCTCCAATTCTCCTCATTCCAACACATTTTTCTTTCTGAAGAGGAGATCTTGCTTGAACACTGAGTATGCATTGAAATTGAAACATTTGAAAAAGTTTGAACCTGGAGGGGATTTGAACCCGGGTATCCCGAATAGAAGTTAAATGCGCTAACCACTTACCTACCGGATCACGTCATCATCCACCCAAACTATTAGCTAGTTAAAATTGTTTCATGAAAGATACTAATGATCATGTAAGGAAACGATGCTTATGTGAATGTCACAATGACTTACTCGAAATTTCCTTCTTTAACTCAAAAACAAGTTATATAGACCTTCCTCAATCAGTAAAATACCACGAAATAGTTCCTCAATTTGAGGCTACCTCATCGTTTCTAACGATGGTCCTGATTTACATTACAATTCTTTATCACCTTAACTTCCAATTTTCAAAAAAGAAAAGACGGCAGACACTATTTTCACATTCTTTGAATTGTATCAACACATGTAGAAACAGAAAGTTATATTTTTATCTTCCGTAAGTACTAGTTTATTTTCTTATCTTTGTATGAGGAATTTGTAGCAGTGGTAAAGCAGAAGACTCCTATCGCAGCGATCCGGGTTCGAATCCCGTCATGGCATTTTTGTAGTTGGAAGGTATAGTTTACGTAATTGGTATTGTAACTCTGTTATTCCATTATTATTATTATTATTATTATTATTATTATTATTATTATTATTATTATTATTATTATTATTATTATTAACGATAATTTGTACTTTGTATTATTAAGAAATAAATAATCTTATCAAAAATATTTCATGTAAGCAAACTGCCCAACCTCGAGCCATCTTATGTAGAGCCAAGTCTATATCCCCTGTACGAACTCTAATACTTACATTCTAAGAAAATAGTTAATTAATAAATGGGAATTCCACGTACATTGCAATATATTGCACTGGATTACCAAAATATATCACAATATCTTGTGTCGCAGCATCGTTCTTTCCCAAGTTGGACGACGTTACAATTTATATCTTTCCTCGAAGCGATTTAGTATGTATTGAGCGTTTCGTTCTGGATACTATTTCCGTTTTCAGGATAAGATACTCACCATGCTTAGAAAATGTATTAAATCATATTCTGATAGTTCTGTTATCAGGTTGTGGGAAAAGTCATGACACATTTGTTCTGTTTTAAACATATATTTCATAACACAAAATACATTTCAATCAATGATATATATTACCTATTTTCTTTAATAATCTTGTGCCATCTTTCAGCAAGCTGTAGAATTCCTCGTTCATAGTAGGACCTGTCTTTATCCGCGAAAAACTGAGGAAGGTGCTGATCTACAGCCTTATCGGTATGGAATGTTACACCACACAACGACAGTTGAAGAGAGCAAAACAAATGGAAGTCTTTCGGAGCAAAGTCGGGCGAGTATGGTGGGTACATCTCATCCAAGATCTGAATGTTTTTGACTGGTGACGAGTTGCCGTAATGAAACACGAGCCCTATACGATTAATGAATTATGGCCCTTTCTGCATGATGGTTTCATTCAAACTGTTCAATTCCAGACAGTACTCTTCGGGAACCGATTAATTGGATCTTACGTTGAAGCTCAAAAAACACGATTCTTTTAAATCCCACAGCACTGAGAGTATAATCTTTCTCTGGTGAATGTCTGCTTTCGATGTTTGAGGCAAACAGCCCCTTTACGAGACCACAAACGTTTGCGCACTACATTGTTTTACTTTCTATCAAACAATTAGATGCATGTTTTTCGCGGATAGTATCATCTGCTATTGATGGTATGAAAATAAAATACTACACATTATTCCATATCATTTCGCCAATTGATTCATATTTTTAATAAGTTATAACAACATCCTTGAACACCGTAGCGAAAAATGTATTTGTTTTTTATGCATTGTATGAAAAACAAAGAGTGAACGCAATAAAAACAAAACAAGGAAAATTCTCGATGTGAAGTACTTTGCCTCTCGATAAATCATGCATCTTGGTGGTGTAATAGATAACAACGTGAACTCACGTTCATAGTGTCCTTAGATCGATTACCACTAAAGCCATATATTTCGTTTTCTTTACCACCATAAAAGCTTTTTTTTTAAAAAAAATATCCAGTCACACGAGAATAGCAAATTGTACACAAACACAACTTTGGTGGTCACATTAGCGCGAAAAAATATTATCATTTCTTGCAGACCAAACTGTCTACAATAAGTTAGTGAATAACATTCTTCGGTCTTTTTTATAAACAATGCCCAGTGGATTATCGTGGACAAAGCTCTACACCAGTTACCGCCAAACCGTCGATCGCCAGCTACTAGTAGCTCGTGGGAACATTGTCGATAGATAGCGTTAACGCTCCAGTTGGCTAACATTGAAATGTAAGTTTGTAGGCAATAAACAAATTAAGAATCTTTTTTTAAAAAAAGTAGTTCTTTTGGTTGATAGCTTACAGTAGGATTTAAAAACTTTACGCTAGCTCAGAAGCTTACTTTGGCGATCGCTGTTCTACACAATAATCTTAGTCACAGGTTTTTCACGAAAACAGTCTATTATTATTATTATTATTATTATTATTATTATTATTATTATTATTATTATTATTATTATTATTAGTCTAACGATAAAAGAAGGAAACAAAAAGTCACATAGTCGTAGCTATTGATAGGAATAGAAAAAGACATGTCAGATGTTTCTTAGGTTTACACATGAACGCAGTAATACGTTTATGGATTTACATATAGAATTATCATTTTATGAAACCAAGAAATGGAGTAATGAAATTTGTTTCGCCCTTCTAGGTAGAAAGGTGAGGGGGCATCTTAAATAGGATCGTTCTTGTGAGTAGACTTGTAAGTTCGATCACTATTTACAATTTGTGCTTGTTAGGAACAATTTCACAATTGCTAGGAAACAACAACCTTCATTCTTGACCGGTTACATTTTTGGCCCATACTAACAGAAAGGATGAGCATTATGTATTCATCAATTGTTTGCTATACACGTTACGTTCCAAGACAGTACGAATGAAGGTTGATACGGATGACGTAATTTTTTGTTGGTATTTCATCTGTAAAGAAAGTCGTCTCAACTCTGAGACCCAGAGAAATTGACTATTTTCATGTTAGTATATATAAGAAGAATCAATATTACAAATGATAAAAATTTCCTTAATTACATCAGCGGAAATCGAACCCAGAACCCCCTACTCTCACACAATACTGTCGAGGAAGAGGGAAAATACTCGATGTGCAGTGAATTCAGCAAATTGCACACTTTTACGATTCCAATGTTGTAATAATAACGAAACACTAATAATGATTTCACTCATGATAAAAT
The DNA here is from genome assembly GCF_964235325.1 of Thermobia domestica. NCBI lineage: Eukaryota > Metazoa > Arthropoda > Insecta > Zygentoma > Lepismatidae > Thermobia > Thermobia domestica. The sequence continues at coordinate 259,322,277 of NC_137455.1, forward strand.
AGTAAAGTGTTGTGTAGAAAGAATAGTCGAAGAAAATTCAACTTTAAATTGAAAAACAAAAAGACACGAAAACATGCAAGGGCATGAAGGAAAAACCGGTCTAAGAGAGCTTCGAACCTTAACAGGTACTCCTCTTGACTGCAATATGGTGTTTCAGAACATTGCTTTATTTTTGCAAAAGTTAACTAATTTAACGAACCTTCCTCAACACCTTATGTTTCCTATTTTTACTCGTTTAACTGAGTTTTACTCGTTTCACTCATATTTACCATTTTCCACTAATTCTTTAAGAGGGACAAAAACAGAAAAATTGAGGACAGTTAAAATCACGAAAACTCTTCGCGCGTTTTCCCTTTCCTGAAGTGAAACAATAAAGTATGGTAAAAATGTAATTTTTGGTTTTCTATCTCCTATGTGTTGTCAAATCTGTGAAACACATCAAAAATGAGCAATATTAATACACATGCTCAACCTCTTAGCTATTCAACAATTGCATGGATCCGAATAACTAGTGTATCGACAAATCATTATTTGTTATCTTTTACCAAAATACGTCATGACTTTTCTGACAACCTGATACTTCATATGTTGTTAACACGCGAGGTTCCATGATCTCGTCAATTATTCACTTACTCTCTTATGATCATCAAAACCTTTAAGGTACTTCCTGTAGATATAGAAAGATGAAATGTAGTATCCTGGCTTGGTTTAATGTGCAAGTAAAAAACAAACAAACAAAAAAAAAAGATTTCCCTCTCCTAATCCCTTACAATGGAGTGTGTTGATTCCTCAACAAAAAGACTTGAAATCCAATCAGAAACTTCATAAAACATAAAATATGTAGCAAGTCTCGACTTCGTAATATTAATATTAATAATAATAATAATAATAATAATAAGGAAATAAGAGAATTACAATACTAATTACATAAACAATACCTTCTAATAAAGAAAAATGCATGACGGAATTCGAACCCGGCTCTCTGAGATAGGAGTCTCCTGCTTTACCACTCTGCTACAAATTCCTCATGCAAAGGTAAGAAAATAGACTAGTACTTACAGAAGATAAAAATAGAAATTCCTATTTCTACACGTGTTGATACAATTCAAAGAATGCGAAAATAATGTCTGTCGTCTTTTCTTTTTTGGAAATTGGAAATTAAGGTGAGGGAGAATTGTAATGTAAATCGGGACCATTGTTGAAAACAATGAGGTAGCCTCAACTTGGAGAACGTTTCGTGATATTTCCCTCATTGACGATGGTCTATATAACTTGTTTTTGAGTTAAAGAAGGGAATCTCGAGTAAGTCATTGTGACACTCACATAAGCAACGTATCTTTATACGAGCATTCCTATTTTGTGTATAATCTTCCATGAAACGATTTTAACTAGCTAATAATTTGAGTGAAAGATGACGTGATGCGGTAGGTAGTGGTTAACACATTTAACTTCTATTCGGGATACCCGGGTTCAAATTCCCTCCAGGTTCAAACTTTTCAATTTCAATGCATACTCAGTGTGACAAGCAAAAGTTGGGGAAGTTCTGCCAATGGAGACAATCACCTGAAAATTTATTTCCAGCAGTTGTTCTAGAGTTGGCATTTTTGTCTTTCAAGCATTTTCTGATTCATGTGATCAGTGTTCTTATTTATTTAAACATACAGTATATAATCAAATAATACATTACATACACAGCAACATTGAGATTAATATATGGCGTTCATTGAACAACACGATCTGAACCATAGAGATTCATCTTAGAATGTAGAACTGTTTCGTTAGTCACCTGGTTCACTGCATAAATACCTGCAAAATTTACCTACATAAACGCTTGGTTCATTGCTAGTAACTGGTGTCAGTACCGAGAAAATTTTTGTATAAGTTGGATTGCATCTGTTAAGGCGTTTTTAAAACTGCAAATGATCTGAACCCCAAGTAATGGAGTTAGAGCACTCAGGGGGGATATACTTATGCTGGGGCTGTACTAGCTACATACCAACCAGGGGGCGCGGTGGCTCAGTGGTAGAGCGTTCACCTCCGGTGCTTGGGGTCCCTGGTTCGATCCCAGCTCGCGCCGTATGGACTTAGGTGGACAAACACCATGATCGTGAGTTTTCTCGGGGTTCTCCCGTTTCCTCCCACTTTCTTCATTCCACCATTTTCACTTATTTCTCATTATGACCGTCTCCTTTAGCCTAACCGGCATAACCGTGGGACGTTAAACTTAAAGATTTTTTTACATAACAACCACATATTTCCCAAATAACTCAGGAGCCTGTGTCAATATTTCCCGGTCTGTGAATTTTTGTGTGAAGGAATGTTGCGGGAAGGAGAAATACTTTCCTTACAAGGCACGTATTCATGTCATACCAGGTGTCATCCTGGAAAATGTGGTAGGGATCTTGGAAGGGAGGGGGAATTAATATGTCCGCCGGTGGAATTCATCTCTCAAGTTTTAAAGTGACCTTCTACATGTTTTAAAATGAAGCCTTTATGTTTGCGTTATTATTAGATAACACTTTAAAAATTGCATTTCAGGATAACCCGTTTCCATAGTAACGTCATCTTTTAAATATGACGCCCATAAATACCAAAGTTTCTTCATGCGCAAAGTCAAATAACTTCAAATTTGTTACATGTAAATGAAACTACCCTGAAATAAACGTTGTTGGGACAATTCAAGATATTCCGAATGAGCTGTGTACAATTGTTACAACTTCAAAATTAACACAACTACTCATGTGTAGTACTTTACGGGTTTTATTATGGGGCGAGGAACATTGGGCTAAAACCTTGTGAAAGGTGCAATTTCAAATAAGCTGAAGCTTTCAGGACATGTTGTTCTATGCCTATATATTATTATAATAAAAGTCTCAAAATCCCACTTGTGGAAATCAAGGTATAACATCATCAATACAGCCGCAATTCATCTCTCAGAATTTCAGTGATATTTAAGTTCTAGACGTTTTAAAGAGAGGACTTTGATCTTGCGTCTTAGGAATTGAGAATTCTCAGAATTCCTGGAATTAAAAATGTTAGAATTCTTCGATAACTCATTAGAAATATATTTTAATTATGAAGTTCATCTATGAATGAACGTGGTTTCAAAGAATCTTGCTGGTAAATATGTGCGGAAACCTGTGGATCATCACATAACAGCGAGAAAACTTCTTTCCGAACTTTTTGGTGATATTTCTAAAAACTCACATGGAAAGTAAAGCATAGTTGAACAGGAAAATGGTAACGTCATAAGGGGTTTGCAGCTTTCAGATATCAAGTTAAAGAAAAGAAGTCGCGTAACGACGACACAAATACAGTATTTTCTCATGTTCATATTGCTTCGAATATGAGAGAGTTTACATAGTTCAAGGTTACGTGGCAATACATGGAGATAGTGGATCTTATGATTTTTTTTTCACATGATCTGTGAGAACTAGTAATGGTTGCTTTACCTTACGGTATTAGAATAATTAGTGAAGTACCTCTTCACTCTTAATCTGACCTATTATTCGAGCATGATATCTTGGACCTTGGCCGAAATGGAGCACGAAAAATCAAAGCATCCAGATTTATAAGGCTGATTGGGTAATTAATTAATCATCCATACAATTTTGTACTTTCAGATCTGATGAGGCACTTCTAAACGATACTGTAAAATAAAATAAAATATTTTTTAAAACAAAATAGCACAAGAAAATTAGGAAAACCAAAAATGGATAAAACGATTGCGATCTTGGCCAATAATTAGTTTTTGGATCAGAGGCCGTAAAATTTTTGAACGGCTCCTAAATCGATTTCTACGGAATAAGTACATCATGCTGAGTTAACTGATAGCCTGGGTTTGGCTACAGTATATGTAGTTCTCCAGAAATAAGGCCTACAAGAAAATTTTTGACTGAAATATATTGCATCTTTTGATTTAAAAAAACGCACTGATATGATTTTTTCTTAATTGCTCTTGAATTGGTTAGAGTATAAAATGAAGCAAAATCTATGCTGGAAATGAAGAGACCACACAAACAAACATAATCAGCTTCCAGATTCAAGATCGAAGAAAGAACAGAATGATTTCAAACGAGTGTACATAACAGTGTGTAATTCCACTAATCCTGTGGCACACAACAACAATTAATCTTCATATTAAGGCAGTTTTCACTAAAAGTATTGAGAAGAATTGCTGTGCAATCACTGGAAAAGAGCTTGAATTATTCAGGTAGTTCAAGGAGGATCATATCGAGTAACAACAAACAAATCTTTGACCTCGTAGTGTGAAAAACATAAGGTTGAAGCTTTGTAAGTCTGCAAGAAAAACAATGAAGACAAGGGTGTCTGGTACCATTCTACAGCTTAAAGCTGATTGTTTCTTGCTTACAAAAATGATTATTGCTTCAACATCCCAGCATTGATCTAGAGAAGTAATCGCCAAACAATCAATTGGATGCTACTAGTAGCTCGCGGTTACATTTCAGGTAAATCACGTTAACGCTTCGGTTGGCTAACCTTGAAATGTAAGTTTATAGGCAATAAACAAATGTAACACTTTTAAGAAAAAAAGTTGGTAATTCTTTTGGTTGGTAGCTCACAGTAGCATTTAAAAACGGCACGGTGCCTCTGAAGCTTCGTAAGTTTGGCGATCGCTGATCTAGAGGGTGTCCTTATCATGTATGAATTTTCACCAGTTCTAATTTTACTATTTCACCTGGACGAATCCATGATTTTGCCCTAAAAAAATGTGTCTATGAAAATTTCAGGGAATGTCGGAAAAGTTACACAAGAGGATGAAAAACCCACAGAAGATAATATCTGTGCAGGAAGTTGGAAAGAGAGAAAAAAATCGAAATGGAAGACAAGGAAAAAATGGAACAGGAAGACATTGATTCAACACAACTCGTACTTACTAGCACTGAAGCACCGATCACACACAAATCTGTTCTTCTTACTTTGTTGCTATGCTTGGTGCCATGGTGGAACTCCAAGCGCTGCAAAAGCTGGCGCATATGAACACAAATATATTTTTGTCTACAGAATTCAGCATAAAATAGAGTCAGCAATTTTGAAGTACGTTGAAATTCACCTTGCTTCTGACAGTAGGACATAAATCATTAAAGATGTCAATGTCGAAAAAAAGACCAAGAAACAGTCCACCAATAAAAATAGAATATATATATTCTGACTCTGCCAACATAAAAATGGCACAATGAAGAGTCTTCTATCCCATTTAAAAATCAAAAATAGTTACTATTTATCTTTCGGGAAAAAACCTCCTTCATGCAAGTAAGTTAAGAAACGATTAGTCGCCAGCTGGAGGTCAGAAACAAAATCTTAGGAGGAGATGACAATGAGTTGAAGAGTACTCATGAAGAAGCAGGTACAAAAATAATACTTATAATACAGTTTTTATGTAACATTTCAAGGGATACAGACCATCCACATAATCTCCTAATACTCGTATACTAACGTCTATTTTCTGTCTGTGTTGTGGTCTAGTCACTTACTTGCAGATACGAAGTTTGTTACAGGAGTTGGAACTAACAAGAGGACGATAGATATTCATACTATTGGTGCCTCTTTTGTACTTCTTACAGTAGAAGTTTCACTTAGGCTTCGTGCTATCTCAGAATGTGCAATTACTAGAACATTTTGAAGGAAGTCTAAGAAGTTATTTGGAAAGCATTTGAGGCGCTGAATCTGGGAAATCTTGGTTCTAGTCGGTGTAATATGCAGCTGATGATAGGATTAATGAAAAGTCAATTTGTTATGTTTATGTGTCTTAACATTAAAACTGAAGATGTTGCGAACCTACTCACGACAAGATACGTTTAAGACTCAGGTGTTTATCCAACCAGAGCCGTCCTTACACCTTTCATTAAAAGAGTTCACTTGCCAATACTGGTTTGGAAAAGTGTCAGAAAATCACAACCAAATTTGCCAAACTCAATAGATTATGGATGGGAACAAGAAAATAAGATGAAACGAAGATTGTTGCTATGCACACTACTTTACACACCACAAACTATATTACAGCTGATTAGTTGTAGTTACACAAAAACTAAAATTTTTTGGCATGAAGATGTTGAGCCAATTTCCTGCGACGTACAGAACTGTGTCTTTATGACGAAGATAAAGATGTATGTTGTAACAATAACTTACAAAGGGAAAATTCATTATATGAATGTGATGAGTCTTTCAACAAACGTTATGCTTTAATATGGCATTTGTTTTCCCATATAATGAAACCAATTGTTGTTATAGTAAACTGAAGAAACATAAATTGTGTAGAAATAGACTGTGTAGCGGCCATATAGGTGACATTACATCTTAATTTCCCCAAGTGAGATTTATGGAACTATTATTATATTAATACATAGGCATAAGGAAACAAATTCCGAAAATTTCAGTTTGTGATTTCGAATTTCTATCTTTCAGAAGATTTTACACCAATATTTCGGGCTTCATACTAAAAACAAATAAAGCACTAGAACTACCACGCATAAAATAGATCTGTTGGTTATTTTTAAAGATGCGACAATTGTAAACAGCTGATTTGAAAGCTCTTGAGTTGCCCAACAACGTTTATTTTAGGGCAGTTTCGTCTACATATAGCAATTTCAGTTATCTGACTTTGCACATAAAGAAAAGGAATCGAGAATACTTAATTTTGGATTTTATGGACGCCATATTTATAAGATGGCGTTACTATGGCACCGAGTTGTCCTTAAATGCAATTTCTATTATATTATCTAAATATTGACAGAAGCACGTAGTTTTCATTTAAAATCTAAAATCAACTTGAGATGAATTCCGCCAGCGGACATATTATCCCCTCACGGCCTTTACCACATTTTTCGGGATGAAACCTGTTATTATGCAATTACGTGCCTTCCAATAAAGGTATTCCTCCAACCTAAAACAGCCCTTCACGTAAAAACTCACGAACTTAGAACACACGAGTTGTGCTGTTGGACTACAACTTAAAAGTCGTTCGCTGGGAGTCTAGTCGATTTGTATCAATTTACTGAACATTGTTTAACTCAAATTTTAATCCGGGGACCGCGGTGGCTCAGTGGTAGAGCGTTTACCTCTGGTGCGTGGGGACCCTGGTTCGATACCAGCTCGTGCCAAGTGAACTTTGTGGTGGACAAATACCGTGTCCATGGGTTTTAACGGGGTTCTCCCGTTTCCTCCCACTTTATTCATTCCGCCATCGTATTCATTTCTCATCACCACCGTCTCCTTAAGCATAGCCAGCATAATTGTGGGACGTAAAACTGAAAGATTTCAATTTTCACTTTCAAGCTTGCTTTTACCTAATAATGTTCGAACTCTTTCTGTGGATTTCTCACTTGGCAAGGAACGAATTGTTAAAAAATATTTCATAGACGTAAGTATGTTATCCGGCAGCTGACAGCATTTCTCCGAGCAAGTCGTTGTATGGAGGAAAATTGTCACACTAGAATACGAGGTTCACACCAACAATATGTGTCGTTTTGCTCTAAAGTCCACACTTTTTGTCATTTCAGGAAAGCAACTGCAGTGTCGGAGACCTCCATCCTTCATCTCTAAGCAATGCTGGTTTCTGCTTACTAAGTGGCAGCAGTGCCTGAACGAGTAAGACGTGTTTCTGATATTGCCCAAGGATACGGATTTTTCGGTTGAAGAGTAACGGGTAATTATGAAATCCCTCGCCGTAGCTGGACACTGCAGACGATAGTCATCGCTAATTGGAGAGAGTGTGTGGTGATAGTGCTCTTGCAGAAAACACTCTTAGGGAGTGGGTGCGTAATAACGATCAAAAGCTGGGTGAACAGATGTGAAAGATGAGCAGAGGTTTGGACGACGAAAAACAGCATCAACTGACGCTAACATTGCCCGTGTTGAAAATTTAATCATAGAAGAAAGGCGTGTCACCATGCTGGAGATTTGAGGCTAACAATGGGAACAGTAGGACGAATAATTACAAATGAACTGGGCCTATGGAAAGTCTCTTTCCTCTGGGCTTCACAAATGCTTAATAACGATCAAAAAGAGGCAAGAATTCGATCTAGTGTTGCAAATTTGATACGCTTCAGAAGAGAGGAACGCATTTCTTCCAAAGTGCTGTGATAATGGATGAATCACAGATTCCGCTTTCCAACCCTGAAATAAAAAGGAATCGATACAGCGGAAACGCACATTCACCAACCCCCAAAAATTTTTCTCTAATGAGAAGGTGCCATACGCTATCTTCTGGGATCCCCAGGGTCTGATATTGTCCCACTTTCTTTCGAAAAGTCATACAGTTACCGTCGAGTATTTTCGTACACTTTTGGATACAGAATGTTTGCAAAATTGACTAAGAAACGACTGCAAATGGCAATGTCATGCTACACATCAACATCGTGCTAATGTTGGGACCTCATTCTTGGCTGACTTCGGTACGGAACTTCTGCCACACCCCTCCTACTTACCAGAATTGCCCCGACTGACTTCTGGTTGTTCCCAAGTTTCAAGGGTTTTCTCCGTGGATGCCATTTTAAATGTAAATCATCCCTAGAAAGTTATATTGTCCAGTATCTGAAACATACGTTCAAAGATGACTATGTCACATGCTACACAAAATGGATAGCAGAGAGATGGCAACTGTGTGTCAATAAAGAGGAAAAGTTTGTTGAGAAATAGACACAGGTTAGTTCTCTATATTTCCTTGTTCTTGGAAATTAGAACGAAACACCACGTACTTTTGGTACGTACCTCGTATATTTTTGCATATGTAGGAAAGAGAAGAAAACAGGTATGTTCGGCCCCCTCACACTTTTCTTTGTAATGGCGGCGTCAACTTGGCAGCCGCGCGAAATTACTCATAAACCTTTAAAATTTTATAACTTTTGAATTGATCAAGATTAAAACACCATTTTTGAGCCAAATTAATGGAAGTAAATGTTACACTATATTGAAAGGTAAAAAAATACTATTTTCTCCCCATTTGTAAAATATGTGTTAGAAATGACAAAAAAAATGTCATTTTTAAATACAACTACAAATTATATGAAAACTAATAGAGATGTGAAGAACATCCCGAAATAAACATAAATGCGTAGCAGTCCTAGGTAATTTTCCGCTCCGTATAACGGCATCATTTGCTGTTTCCCTTTCTCCAGAAAGAACAACCCTTAAAAGCCACGATGATAATGTTCGCTAATGTTCGAAATTTGGGTTCTTGTATTTGACAACAATCAAGCAATTCATACTGGGATCTGTTTGACCATTTGCTTTAGCACCGTCCATGTGATCTTAAACTAATGCGACCTAAACATGATTTATGAATGTAGTATTCAAATAGAAGGTAAATACAAACTACCTCCATCATGAAGTCTGTTTCCAACAGGAAATATTTATTTCAAATAATATAGTTATGACAGATTTTTTCCACCCCTCGAAACTTACCCCGTGCAATTGCACGTGTTGCACATATACGGTAGAGCCGGCTCTGTAAAACAGCTTTCACACGGTGTCATAAATCACTGCTCTTTTGTTTGTTACAAAATGTACTAGTTCGTGACCTGATACGATTTCACATGCCGATAACTCAAGTTTCGAATGCAAGTTACTGTAGCCTGAAGTTCACTTCTGCGCTTATTTTGTTAATCAGTACTAGCATTAAGTACTCTTATATTATATTTAAATATTTAAAGTATTTGAGATATACTCAGTGCAACGATCCTGGGGTTTCAAAGGCCACCGAAATTGAACTTTTTTTTTTTTTTTAATATTCCAAATATTAGTATTTTTCACACGTAATTATATGTATTTATTGTAGTTTGTACTCATTCCTCCTTCGGATCTACCCCCATTCTGAATGACCTAGACCCTATCCACTGTATATATATATATGGAAAAAAAACACATTGATTCAAAGGCACAATAAAGATATCGGAGTCATTCGAAAACACGTAGGTAGTACACGTAATAGGCATTAGATACATATCACATTCATTATACTCACAGATCCCAGTATTCCGGGCAAAATCCCGGAATTCATATTCAAATTTCTGCCTGCCCATCGAATTGAAACAACTCTTTAAGTTGCTTGCTTTAACAACAATGCAAGCGAGTGGGAAACTACAGAGATGTTTTCACAAATTTGTTTGGCTTCTTTCTTTCACTTTTGGCTAGGTCATGCGTGTATATATGTGTGTGTCTATGTCTGGGTATAACAAACGATTCTACGAACTCGAAATATTTTAACAACTGGTTCTAGCGAACCGACTGAATAGCACCACTGTCTATACTCCTACAATATTGTTTAACGCAATATTAAAAACTTTAATGTAAAAGCTCACAATAGGTAAATAATGTACCGCAGTGTCCTCCACCCCTGAATATATTACTCTAAATGCAAACTGCTAAATATAAGTTAATATACATGTAATCGTAAAGAAACGTTGAGAAACCACAATGTAAATGTTTTCAAACTGCATGAAAACACTGATCTATCCTTAAAACTAAGGAATATATTCTACGGTGTGCATGTCAAAGTGGTTTAATTCTACCATCCTGGTAATACTGCTTTATGTCGCAGCATTGAAGTATAATCAGAATTGGCGCAGAAAGTTTGGAAACTCAAGTGTAGTGTTGCGCGTAATCATTATTATCATAATAGGTAACTTATTCTGCTATCATTGGCAGGTCACTTGCCGCAACTGAGAAGCTTCCATGCTTGACGGTCATCAGCTCACCCCTGCTTCCTCACGTAGATGTTTCTGTTTTGATACCGTCCATCAGCTGCAGCCTCCTTTGCCCCATTCCTCTCTTTCCTGCCACCATACCCTCTAGTACGCCCTCATGACACAGTCCCTTCTTAGTCAATGTTCCAACCAGTTTATCTTCCTTTTTTCAATTACATCTAAAATTCTTCTTTTCTCCCTCACCATTTCTAACAATCTTTTCGTTTCCCGTTTGACCCAGCTAATTCTCTCCATTCTTCTCTACACTTCCATTTCAAAGCCTCCAGTCGTTTTTCATTACTTTTGCGTAATGTGCAATACTCTACACGAAGCATTTTATGAGTCCTTTTCCTCAACTCTTTATTTAAGGGCCCACAAAATAGACGACCTTTTTTCCTCTTCCTCCTTTTCTTCGTAGCTTCTTCCGCCATTCCTGTACTTGTTTTTATTTCACGGTCGCATTTCATATCGCTAATAATACTACCCAGGTATCGAAAACTGTCACCTGTTCTACTTTCTCCCTTCCTACTTCTGTATTTGAGACTGACCGACCGATTCAATCACCATGGCTTTTGTCTTTCTAACATTCATTTTCACCCATTTTCAGCCCTTCTTCAAGTCTTCTAACATCTTAATGATTTTCTTTTCAGATTTCGCCCCAAGCGTCGTATTATCTCCAAACCGTATACACCTAATCATTCTATCTCTTACTGATATACCGTCTTGATTATGTAAGCTCTCCTTCACTATCTCTTCCAAATAGGTATTAATTAATGTTGGCGAGAAACAACATCCCTGGAGAACTCTCCTTTCAATTGCAGTCTCCTCTGTTATTTCCTCCCCTATTGTAACATTTATGTACTTGTTGGTTCGTATATAAGTATCTTATGAGTCTTCGATCTTTCCATTCCAACTCAACCTTTTTTGGAACTCCCAATAATTCTCAGTTCATGTGGTCAAAGCCTATTCTAGATCAATAAATAAAACATGCACCTCTTTCCCTCTTTCTATAAACCTTTAATTGATTACCCTTAATAATCCAATTGCATTTCTTGTGCCCTTACTTCTTCTAACCCGAACTGTTCCTTTTCAGTTTGTTCATTTGTTCTTCCATACAACTTTCTATTCAGTGGTCGAAGCATAATATTTGCTGTATGCGATACGAGACTGTGCATGCGTGCATTGACAGCCATGGGGGACATTTCGAACATCTATTCTGACTCCACTAGAGGCAGGGGTGTAGCCAAGGGGGGGCCCACCGGGGCCGGGCCCCCCCAAATGGTTTCCTGCCCCCCCCAAACGACCAGCTTTTAAAACATCATAGTAAAATTATCTCGCTTCATTCATTTAAAAGTAACAAAGTTCATTGACAATTAATAATTTATGGTAAAATAGTAAGGAGAAATATTGTTTTTTTTTCCATACCGATCGAAAAATAATATAGTATCTCTTCCTTATACCGATCGAAAAATAGGATACTTTTTTTTCGTGACAGCAGATTACACAATTTACTGCGATTTATATTTGACAGTTTGAAGACAAACGTTTTAACAAGGTACTACAAAATAAAAGCCATAAAACAAAGGTATTAAACTGATTTGTAAGTACAGTATATTTTTATAAGCTTTAACAAGTGTTTTAAAAGACATAGAGGATGGAAAATTTGGCGAGAAACAATGCTTTTATTCAATTTGGATTTCATTCGCTCTCTCTTTTATTTCTATTCAGTGTAATAAAATAATTATGTTTTTTTAGTCACGAATAATAAATATTTTTGTCAGGAAACTGTAAAGAAATTAAGTGAAATTTCAAAGAAAATCAATCTTGTGTATACAAGGTACTAAATTTAAATATAAAGGTAACCAAGAAAAGTTTTGTTGCTTTTTCACCCACCACCTTCGAACATTGATATGTCACCTAACCTGGAAGATCAAAAATAGTCCCCATCAGCATCGACGACCTTCTGAAAACGTTCTGGAAGGCCATGGAATCCATCGCGGTAGAACTTGGTGGGCCGTGAAACGAAGAAAGTATCAGGTGCATTTTGGACTTTTACTAGGGATTGGCGTCCTCTAAGGTGATTGTTCAAAGAATGGAACAGGTGATAATTGGACGGTGCAATACCCGGGGAATATAGTGGTTGCAATATTGTTTTCCATCCAAGGCGAAAAATGGTGTCCTAAGTCATCTTAGCCACGTGGGACTTAGCGTTGTCCCGTAAACGAGGACGCATTTGCAATTCAGAAGCGATGGCTCCAGAGTTTTGAGTTTTTGCTGAGCACAGCTCAACTGCTGACACTACACAGTTGCATTGATACTCTGACCAGCTGGTAGCAGTTTCCGATGCACGATGCACCAAACACACAGAAGGACCTTATTCTGGTACAGTGCTGGTTTCTGCTGTTTTGAAATCGGTTCATGGGATGCTAACCAATGATGACGGCTCCGTGGAACTTCGTATAGGACACACTTTTTATCACATGTCAACGCCCTGTCCAGAAATGGCTCCGAAACAGTAAATAAACACAGGCGACTGCCGCGTTGCCCTCTGGCCCGGAGTCAAAATATGTGAGACCCATTGACCCAACTTGTAGTGCTTCACAAGTTGATGGATGTGCTGCCGAATGGTTTCTCCACACACTGAATTGTAGTCCCAGTTCCTCTTCGTACATGTGTTCGTCTTCTGGCACGTGGTGTTTTCGGGTGTTTCGTCATCGTCCTTAAACTTGTTAAACCATCGCTGCAATGCCCGCGTCGTCACGATACCCTCACCAAAGGCCTGGCATATCGTCTGTCCCGCTACAGCGGCGTTTGACCTCCATTTGAACTCGTTCAGCATACATGCTCTTATGACGCTCTGTGGATGTCCCATGTTCCCTCTGTCTTTACGCAAGTTCACGGTGTGTCTGAATTGCCACAACCAGGCAGTATGTTGGATATACCCACACCAACAACTGACGTTCGCCTTATCTACACTCGCATTCAACTCACGGTGTGAGGTCCAATTGAACACAGACTTCCACGAAAAGGGACAGAACTTTCTTGGTTACCTTTATAGTTATGCACAAAAGTATAGCGTTTGGTCCCGGGCGGTAGTTCTTGATTAAGCATAATAAAAACTATCTTGAATATAATTTATGGATAATAATAATAATAATAATAATAATAATAATAATAATAATAATAATAATAATAATAATAATAATAATAATAAGAAGAAGAAGAAGAAGAAGAAGAAGAAGAAGCTAAAATAGTGTCTTTAGTTTTCCAGAAGAAAACAAAAATTTTCCTTTCTTTCAGACCTCAAAAACACTAGCAGCAACACTTTTTTGGGGGGGGGGGCTTTGTACATTGTAGCTGGCCCCCCCTTCAAAAACGACGGGCCCCCCCTACACAAACCTGCTGGCTACACCCCTGACTAGAGGTAAGTACAATGTGTACTGTCCTCGTACGTATGTTGGCTATCAGGTTACTCATATTGAGAGCGACGTGTATATTGCTGATCATCGTTACTTCACAGCGCACCATTCGTTTACCGGGCGTCTCGCCTGACCGCCCGGACTCACCACTGTGTGTTTGTTGTCTTTCTTTTCTGTTCAAAGGGACCGCGGTAGCTCAGTGGTAAGCGTTCACCTCTGGTGCTTGGGATCCCGGGTTCGATTCCAGTCCCCGCCAAGTGAACCTTGTGGTGGACAAATACCGTGTGCGTGGGTTTTCTCGGGGTTCTCCCGTATCTTCCCACTTTCTTCATTCCATCATTTCATTCATTACTTATCATCACCGTCTCCTTTAGCCTAACCGGCATAACCATGGAACGTAAAACTCAAAGATTTCATTTCATTTCTTTTCTGTTCAGTAATTGGTTTTGTGCTTCTTTTTCGTATTTCTCCAGGAACTCTCACGCGCGATGGCTGCGTATCAGGCACATATCGTCTCGGCCAGGATGCAGTACCATTAACTACCAGGCTGATCCTTCTCGCTAAGACAGTTCTGTCTGCGCAACTACCTAATGTACCATTTTGCTCATGTTTATAGCCACATTTAATTAGTTTTGATTTCACGAATCACTTTAACCCGCAGTTTGCGCACATCTTTCTGTTCCGTTTCAATCGTCAGGATTTGATTTTCGATTCCAATTTGGCACCCCTGTCACTCGTACATGACGCAGAATTCGACAACATGCATTTTATTTCCTCTTGATGTCACGATTCACCTCCCGGAGTTTGTGCACATCTTTCAGGTTCACCCTCTATACCATATCATATATTATTATATTATAGGGTGTATATCATATATGTACTATATATATCAGAATATATGCCACTGCTGTGGTTGTACAGTATCAATTTTTAGGATTGAAAAAAATCATTATTTTACTCCAAGACACGAATGAACTTTTATACTGGCGCAAATCATTTTGTCCTCTCTCGATTGTTACATGTCTCATCTTTAGACATGTTTTTACGTTAAAGACTAATAATATTGAAAAATTATATTTAAATATGATTGAATATTTATTTTTATTAATGGGGCACAAAAGCGGCGGTCAAATTTTGACCCATTCACAAGTAAAATTTTAATTATAAATATTAAAGGTTCATAGGTAATTTCACGTGGGCGTCATTGTAAGAAAGTGGAGAAGGATGTATGTAAACATTCAAGACAGCAATTTCCTTCGCTATATATGTCCGAATATATTTCAATAACCATTTCCTTTATACTATGACTTGCAGAGAATAGCTGTCAGCCCCGGAACTAATAAGTAGTTAAACAGGATAACTGATTTAGAATTTTACAAGTATGTTTCAATGAAGATCATTATTTCCCTGCTTTTAATCGTATGACGATCTGAAGAAATTCGCAGCCGATACTGTTTTTCTTTCTTCTCTCAGCGACTTGTAAAGAGGTTTGGGGTTTTAGCATGGTTTAACCTGCAGCTTTTCCTCTACACAAGTTGAAAATCAGCAATCTTCAATAACACAACCACACATGCGCACACACAAAATAAAAGTTGTGTGCACCGAACCCCAGTGTATGGATTCGATGTATTTTGCTACACAGAATTCAAATTTTGAAACCCCAGGACGATCGATAGTGTCAATTTTGTTTTATGCGAAAAACTTGAGTGATTTTGGATAGGGAGCATACACGTAAAACAGCCATACACATACAACAACAACAACAACAAAAAGTTCTGTGCGGCGGACTCCAGGGTTTATTCGGTTACGCCGATCCAAATTTGGAAACCCCGGGACGATTGACCGTGTCAATTTTGTTTTATGGCGAAAAACTTGAGTGATTCTGCATAGGGTGGACACACGTTTTTCGTCCATAAAACAAAATTGACACGGTCAATCGTCCTGGGGTTTCCAAATATGGAGGAGGTAAAACGTGCCCTAGAACGAGTGGGAGACAGAAGAGAGAGAACCATATTGTTCAGTGTTGATGTAAAGGCAATGTTTCCGAGCATCAAGAGGGAATACGTGTTAAAAACAATAGAAAAAGAAATGAAAAATAAAATTATAAGAAAATGGAAAAAGGAGAAGGTGTTGAAGGCCCTAAAACTGATATGGGTGAATAGTGTATGCATGATTGGTGAAAAATTGGTGAGAATAAAAGAGAGGCTAAGCATAGGTTCGAGACTGAGTCCGGTACTAGCAGAGATTGTAATGAACACGTGGGAACAGAAAGTAAAAGAAGAGGACGACAAAATCTTATAATGTTTTGTAGATATGTAGATGATTGCCTTGGAATATGGAAAGTAACTAAGAGACAGTTAGAGAAATTTCTTAAAATAACTGAGGACGAAGAAAAAGAGATTAGGCTAGAAATGGAGATAGAAGAAGAGGAAAATGAACTTCATGGACATGACTATAGAGAAAATTGGAGGAAAATTCGAAACGAGATGGTACAGGAAAGAATGCGATGCCGAGATATATTGCCACAAGAAGAGTGACGTAGACAGGGGAACTAAGAAGAATTTTATACAGAACATGAAAAAGAGAATAGAAATGATAGATAGCAACAAAGAAAGAAGGAAAGAAGACAGAAATACTGTACCACTTATTAAAGGGAAACGGATACAGAAGAGAATATTTAGAAGAAAGAAAGAGAGGAAGAAAAGAGGACGAAGCAGAGAAAGAAGGAAAAGGATGATTTGGTATTGAAACTTTAGGCGAGAAAACGGAGATCCTGAAGAACCTGTTAAGGAAGGAAGGGATTAAAACCTACAGAAAAGGAGGAAAGAGGATAATAGACTTAGTGAGAGAGAAGAGAAAGAAGAAAGAAAAGGAGATAAGATCAGAAGAGGAAGAAGTAGTGTACCAGGTTAATTGTAAAGAGTGCGATATGAAGTACATAGGGGAAACAGGAAAGAGATTAGAACAAAGGATAAAACAACGTAAGTACGATGCTAGACTGAAAAGAGAGAACAACGCAATATATAAACACATAAGAGATAGATGTGGGGCGTGAGATAGATTGGAAAGGAATAAAAGGATTAGAAAGGGAGGAAGGGGTGTGATATAAAAGTGGAAAGAAGCCCAGTGGATTAAGAAATATGGGAAGGAAAAGTTGACGAATTGGTCTAGTAAACTTGTAATACATGAATTATGAGAAAAGATGATAGATAAAACAGAAAGAAATAATTAAAAGGATCAACACGAGCTGTTGGAGCAGGTGTACTATGGAGAACAGCAGATGGGCAATAGTGAATAGAAAGTGTAAGTGACAAACACCTAATTAAAAATTTCATAACAGGTGCGCAAAAAGAGAAAGTGACTAGTGATTAAAAATTTACTTTTTAGACCCAATTAAAAGTTTAGGTTTTGTAAAGAGAAAGTGGGCGTGTCTTGTATTCAGATTGTATATAAGCTGTCAAAATTGGATATTTCTCTCATAATGTGTCTGAGGAAGGCTGTTAAAAAGATGAAACTGTAACACAAATATATAATCTTAATATATATATATATATATATATATATATATATATATATATATATATATATATATATATATATATATATATATATATATATATATATACTGTTTTGGTCAGTTGGAGGTTTATTAACAATCTTGAATTTTCCAAAGCTACAATGAATAATTTACAAGAGTTGATCTGTCTCAAAGCAGGGCTGAAAAAGTCATTTTAGTTGATCTTTTTTAAATAGATTTTTTTATTTAAATTGATTTTTGATTTAAATCACTTGTACTTATTCAAAAAAAAAAAAAAAAACGGAATAAAATGTAAATGATGTTCTTTTTCTTAAGTGGTAAACTAAAGGAGTTTTAGGTTCTTTTATTAGGTGACGTTAGAAGAATAGTGAAATAAAAAAAAAATTCCTGATATTTGTGTTGTGTTTTCTGCAAGGTGTTTCTCACGTGACAGTTACTTAGTATTACCTGACCAGGATACAGTGCAGTTTTGGGAGGATGGTGCTGTTGTGTTTACATCAGTTACTTGGCAAGCGCGGTGGGACAGGGGAGCGTAGAGTTTCACTCTGCAGTGTCAGGGGAGCATATGCGTGAAGTGGTTTATTATGAACAGGACAAAAAGAACTGTGATAGATTGATTACAAGTAATCCGGTTAGAAACACTGCTGCTTGCATTTTAGTTCCAAAAGCGGCCGCCCGCACTTGTTCGCTGGTCAGGTAATAGCAGTACAGTATTGTTTACGCAACATCTAAGAGGAGATGTGGTCACCATGATCTTGTTAAGTCAATTGACAATGATTGGGCGAAAGAAAGATAATATGTAGTAATCTTAATTTTTCTTTTTGAACATCTTAATCAGTAAACAACCGAAGTAAAATATACAATGTAGACTATGTTACAATACTGCAAACTGCAATAAGTTTCTATTGTTTTTTAAAAGTGTTTTGTTCATAAATTGAATATATTTTATAAAACTACTTTCATCGTAATTTCCTAATTACGAATATCTTTTGCTTTAAAACTGTAAAATTATTCAGGATAAAATTGCATATGAACATGAACTGTACATGAATGTTCGATTTCAAGTTATTTGCACTTAGTATACAAAGATAATAGTGTAATATATAAGATGTTTTAGTAGTAAAACGTTTCTAATCAAAAATTGTTTGTTCTTAAATATTTTCCACTTTTCTTTCTATTTATTAACGAGTAGCTGAAATACCCGTACTTAGCATGAGAGGAATAGCTTAATGATAAATATTTGGAAGGTGCATTTGAATCGAAATATTAAAAACCCAAGTCGGCCCAAATGTTAATTATCGTCCAAAATTCATTTCAAACGATGCAGCTGTCATTGTTATTATACTTCTTCTATCCTCAGGAAACGCATTTCAATCAAAGAGTACGACAAATGATGAAACAGTCAGGTTAATCCAACTCCTAACTTTAAAAATTAATTTTAAACGGCTCAACTACTTTCGGCGCACGTGTCAGTTTATTTTCAATAAGGAGTTTATATACCGAGCTCTATTTCCCTAATATGAGAAGATCGTGAGATACTCAATTTTTAGTGTGCCTGTTTGACTTCCCTATTCCCCTTAGGATACGCATTTTAATGAAACTGACGTGACAAAGACCTAGTTCGAGTCCGATGTTATTCATTTTACACAGTTAAGCTCTTTTCCTGTGATATTGGGAGAGAAGGCGATGTTATTTTAATATCTTAAGAAAAGCATATAGCAATTGCCTCCTCTATCACAAGTAGAATTTTCTAAAACACTGGGGCACGTCTCCATTTATTTCTCATAAAGTTTTTATATGCGAAGTTTTATCGCCTAAATTTGAGGGACTCGTCAGATACTCTTGGCATACATTTTAAACACCTACCCCCCACCCCCTATGATATGCATCGTGAAAATGACATAAAATTCCGGCTCGAGCGAAGTTTATGTTCAACGATTCACTTCGAAGGATTCAGCCGTTTTCTTGTGGTGACGAGACAGGCAACGTCGATTTGAATGAGTAAGGGTTCTTTTTAAGAGATTTTCCTTTCCCCTCTCACTAGAAGTGGAATTTTCGGAAGCGCCGTGACTCGTGTCAAATTATTTTTAATGTAGATTATACACACACACCGAATTTCATCTTCATAACTTGAGAGGCTCCTGAAAATCTCAATTTTTGGCATAAATACTAAATCATCATCTTTCCTTAAGGTACACATTTTAATCAAAGCAACACGATAAAAACCGAGCTTGAAGTAAATACTATCTTTGCTTAAAAAAAAAAAAAAAATCATTTGAAACTTCAAACTACGGTAAACAGGCTGATATACGATACTTAACATTCTGAACTGAAAATTGAGAGTATTGACTGTTAAGTGGATTCAAATTTTCTCCTCAAATCTCTTGTACAATATGAAAAGATTAAATTAAGCATTAAGTCAAAAATTTACGGATCATTAACTTTACTGTACTTCTAATATATATATATATATATATATATATATATATATATATATATATATATATATATATATATATATATATATATATATTCTTAAATTTCCATTATTAAGTTTCTACTATCACACATCACGAATTAAAATACTAATTTCAGTTTGACATTCGATAAGTGTTCAAGAATGGCAAGAAACACTGTATTTTACTTCTGTTTTACGCAAAATAAATTTGAATTAAATCATTGATTCTTTTTTTTTTTTTTTTTTTTTTTTTTAAATCATCCGATTTAAATCAATCAACTCTGTCTCAATGTAAAGTTTAGTTTATAATGAATCTTATTTAGTTTACAATTGCAGAACGACGAAACATTAACCTCCCAAAAATTTCTTAAATTATACATTCTTCCTGGCTGATACCGAATAAGTCAATGTTGAAAAAAGAAAAAGAGATATGATGAAAAACAAGGAATTTTAGGAATGATCAAAAAAATGGATCAAAAGATTATGATCTTGGCCAAGAATTTTAGGAATGATCTAAAAATACATCAAAAGCTTGTGATCTTGGCCAATAATTAGTTTTTGGATCATGGCCCACAAAATTTTTGAACGACCCCTCAATTGAGCTTTTGTATTTTTTACGGAATAAGTACATCATAGTGAGTTAAGTAATATTTTGGCTACACTATATATAGTTCTTCAGATATAAGGTCCACAAGGTTGCCTAAAATATATTGGATCTTTTGATCCAATAAGACCTAAATCAGGTGTACATATTTTTAATAGGCTTAGATATTTAGCAAATTTTCTAGTAGGAAGAAGTGAAATTTTGTAGCACTATCGCCAGTAAAGATATCTAGGGAATCGTATGAGTGCAAAATTCGATATTTAGTTTGTGACCGTTGTTATATGTGTCTCATTTTTGTGAAATAAGATTACACTACTTCATGTTAGTATTCAGTTTGTAATGAAAAACAAGTTTCAAAAATTGCAAAATGACGACATGTTAAGCTTCCAAACATTTCTTCGGTTGTACTTTCTTCGTAATGAATAAGTTATTGTTGTGAAAAGAGAAAAACATATGACAAAACACAATATTTTAAACGGGTGTATAATTTTAAACTGGCTACAGTATTTCGAGCATTTTTTAGTAGAAAGAGGAAGAAATTCTTCTAATACTATTCTCAGTGAATATATTTCGGGAACGATATGAGTACAATTACGACATTTTGTTCGTGTCCATTCTTCGAAGTAGCATATCTTTGTAGAATATGGTGGAATTATTTCAAAGTAAGATTCAGTTTTTCATGAAAATACATTTCAATAATTCTAGAACGAAGATCTGTTAAGTTCTCGAAGACATTGCTTCCTTTATACATTCTTCGTAACTAACATAGTACATGCCACTGAAACTTAAATGTACAGAGTGGTTGCGAAAGTCATGAAAACGGCCATGAAAGTCAAGAAATTTAGCTTTTGGGTCATGATTTTTTTTTATCCGTACAAATATAAGTAGAGACTGAAAAATTTTGTTCAATAAAACGTCAAATTTCACCACCAAAAATGTATATGGTCGCCTTTACACGCTACCAAATCGCAAGCAAAGCACGGTTCTATTGCATGCATGAAAATTTGACCTAATTCGCACCCAAATTCGCTCTTGAGATTGTCCTTCAGCTGGCATCATTGAGCAGTGGCGCTGCAAATCGCATCGCATCGCCGAAACCACCTACGCATCTCAGCAGTTATACAATTGTGAGAAGACACCGAGTTTTTATCGCTCTAGGGAACAGCCTTTGAAAGTAGAGATAGCATAGATAAGTGCTAAAGAATATAGGTGCTGTTATTTGTTTTTGAATGTTTCGAAATTTTATGGTTTGGTAAAGAAAAGATCGCGAAAAAGTAACGAAATTTCATTTTGGAATTTTATTATACACCCTGACATAAGAAAATATACGAAACTGAAGACCTTAACTAGGTGCACACCTTTTAAATGGACTTTAATATCTAGTCTACTTTCCAGTAGAATACAACAAAATTTTGTAACGCTATCCCTAGTGAACATAATTATAAAGCGGTATGTGTGGAATTTCGTTATTCCACCTGTGATCATTATTGGGAGTAGCTCATTTTCGCGAAAAAGAGTAAAACTATCTCAAACTAATAGAAAATACGCTCCAATAATTGCGCAGCGACGAAACGTTGAATGTATCAACACTTTTCTTGCGTTATACATTCTTCGTAGCTAATTTGTCATTGCTGCGAAAAGAAAAAAAAACATGTTCAAAAATTTTAGGAATGCTCAAAAATAAATAAATAAATAATAAAAAATTGGGTCAAAAGATTGCGATCTTGGCCAAGAATTTTAGGAATGATTTTTTAAAAAAATCATCAAAAGGTTGCGATCTTGGTCAATAATTAGTTTTTGGATCAGGGGCCACAAAATGTTTGAACAGCCTCTAAATTGAGCTTTCGTATTTTTTACGAAATAAGCATATCATACTGAGTTAAGTGACAGTTTGGGTTTGGCTACAACATATGTAGTTCTCCAGATATAAGGCCTACAAGAAAATTTTTGTCTGAAATATATCGAACCTTTTGATCCAAAAAGAAGACGTTAACTATGTGTACACGTTCTAAATGGGCTTAAATATATCGCACATTTACTAGTATAAAAGGTGATATTTTGTAGCACTGTCCAAGTGAAAATATCTAGGGAATGGTATATGTAAAATTTCTAATTTTTTCTGACCATTGTAAGAAGCAGATTAATTTTCTGAAATAGGGTCCATCTGTCTCAAAGCAAGATTTAGTTTATAATGAGAAGCGCGTATCAATAATTACAGAATGACAAAATGTAGAGTTTCTAAACACATCTACCATTATACATTCTTCGTAGTTGACATCGCAAAAGTAATTGTTACAGAAGAGAAAAAGTACCTCGTAGCAGAAAACCTTAACAAGGTGTACACGCTTTAAATGGGCTTAAATGTTTCACTCATTTTCTATATAAAGAGGTAATATTTTGTGGCACTATCTCCAGTGAAGGTATCTAGAAAATTGTATGAGTGCAATTTCGATATTTTGTTTGTTTGTATTGTTGTATACAGAGCTCATTTATTGTGAAATGAAGTGCAACTATCTCAACATGAGATTCAGTTTTTAATGAGAAACACATTTCAACGATTCCAAACCGAAGAATTGTTGAATTTCGAAAGACATTGCTTCATTATACAAGTTGTGTTATTATTCAGTTCAAAATATCTTGTCGTTGCGAATTCTGTCGAGGAATTTGAAGCTTTAAATATGCAAAACGATAATCATGCCTGTTGTTCTGTGTGGTTGCGAAACATGGTCGCTTACACTGAGGGAAGAACATAGACTGAAAGTATTTGAAAACAATATCCTGAGACGAATATTCGGACCCAAGAGGAACGGGAATGGGGAATGACGGAAACTTCACAACGAGGAACTACATGAGTTATACGGTTTACCAAACATTGTTAGTGTCATCAAATCTAGGAGGGCAGGGCATGTAGCCAGGATGAAAGAAAGTAGGAAAGCTTTCAAAGTTTTAACTGGAAGACCAATCGGAAAACGACCATTAGGAAGACCTAGGCGCAGATGGGCGGACAATATTAAGATGAATCTTGCAGAAATACGAATACAAAGTAGGCTAAGGATAGAAGACAGTGGAGAGCTTTCGTGGAATGACATGAATCTATCTAATGTGAGATTCAGTTTTTAATGAAATATTCAAGCAATTACAAAACTTGTTGAGTTTCGAATGCTTTCATTATACATTCCACGTAACTAACGTGATGTATGTCACTGAACCTACAAAAGAAGAAACTATGACGAAGTTGAAGATCTTAACGAGATGTACAAATTTTTATTAGACTTAATTAATATTTCACCAATTTTCCAGTAGAAATATATGAAATTTTATAGCATTCTCCCTAGTGAAGACATCTAGGAAATAATATGTATAGAATTGTATTATTTTGATTGTGACTACTTTTGGTCATGGCTTATCATTGTGAAATGCGATCCCAAAGTAAGATTTTCATTTTAAAATGAAAAACATGCTTCAATAGTTGCAGGACGACGAAATATTGAATTTCTAAAGACTTTCCTTCCACTGTGCACTCTTAGCATGTAATATAAAATATGTCATTATTGCAAAAAGAGAAAGAAATATGAAGAAACATAAAACCTTAACGAAACGGACACCGTTTAATGGGCTTAAATATCTCGCCTGTTTCATTGCAAAATCTTGTGAAATTTTATAGTAATATTACAAATAAAGATATCAAAGGAGTTGTATGTGTGGAATTTAGATACATTTTCTTACGATTCTTGGAAGTAGCTCATAGTTGTGAAATAGGATTGAGGTATCTCATGATAGAATTTAGTTGGTAATCAAAAATACGCCTCAATGATTACACAACCGCGAAACGTTAAGCTTAAAAGCACTTTTTTGTAGCATACATTCTTGGTTGCTAATTTTTGATTGTTGCGAAAGGAGAAAGAAACATGAAAAGAAAGACCTTAACCAAGTGTACACGTTCAAATTCAGCTTAAATATTTGATAAATTTTAAAGTAGAATCCAGAGATATTTTGTAGCACTATGCCAAGCCGGGATATCTAGGGAATAGTGTTTCTGAAATTTCGATGATATTCCTTGGCATTGTTGAAAGCACCTTAATTTTCTAAAATAGTATTGACCTGTCTTAAAGAAATTTTTAGTTTATAATGAGAAGCACGTTTCAATAAGCGCTTGAAGGCATAAAGGTGTTATGTTACATTTTGTGAAACGTTGCATTCTAGCGGTTCATGCACGTGTTATATGTTAATCATGCCACGTAACACCTTATTTAGTGAGTCCTCGTCTGGGTGCAGGTATTTAGAAAGGATGAATGCGGTATGTTAAGGGACAAAGTTGTGAAAGTCAATTTTCCCGTCATATTCAATTTGTTACATAACACCTTTATCCTCCAAGCGCTTCAATTACAGAACAAATTACAAACATTTCTTCCATTATTACAGTATTTTACGGACTATAAGGCGCATCTTAATTTTTAAGCATTTTTTTAAATGCCGTAACATTTTT
This sequence comes from Thermobia domestica, assembly GCF_964235325.1. Lineage (NCBI taxonomy): Eukaryota > Metazoa > Arthropoda > Insecta > Zygentoma > Lepismatidae > Thermobia > Thermobia domestica. Next base: position 259,347,485 of record NC_137455.1, read on the forward strand.
ACCAATTTTATTATTCGATTGCAAGGCCAGACAAAAAAATCTTAGTTTATAAAACTGAACTATGCGCTACTGAAATTAGTTTGTATCGTCTGCACGGCGAAAGAGCCAATCAACGTTTGGTGGCGAACGATATTTCATCGTAAATAGGTTGGCGCTGCCATCGGTTTTCGGGCGTGATTTCAAGGGTTGTCGACTAACGGATCGATTGGTTAGTTCCGTCGTCGAATGTTAGAGGCGCTACGGTTCACCTTGTTTCCAGTTTTTAGCAGAGTTTACGGTTTTTATATTCTAGTCTGTGGTTCTGTTTTTTGATGGCGGGGCGGAGGGAGATAGTGTTAGTAAGATTGTGAATCCCCGCAACTCATGCTGGTCTCATCGGTGAACTGCTACTGCTGTCAGTTGAATCCAATGTTGCCAGATAGGAATAAGTTGCCGGCAACATAGAATATATGGTCATTTTTAAGACTGGCAGGAATTTTAAATCAAACGATAGACAAGTTATATATTTACTTCGAGTATAAGACGCACAGGGGCGGTGAGGCCCTCCGAGATACCGGGAGAATCCCGGTAGGCTCCCCGCCAATAATAAATTAATGAGGTCCAGTAGTGGAATCATACTGTACTTAATTTCCATAGTCCAGTATGTATGACAACGTCCGACAGAATTAATAATTAAGTATTAACTATTACATTTCTTTCTGAATACCAAGGGCCCTTGAAATATATTCTGGCAGTGTTTAATGAGTGTTGTAATTTCAGGGTGTACGAAAAAAAAAAGTAATTGAGACAAAGTAGGTACTGCAGTAGGTAACGTTTATGTGCTATACGAAAATATTTCAAACCTAAATAGTTAGTCACACCTGAAACTGACCGATACATATTTTTATTTTTTATACATAACACTTCTTAAGACTAAAAACTGCGCTTTGTATTGCATGAGATCGGGAGCGTAGCCACAGGAGATAGGTGAGATATGTACTTCCCTCCGAAATTTCTGTAACGATAAAAAATCTGATAGAAAGAAAAGGGAAGAACGTAGAAAAGATAACTCTAGGAAATTAGAGAATAACGATTATGTTAGATATAAATATTCTTCGATACTTTAGAATCCCGCCATTGGACTCATCCGACAGAAGACTATGGCAAACCACTATCGGTGTTCAACTCGTCTAGGGACCGCAAGGTCAAAAACCAGTCTCCCTCAACACTTATCATCACCATCAAAATCGCTTTAAAATCAATTGAATAAAATAAAACATTTATACCACTTTCACAGTAGTTCAGGAGCTGCTGAAACTTTTTTTTTTTTTGTAACCAGAATAGGACATTTTGGCGCTCATCAGAAAAATGCTAGGCCATCGACTGTTACTTTCACAGCATTTGTGTACTAGAGAATTTCGCAAGTACAATTGTCTGAAATATTGAAGCCATGTTGGGACTTTGTTCAATCCGAAAAAAAATATGGTCGAACGCTGAAGAAAAATTTTGATGTAAAAAAACGCGAAGTTGCACATATTTTAGTACTACCTTCCCTGCCCTCAAAGCAATTGAAATGTTTGTTTTTAGTACAGTTTTGTAAGCAAAAATTCAAACGTTGCCTATTTCTAATTGAGTTGGTGAAAGGACATTCGAAAATATTAATAATGTGGATTTTAGCAATTGATATTGATATCATTATTTATGTGTCTCATTTAACAAACCTTATTGTTATGAGCGTATTTCAAGTTTTGTTGCAATGCAAGCTCGTGTTTCTCGTTTTGTGATGCAGCTGCAGAGATAGCTGTAGTGATTCAGAGCGATCAGGGATCATTTACATTGTCTTTAAAGTTGTATTGCTTTCAAACTGAAAAATTGTGATAAAGAAACGTTGGAAGCTGAAATTTGTTTTCCTTAAACATGAACACAAGTTGCAGCTTGAAAGCCGTTCATAAAGAATAAACATTAATATTCTTATAGATGAGTTGTGGGGAATCGGAGGCTCCCTGTACTACAGTGCTCCCGGGCTCCGGCTGTAGTACCTATCCGCCCCTGAATTTTGGAGACAATTTTTTAAAGAAAAAAGTTCGTCTTATAGTCCGTAAAATACGGTATACATTCTTCATAGCTGATAGCGAATATGTAATTGTTGAGAGAAGACAAAGAAATATGTCAAAACAGAAGACCTAAAGCAGATGCACGTGTTTTAAATGGGCTTAAATAATACGCACATTTTCTAATAGAAAGATATGAAACGTTTCAGTTCTATCTTTAGGGAACATATTTAACGAATGGTGTGAGGGCAAGTTCGGTATTTTGTTTCGTGATCATTGTTGGAAGTAAGTCATTTTTGTGAAATGTGGTGAAACTAGCTTAAAGTGTGATTTAGTTTTTAATGGAAAACACATTTCAGAAATTTCAGAACGAAGAAATAGTTGAGTTGTTGAGTTTCGAAAAACATTACTTCCATTCTTCACTCTTCATAGTTTACATGATACATACCACTAAAACTAAAAGAGGGAAATGTAACGAACTGATGATCTCAACCAGCTGTGCTGATTTTTAAAAGGTGACTAGGAAGATATATGTGGAATTTCGTTATTGCGATTGTGATCATTGTTGGAAATAGCTCGTTGTAGAGTAATCTGAAGGTAATATTTAGTTCATAATGAAAAAGATGTTTGGAAAGTTGCAGAAACCCGACATCGTAAGTTTCCAAAGTCTTTATTATATGCCTGACCTGGTGCACATTTAAATATTTCGCCCACTTCAAGTAAGCAGAAAGCGACGGAATTTTGTGGTACTATCTCCAGTGAATATGTCGAAGAAATAGTACTCTGAAATTTGAATATTTCTTGTAATCATTGTTGGGAGAAGCTCATTGTTGCGAAATGGAGTTAAATTTGTTGAGAATAAAATTCAAAATATATTGAAAAACACGTTTCAATAATTGGAGAACGACAAAAAGTTAAACTTCCAAGCACTTCTTGTCTTGTTATACATTCTTCGTAGCTAATTTGGAAAAAGTAATTGTTGAAAAAGAGAAAGAAATATGATGAAACCGAAGACCTTAACCTGATGTACATTCTTTAATAGATTTAAATATTTTTCAGATTTTCTAGTATAAGGAGAATAAATTGCATTGAAGATATCCAGCACTATCCGCATTTAAGATATCCAGCAAACGGTATAAGTCCAATTTCGATATCTTGTTTGTCACAATTGTTGGAAGTAGCCTTTTTTTCTTTCTTTCTTTTCTTTTTTTTTGGGGGGGGGGGAGACTTAAATCTATCTAAAGTTGGATTTAGTTTTTAATGACATACACATTTCAATAATTACAAAATTTGTTGAATTTCTAATGCTTTCATTATACATTCCACGTAACCAACGTAATATATGAAACTGAACCTACAAGGTAAGAAAATATGACAAAGTTCAAGATCTGAAACAGATGCCAGATTTTGATTATACTTAATTTCTAGGAGAAATTTACGAAATTTTAAAGGTCTTCCCGCAGTGAAGATATCCAGAGTATGGTATTATTTTGATTGGTACAATTGTTGGAAATGATTGATCGTTGTGAAATGCGATTCTAAAGTAAGACTTTGATTTTACAATGAAAAACATGTTTTAATCTTGAGTTTTAAAAAACATTCCCTTCATTGTACACTCTTAATATCTAATAGAAAATACGTAATTATTGCGAAAATAGAAAGAAATCTGACGAAACATAAAACCTTGACCAGGTGCACACCTTTTAAAAAGCTAAAACATTTCGCCTATTTTGTAGCAAAAATTTCTGAAATTTTGTAGAACTATTACAAATAAATATATCAAAGGAGTTGTATATGTTGAATTTAGATACTTTTTGTTACGATTCTTAGAAGTAGCCCATTCTTGTGAAATAGGATTGAGGTATCTCGAGATAGACTTTAGCTCGTAATCAAAAATACGTCCCAATGATTACACAACCGCGAAATGTTGAGCTCAACATCACTTCTTCTTCTTATGAACATTGTTAGTAGCTAATATTTGAGTCTTACGAAAGGAGAAGGAGACATAACGATAAAGAAGACCTTAACGAAGTGTACATATTCAAATTCAGGTTAAACATTTGAGAAATTTTCTAGTAGAGTTTAGAGATATTTTGAAGCAGTATACAAGCTGGGATATCTAGAGAATAGTATTTCTGAAATTCCATCCTGGTAAGTGATGGAAATAGCTCTATTTTAAGAAATAGGATCGACCTGTTTTAAAGAAACATTTAGTTTATAATGAGAAACACGTTTCAATCATTACAGAACAAACACAAACATTTCTTCCATTATTACATTCTTCATAGTTGATAGCGAATAAGTAATTGTTGCGAGAAGAGAAATAACTATGAAGAAACAGAAAACCTTAAGCAAATGTACATGTTTCAAATGTTCTTAAATAATTCGCACATTTTCTAGTAAAAAGATGTGAAACATTTCAGTTCTATCCGTAGTGAAGATATTTAACGAATGGTGTGAGGGCAAGTTTGGTATTTCGTTTCGTGATCATTGTTGGAAGTGCAGTGAAACTAGCTTAAAGTGAAATTTAGTTTCTAATGAAAGCACAAATCAATAATATCAGAGCGAAGAAATAGTTGAGTTTCGAAAAACGTTACTTCCATTCCTCACTCTTCGTAGTTAACAAGATACATACCACTAAAACTAAAAGAGGAAAATGCAATGAACTGACGATCTCAATCAGTTGAACTCAGTTTTAAAGGCTCATGATTTCTCTTATTATCTAGTAGAAATTTGTTCTATTTTGTTGCACTTTTTTCAGTAAAGGTAACTAGGAAATGATATATGTTGAATTTCATTATTTTGATTGTGATCATTGTTGGAAATAGTTTCTTGTAGAGTGATCTGAAAGTAATATTTAGTTCATAATGAAAAAGATGTTTGGAAAGTTGCAGAAGCCGACATCGTAAGCTTCCAAAGTCTGTATTATATACTTGAAACCACACATATGACATATTTTGTTACTACGGAAAGAGCAAAACATATGACGAAACAAAAAAACCTTGACAGATGCAAAGATTTTAAATTGCACTATTTCACCTACTTTCTAGTAAGTAAGAAGCGATGAAAATTTGTAGCACTATCTCCACTCAAGATATCTAAGAAATGGTATATACTGTTCCATAAAGAATGGCCGCATTCTTTATTGCTGTTTTGAGGCAAAAATATTCTCAGTCCAACTTCCGGTATCTTCGGAAAACAGTAAACCAAATCTGCTGGTTCGAACCTCCAAGCAAATCTTAGCAGTCGGGAAAACATATTCAGATTTGTTTTAAATTTCTTTTAAAAATAGGACACATTCGAATGTCATTAAGTGTAGAAAAAAGAAACATTGATTGAAATACTTGCTAATACAATATTTCGAAACTAAGACACATTCGTTTTGTCATGTTGATTTCCATATGTAAAAGAACATTTTCTTATGTAATAAAACATTTCCATATGTAAAAGAAGAATGTAGCCTAAGATATCGAACACAATTCTCGCTTGCGGGGTAAAATACAAGACGAAGTAAAAGAAAAACAGCGTTTGCAATGGATATGAATGTTATTGTCTTAAAAAGCAAATTATATTTCGTTAGAAGGATCTAGCCTAGATAGGTCATGTTAACTTATTGGTAAACCGATGAAGTTCAAACCGTAAGGTCGTGAGTTCGATTCGCATTTGAGTCATTTTTTCTTCTATGAAATTCTATTTTCCGCAAATCATGAAAAATTATAACAAATAATTACATTAAAATACATCAGTTGTATATGTATTAATATAATCATTTCAGAACATAAGAAATTATTAAGTTTAAAATATAACATCTGAGGCAGGTGTTCAGAGAACGTCGGTATAATATTTGTGAATGTTAAATACAAATTAAGACAATCGTGTAATAGCAATAATTTATTGTATTTGTTTGCACCAATTGTCATATAGAAGTTACATCTCAATATTCTCACTACAGCATGTCAGTTACGTTCTTGAAAAATATTCCTAGGCGTAAAGAGAGGGTAGAAACAGAGAATATCCAAAGTCCTATCGTGGTTCTAGGAAAACAAGTCAATAGCACCAAAACGATCACAAGAAATTCCTGATCCCCAAAGGTCACATGAAGTGACTGCAATTGCCCTTATGAAGCATGCAACGACGGAAAGCCTTTACGTAGAGTTTCAGTTGAATATGCTTTTGTAGCACGGAAGTGGTGTTGGAAGTATATATATGAAGTGGGTGTATTTATGTGTGTGTGTTCCAACATAATTCTGATATGCCTAAAAATATTTCTTACATTCTGGAAAACAGTACTGTCGAGGTAGCGATAGGAAGTGGAATAGATTTAAAAATCTCAGGAAACGATCGATATTAGTGACGAATTCATAGTTTCAGGTTCGCTTAGGTAAATAGTGTCACTTTCAATTCCGCTTAACTCAAATTAAGTTCCATTAACACTCAGGGTGGTTACGTAGGGACCTTAAAATATCGAAATCGACCAGTATTAGTCTCGAATCGTAAGTTCTAAGCATTGCTAAGCTAACTAGTAGCCGTTGTAATGCCATGTGAGACCAAATTCGGCCCGAGCGGGGCAATATCCCTTTAGCCTTTCTAGGAGGAATGGGAAGGCTGACATCGAAATAATAAAAAGAAAGACCCATATTAGTGTCGAATCCATAATTTTGGGGTCGCTTAGATAAAGAGTGGCAATCCTGATGCCATGTAAGTTAATCCGCCGTTAGCACCTTGAAGAAGGTGTGAAATTTTAACATGTAAAAATAATTAAAAATCACAAACGTTAGTGTCGAATCAATAGCTTCCGGGGTCCCCAAGTTCATTAGGAGCTGCTCTGATTACCTCTAACTAGGGATGTACTTGAGCCTGAACCCACAACGTAGGGGTAATATATATATTTCCTGAAAGCTTGAGTCAAGATAAGATCAAAACCAGTTACCAAAATTGGGGAGGTCTCGTGCATTTCGCTTGGGGGCAGCATTGTTATTAAAATATTTAGCGTATCCATAAAGTCCGTTGCAACCCCGAAAAATCTGAAACGATGAGACAGATATGTAAAACAGAAAAACGTGTCTTTCATCATTTTAAGAGTATAACGTGCCAAAGTAAAATAAATTGTCCCCCACAGGGTCCCAGACGGGGTCCAACTCAAAATGTAAAAATGGAAAAGGGGTTCAAGTTGAGTATCCAATGAAAGCTGATGTTAAGTGAAAGAAGATGAAACAAGTCTCGACTCTTGATGATAAGTCTGTGCAAAATGGTGGTGGGTCAAAATGTCAATACAAACGTGTTGATACATTCTAGTTTTTTTTTACACCTCTCTCGCAGTTTCAGATTAATAGGAGTGGCCATAAACTTTTCAATGACGTTTGTGTTGATATTTTGACCCACCGCCATTTTGCACAGGCTTATCGTAAAGAGTCGAGACTTTATTTATCTTCTTTGATTTAACACCAACTTTTATACAATATGCAAGTTGACCCCTTTCCATTTAAAAATTTTGAGTTGGACCCCATCTGGGACCCTGGGACAATTTATTTTACTTTGATACGTTGTACTCTTGAAATGATGAAGGACATGTTTTTCTATTTTCATATCTGTCTCACCGTTCCAGATTTTTCGGGGTTGCAACATACTTTATGGACACGCTTAAAGATTTTAATAAAAATTAGTAAAGTGCTGCCCCAAAGCGGAATGCAGGAGACCTCCCCAATTTTGGTAACCGGTTTCGATCTTACATTGACCCAAGCTTTGAGGAAATATATATATTACCCCCACTTTGTGGGTTCAGGTTCAAGTACATCCCGGGCAAGTTTAAATTCAGCTTCCAACAGCGGTAAGATATCCTAGCACATCTACAAAGGAGAGTCGAAGGGAGTAACATATACAATGATTCAAACCGATTTATATTAGTGTAGAGTCCATAGTTTCGTGATCACAGAGATGAATATCAACACTTCTGAACGAACATGTCAGCTGGATTTTCAATTTACAGGGGCAGCGTCGAAGGCGTTGCTCGCACAGCTTTAAATATTTTAATGTTTGAGTAAAATGTATATTCCAGTGTAACTGCGGAATGTGTAGAACAACATGTACCAAACATGGGACACATATACTTTCAATCTGAGAAGAAAATATTGTGGTAGTAAGATATCCCAAGTTATGGAAGCTGGGAAGTGCGACAAGTAAAAATAATGTAAAACGACTAATCTTAGTGTATTGTCCATAGTTTTCTCGGTTCTTGAGATAAATAGTGATTAACTCAATTGCGTTTACACCCAAATTGATGCCGATCTTCATAGGATGAGATACTAGAAGAGCTGAAAAATAAAATGTCAAAAATTACTGAAATATTTGTCGAATTCATACTTTTCGGTATCGGAAAAGCATTTCTAATTACTTTGGAAAGTAGTTTGTTCCCATTTCAAGATCGGCTTTTTAATTATATAGATTCCTAACCGTGAGAAGAAATGACCGTCTCAACTCGTATATGCATCAAGCCAACTTTCGTAATCGAAAAAATATTGTGTAGGTGTGTGTTTCGTCTTTTAAATGAAATACGACGTTAAAATCAGAGATGGAGTGGGTCAGTGTGTGTCAAGATTTGTGAGTTGGTCAGTGGATAGTGGGTCGACAGACCTTGACCCACTGCAACCCAAAACTCATTGTGACTCACACTGACCCACTAACAAATAACGACCCACCGATCCATTTTGCTCAGTGCATTGTAGATAGCATCTTCTGAACACTGCTGAATTTGTCTAGGTTTTCTTTGAAGACCTCCACTTTTCTTCTTCTTTCATTTGTTTTTAATGAAAATAGAAGTTCAAGCACTTTTGGATTTTGATATTTCCAATTGTAATAATAGCAATAGGACTTACTTACTTGGCTTTCGAGATGCAGCCTTTAATTTTACGAGCTAACTACCGGAAAAAAATATTTTTGAATCAGCTGTAATATATGAATTATTATATAAAAATTGAAAGTAACTATGCCCGGGTGATCATCACCATTAAATTACAAAGTTAAATGAAATAACTTTTTTATTATATAGTTAGGCCTCAATCCGAAATTGGAAGTCATTATACACATATCGCTTTCATTATAATACATATCCTTAAGGGAGGTGGGGGTCCCAATTATTGCGAAAAGTTTATTATCTGATAAGCCGCTCGACTTAGAGAGCTGAGGTTCAGTGTATTAACTCTTTATTAATAATAAACAGAACATGTCCTAAAATTTGTAATATTTTGTTTAATGGGGGGGGGGGGGAATTTTCACTATATTTGAACTTGATAGTGGGTTGATTTGTAAAAATAATCGAAAACGATCGATATTAGTTGAGGAACAAAAACTACAGTGCTTCGCATTTTATACCCACTGTTTTCTATTATAATAATTATTGAAGCTTGTATTTAATATATAGTGTTCATAAAGTTGTGAGAAAAATGGACATAAAATTGGCAGTGAAAGTTTAATTACATTAGAACTTTTACATTTGAACGAAATGCTTAATTATATGGAAAATTTTATTTTCTCTCTTTTACTTGGTCTACTTTATCTTGATTTCTAATTTCTCCCTATTTTCTACTAAAAAGTATCTGTAAACCAACAAAGAAGTAATTATACATGATAACTTTAAATTTATCCTGATTTGGACCGTGACAAACAATTTACCATTGTATATCGTAAAGGTCCGAACCACCGATATTGCTACAGAGCGGTGCTTGAGCGATTGAAAGTAGAAATGCAAACTCCGAAGAGTGATAATTTCACAGTCTTGTTTTATTACAAGTGTAACCTTTTTAGTCACTGAAGAAGAGGGCGCAGATCATGCGTCACAGTTAACGACGATGGGTTTTGGTGGGTTGGATTTGGTCACAATGGGTCAGAGTGGTTCAAAGGGATGGTGATCAGAGTGGGTCACAGGAGGTTGTGGCTGATGGTGGATGAATGGAACGTGGTATGTCGTGGGACATAGATCACGATGGCTGGTATGTTAGTGTGTCGTGCATCTTAGTTTTGATCGACCCACGGTATCTCTGGTTAAAATTGTACTAAAGAGGCTAGGCTCCGAAGGTGCAGGTCGGAGATTTTGCTCAAATTTTGCACATAGACAGTACCCAACAAGAAAGCAGTAAATCTGAAACGAGTCACGGTACCACCTCATAGAATTCGAGATATAAGGGATTGTCTGATTGGATAAATTAAGACCTCAATTATTTATTCCTCTACAAGTGAGATGTTGTTAACCGCTTCAGTGGCTAAGCCGGAAGAACACGCTCCTAGTAGTCAGAATGTTAATGATTCGCACCCATAAAGGGGTACTTTCTCTTAGTGTTCCGATCTAACGTGGATTCCTGTCCCCATGCCATGGCGCGTCCTCAGGTTGCGGATCGAGAAGGCCTCTAGATATAGAGGTTAGCTGCGAATATACTGAATAAGCAGCCGCGGACAGACGACTAGGCGTGGTCCTCCAGCTTGGTGGTTTGGGTAAGTCTCACAACCTCATCCTGTAAAAAAAAAGGTACTTGAACAGAAACATTCACAAAAGCCTCGGACAAGGACTGATAACTTGGCACCTCATCAAAAGAAAATGGACATGAGATTTGGAATGGAATAGAAGTCTTTATAGGGCAGGCGCGTTAAAATCCGTAACGAGTGAGTTAGAGAAATACAGGATGGATCTAGTAGAAGTTCAGGAAGTTAGGTGGGAAGGAAATGGATCTGTTAATTCCGGAAATTTTATGTTCTTTTACGAGGAAAGAAATAGAAACCATCAATTAGGAACAGGGTTTTATGTTCACAAACGAATATTACCAGCAATTAAGCGGGTTGAATATGTTACTGACATACTTTCTTTTATTACTCTTAAGGATCGGTGTTGTGATATTATTGTTTTAAATGTACATGCCCCAACCAAAGATAAGGATGACGATATAAAAGACAGTTTTTACGAAGAAGTGGAACGGATATTTGACCAACTCCCGCAATACCATATGAAAATTCTATTAGGGGATTTCAATGCGAAGGTAGGACGAGAGGATATTTTCGAACCGATCATAGGGAACGAAAGTCTGCATAAGGAAAGTAATGACAACGGTGTTAGACTCGTGAACTTTGCAACATCCAAAAAACTAATCGTGAAGAGTACAAAATTCCCACATCGCGACGTTCATAAATACACATGGACCTCACCAGACGGAAAGACACATAATCAAATTGATCACGTTTTAGTAAATAGAAGAAGGCAACCCAGCATAATTGATGTCCGGTCGTTTAGAGGGGCTGATTATGACACTGATCACTATCTGGTAGCAGCGATAATGAGAGAGATTATCGTTGAATAAAAGAAATATTCAATGTCCGAAAACCGAGAGATTTAATTTAAAGAAATTAGATGAGAGCCAGGTAAGAGAGGAATACCAGATTGAAGTTTCGAATAGATTCTCGACTTTAGAAGATTCGGAGTGCACTAGTCTTGAGGACACTTGAATTGAAATTAGAGATAGTATTAAAATTTCAGCAAAAGAAAAAATGGGACACGCTGAAATACATAGGAACAAACCATGGTTCGACCAGGAATGCATAAAACTAGCAGAGAAGAGAAAACAGGCAGAATTACGTTGCCTACAAAATCCGAATGAAATAATTACACAAAATTTCGTAGACATCAGGCGGGAAACATCCAAAACATTTAGAAAAAAGAAACGCGATTTTTTGAGAATTAAAATTAAACTTGAAGATAATACTAAAAATTAAAACATTCCGGACACGTATAAGGGGAACAACGAATTTAAGAAAGGCTATCAACCTCGTGCTTATATATTAAAGAAAGCTGACGGAACAGTTCTCACTGATACCGATAGCATCTTAAATATATGGAAAGATTTCTTTGACGATTTGCTGAACACGCAGTCAAAAACTAATGTGCGTGGAGAAAAGGAGATACACACCGCAGAACCGTATATTCCAGAACCTAACCGAATAGAAATAGAAACCGCTATAAAGAAATTAAAGAAACACAAATCTCCGGGTGTAGACGAAATTCCGGCTGAGTTAATTTTAGCTGGAGGCGAAAAATTGTGGAACAAGATATACAAACTCATTCTCCTTATCTGGAACAAGGAAGAATTGCCACAAGATTTGAAAGAATCAATCATTGTTTCAATTCACAAGAAAGCCGACAAAACTGACTGTAATAATTATCGAGGCATTTCTCTTCTGTCAACATCCTATAAAATCTTTTCAAATATTCTATTACCAAGATTGACCCCATACGCAGAAGAAATTATTGGAGATTATCAGTGCGGATTTAGACATTATACAACGTTCTTACAGAACTTGGAATACCGAGAAAGCTAATTAGATTAATTAAGATATGTTTAAATGAATCCCAAAGTAAAGTACGGGTAGCAAAATTTTTGTCCACGAGCTTTCACGTCGAAAATGACCTGAGACAAGGAGATGCGTTGTCGCCATTATTATTCACCTTTGTCTTGGAATACGCTATAAGGAAAATCAAAAATAGCAACCAGGGCCTAGAGTTGAACAGTATTCACCAGGTTATGGCATATGTTGATGATGTAAATTTAATAGGGGATGATAGGAGATCAATAAAAAGAAACGCAGAGATCATATTAAATGCAGGGACATGGGTTTAGAAGTAAATTCAGAGAAAACTAAATATATGGAAGTGCGTCGGGACCGTAATACAGCAAATTATAGATGCGTTAAAATATTAAATAATAGTTTTGATAAAGTGGATACTTTCAAATATCTAGGATCAATATTAAATCATATTCACAGAATCAGACGAAAATCATATTCACGAAGAAATTAAATGTCAACTAAAAGCAGGGAATTCATGTTATTATTCAGTTCAAAATCTCTTGTCGCGAATTCTGTCGAGGAATTTAGAGCTTAAAATATATAAAACGATAATCATGCCTGTTGTTCTATATGGTTGCGAAACATGGTCATTTACTCTGAAAGAAGAACATAGACTGAAAGTATTTGAGAGCAAGATCCTGAGACGAATATTCGAACCCAAGAGGAACCGGAATGGGGTATGGCGGAAACTTAATAACGAAGAACTACATAATTTATAAGGTTTACGAAACATTGTTAGGGTCATCAAGTCTAGGAGACTTAGGTGGGCAGGTCATGTAGCTAGGATGGAAGAAAGTAGAAACGCTTCTAAAGTTTTGACTGGAAGACCAATCGGAAAACGACCATTAGAAAGACCTAGGCGCAGATGGGAGGACAATATTAAGATGGATCTCGCAGAGATAGGAATACAAAGTAGAAACTGGATCCAGTTGGCTAAGAATAGAAGTCAGTGGAGAGCTTTTGTGAACGCGGCATTGAACCTCCGGGTTCCATAAGCCATAGAGTTAGTTAATTAGTTAGTTTCCTATACTCACTAGAATATAAACAAATCATGCATATGGACGATATTTATTAGGGGAGTAATTTTCCGGTTCGTTGGCGTTTCGTTTCGTCTCTGCCGCTAGTGGTCTAATTTTCAAAACGGAAGTGGGGCCATCGCGGATCGTCGCTGCGGGGCCGACATTTTTTGGTGAGAAGTCAATAGTTGTCCATCGGTGGTCCACCGACGCTTACAGCAATGAGGGCTTTACCTGAAAAGTAAAACCAAAAGAAGCGTTGTATCCATGAAGTCCGTTGGCACCTCTAAATGTCCGAAACGGTGAAACAGATGTCAAAACCGGAGAACACACATTTCATCATTTCAAAGGTATCCCATATCGAGGTAAAAACATTTGACCCACGTACCAGGTGGAGTCCAACTCAAGATTTGCAAATGGCAAGGGGAGTCAAGTATTATATCATTTGAAAGTATTACTAAAACAAAGAAGATGGCAAGAGTCTCGAGTTTCTATGTTACACTTGCGCAAAATAGCGAGCGCTCAAGATGGTAATAAATTTTTCATTGAAAACTCTGTGGCCACCTTTAGAAATGTGAAACTGTGAAATCCATATCACAAGAGGGGAAACACTTGTCTTATCATTGCAGAAGTATAATGCACCAAGGTAAAACAAAAAGTACCCCATAGTAGACTTATTACATCACTAATATTAAATTCTACGTTCCACGGTTGTGTCCTTTCAGCCAAAGGACAGGGTGATTATGAATTAAAAAATTAATTGTAGATCATAGAAGTGAAAGGTATGCTGGGGAATCAATCACGCCGGGGCTTACGTAGGCAAATGCTTGAAAAAGATGAAACCTAAACAAACAAATACAAACTGCGGATATTCTCAAAGTTTATACTGAACTGACTCTACTACTGGTAAATAAACTCATCTTCTCCAGCATTCCTTCCATTCTTATATTCTACCATTAAGATGGAGCAAGATGGGTTTATTCACCAGCAGAAGACACAGTTCGGCATAAACTTCGACCATACCCACAGTTACAGTTTGTTTTGCTTTTATGTTTTTCAAGCACTTGGCTACGTAACGGCTAGCCCCAGCATGATTGATGCCCCAGCATTTCTTATACTTCTATATTCTACCATTTCTTTCGTACTTCATAATAACCCCGTCTTTCAGCCTAAAGGACACAAGCACGAACGTAGAATTTAACATTAGCCATGTATTAAGCCTACAATGGTGTACTTTTTGTTTTACCTCGGAGTATTATACTTTTGCAATGATAAGACAAGTGTTTATCTCCTCTTATACAGGATTCACAGATTCAGATTTCTAGAAGTGGCTACGGAGTATCCAATGAAGGATTTATTATCATCTTGAACGACCGTTATTTTGCACAAGTTTAGCATAGAGACTCGACACTCTTATCATCTCCTTCCTTTTAGGAATACTTTTAAATGAGTACTACTTGATGCCCTCTTGCCATTTGTAATCTTGACCTGGATCTCGCCCAAGACCCTTCAGGGGATCCTGGGGCAATTGTTTTTACCTCGATACGGGGTACCTTTGAAATGATGAAATAAGTGTTTTCCGATTTTCATATCTATTTCGCCGTTTCAGACTTTAGTGGTGCCATTGGACTCCATATATCCATATTTCTTTATTCTCTTATTTTTCAGCTACAACTCTACAACGCCGCAAGCGTCGGTAGACCACAGATGTGTAACTATCGATCCCTCGCCAAAAACTGTTGGCACACCAGCGACGATCGGAGATGGCCATACTTCCGTTTTGAAAATTATACCACTAGCTGCAGAGACGAAACGAAACGCCAAGAAACCACAAAATTACTCCCCCAAAATATCTTAAATCGAATATATGCGTGAATTCTTTATATACAGGTGAGTCTCGAAAACACACAAAAAAGGTACCCCGGTATGGACAAGGACCACCAACTTTATGATTACTAGGAGCGTGTTCTTCCGACTTCACCACGGGAACGATGAACAAAACATCGCGTGTAGAGGGAGAAATAATTGAAGTGTTAATTTAGCCAATCACACAAACCCCTATATCTTGGGTTCTATGAAGTGGTACCGAGAACCTTTTCAGAGATATTGCTCTTTGGATGGGTACTATCTATGTGCAAAATTTGAGAAAAATCGCCGACGTGCATCAATCGCAGCCTCTCCTTTTCAGTACAATTTTCACCAGAGATGCCGCGCGTCAATGAAAACTTTATCAATGACCCACTGACGCACCACCCACCGTGACCCATTGACCCAACATCACCAATCACCCACCATGACCCACTCTGACTCAGCACCAACTATGAACCACTCTGACCCATTGTGACCCACACCGGCAAATAAAACCCATCGTCGTTAACTCTGACCCATGATCTACGCTCTACTCTCCACTGAATAAAGAAGTTATACTTGTAATAAAAAAAAGACTGTGAAGTTATATCATAGAAGTTTGAATTTGCACTGTCAATCGCTCAAGCGCCAGTCTGATACAATATCGGTGGATCTAACTTTTACGATACACAATAAGAAATTGTTTGTCAGGGTCAAAATTAGAATAAATTTAAAATTATCATATATATTTATTTCTTTCTTGGCTTACTTTTTAGTACTTTTTAGTAGAACATAGAATGAAATTTGAAAGTCTTAAATCGAAGTAGACCAACTAAAAGAAAAGATAAAATTTTCCATATAATTAAGCATCCAGTACAAATTTAAAATTCCCATGTAATGAAGCTTATAGTACAAATTTTATGTCCATTTTTTCACAACTTTATGGTTTGATTGCCTTATATTCTGAACACTCCATATATTAGACAAAATCTGCAGCAATTATTATCATAGAAAGCAGTGAATATAAAATGCGAAGCGCTGTTGATTTTATATTTTAACTAATATCGATCGTTTTCAATTATCTTTACAAATCAATACCAAGTTCAAATATATAGAAAATGCCACCCTCCATAAAAGATAATTTTCAAAAATACTAGGATATGTTCTGCTTGTATTTCAGGTCTCTAAACTGAACGGCTTATCAAATAATCAATATTTCGCAAAAATTCGGATATGCATTATAATGATCGATATGTATTATAACGAAAGCGATACGCGTATGATACGTCCAATTTGGGATTTGCGTCTAACTATATAATAAAAGTCATTTCATTTGACTTTGCAATTTGACCATGATGATCACGCAGACACAGTTACTTTCAGTCTTATATAATAATTTCTATAGTAAAGGCGATTGAAAATATTTTTTCCAGTAGTTAGCTCCTCTAAGAACTAAAAACTCCATCTCGAAAGCCAATTAGTAAGTAATATTGCTATCATTACAATTACAAATATTAAAATCCAAAAGTGCCTGAACTTATGTTTTTCATTAGAAACATAAAAAAAGAAGAAAAATGGAGGTCTTCAAAGTAGTGTTAGATGTAGTAGTGTTGCGTTCAGATGTTGTTGAGCAGAATGAGTCGGTGGGTCGTAAGGGGTCAGTGTGAGTCACGGTGAGTGGTGGGTTGCAGTGGGTCAAATTCTGTTGACCCACGATCCACTAACCCACTCACAAATCTTGACCCATTTGAAACAAACCCACTCCATCTGTGATGTTAACGTCTTATTTCATTTAAAAGACGAAACATACATCTACACATCATTTTCGCGATTGAGATGGTTGGCTTGATACATATACTAATAGAGATGGTCATTTCTTCTCAGAGTGAGAAACTGATATGATTTTTTAAAGAAAACATCTTGAAGTGGGTACAAACCACCTTTCAAAGTTAATAGAAACGCTTTCCGACCCGAAAACTATGAAGTCAAAAAATATTTCAGCAATTTTTGACTTATTTTTCAGCTGTTCCAGAACTCATCCTGTGATGATGGGGATCAATATGTATGTAAACGCGATTGGGTTAATCACTATTCATCTCAACGACCGAGAAAACTATGGATAGCACATTAAGGTAAGTTGTATTACAATATTTTTACATGCCACGCTTCCCAATTTCTATAACTTGGGATATCTTACTACCACAATATTTTCTTGTTAGATAGAGAGTAATATGTCTACCATGTTTGGTAAATTTTGCTACATACATTCCGCAGTTACGCTGGAATATACATTTATACACTAACATTAAAATATATAGATGTGTGCGAGCAACGTTATCGATGCTGCCCTTGTAAATTCAAAATCGAGCTGACACGTTGGTTCAGAAGTGTTGCTATTTATCGCAGTCATTCCGAAACAATTGACTAATTTCAGTCGTGTTGTATCATTGTATATGTTATGCTTTTCGACTCTTCTTTGTAGATGTGCTAGATAATGTCACCCCTTCTGAAAGCTGAACGTAAACTTAAGGCCATCATATCCGATCCCAATGAGCTTGCGAAAACGGAACACTAACATTGATTCCCCGAACACACTATTGATTCGACACTTACATTTGTCATTTTCAATTATGTCATCCACAATTCCACACACCCCTTCAGGGTGCTAGTGGAGGCTTAACTTACATGGCATCTGAAGTGCTACTCTTTATGTAAGCAAGCCCCAAAATTGTGAATTCGACATTAATATCGGTCTTTTTTTTTATCATTTTGATGCCAGCCCCTCCCATTTGTCCTAGGAGGGCTAAGAGGGTATGACCACCCCTGAAACTGAATTTGGTTTTAATGGCATTACAACTGCTACAAATTAACTTAGCGAGGCCGAGAACTTACGATTTGAAACTAATTCCGGTCGAATTCAATATTTTCATGCCCCTACGTAACCACCCTGTATGATAATGCGAGCTTAATTGGAGTGAAGCGGAACTGAAAGTGACAATATCTACCTAAGCGACCTCGAAACTATGGATTTGACTCTAATATCTATCGTTTTCTAGCATTTTGTATATGTATAGCACTTTCCATAGTTAACCTAAAAATATTTTTTCTAGAGTGCAAGAAGTATGGTTAAAATTGCTCTAGACATATCCAAATTATGTTGGAAGACACATACACAAAAAAACATATATATATATATGACAGGAGGGAGGGAGAGAGCCACCAAGGCAACACCACTTCTATGTTACAAAAGCATATCAGAGTAATGACTGAAACTCTATGTGAAGACCTGGCATGTTTCATAAGGACAACTGCGGTGTCTCCACGTAATCTTTGTACCCTCTCTTTACGCTTAGCATATTTTTCAAGAATGTAAATGACATACTGTAATATGAATTTTGAGAAATTAACATTTTATGACAAATAGCTGCAAATAAATGCGTTACATAACATATTTATTGGTATTACCCGATTGTCTTAATCTTTATTTAACATTCACTTATATTATACTGATGTTCTGTTAATATCTAGCACAGATGTTATATTTTAAACTTAATAACTGGTAGTGTTCTGAAATTATTATATGAATATATATATACAACTGATGCATTTTAATGTAATTATTAATGTAATTTTTCATGCATTGCGGAAAATAAAATTTCATAGAAGAAAAAACAATTGACCTAACTGGGAATCGATTTTATGGTTTAAACTTCAACGGTTTACCACTGAGATAACATGAGTACTCTAGGCTAGCTCCTTCTAACGACATATAACTTGGTTTTTAAGACAATGACATTCATATCCATTGCAAACGCTGTTTTTTACTACTTTATCTTTTATTTTAATACGAAGGCGAGAATTATGTTCGATGTCATTGTTTTCATTCTTCTTTTACAAATGGAAATATTCTTTTACATAAGGAAATATTCTGTTGCGTATGGAAATCATCATTACAAAACGAGTATGTGAACACAAAGTTTCAAAATACTGTATGAATAAATATTTGAATCAATGCTGCTTTATTCTATACTTAATACCATTGCAACATGTCTCATTACATTTAAAAGAATACAAAGACAGAACTGCACAAGTTTTACCGATTGTTGAGGTTCGAACCAGCAGATTTTGCTTACTATTGTCCGAAGATACTCGAAATTCGACTTTGAAAATATTTACCTCAAAACAGCAATTAAGAATGTGGTCATCTTTTATGGAAGAGTATGACCCATTTCTTAGATATCTTTAGAGGAGATAGCGTTACAAAATTTCATCGCTTTCTAGTTACAAGAAGGTGGGTGAAATAATCCAATTCGAAATCTGTGCAACTTTTGATTCGTCATTCTATTTTTTCAAAAATAATGAAATATACCACAGTTGTTTCAAGTATATTATACCTAGGTATAGACTTTGGAATCTTACGATGGGGGCCTTCTGCAACTCTTCACACATCTTTTTTATTATGAATTAAATATTACTTTCAGATCACTCTACAACGTGCTATTTCCAAGAATGATCACAATCAAAATTATGAAATTCAACACATATCATTTCCTAGTTACCTTTATTGGGAAAAGTGCAACAAATAATAACAAATTCTAATAAATAATAGGAGAAATTAAAAGCTTTTAAAAGTCAGTACACCTGGTTGAGATCGTCAGTTCATTGCATTTTCCTCTTTTACTTTTAGTGGTATGTATCTTGTTAACTACGAAGAGTGAGGAATGGAAGGATTGTTTTTCGAAACTCAACTATTTCTTCGTTCTGAAATTTCTGAAATGTGTTTTCCATTAAAAACTAAATCACACTTAAAGCTAGTTTCACTTCATTTCACAAAAATGACTTACTTCCAACAATGATCACGAAACAAAATACCGAATTTGCCCTCACACCATTCGTTAAATATCTTCACTACGGATAGAACTGAAACGTTTCGTAACTTTTTATTAGAAAATATGCGAATTATCTAAGCCCATTCGAAACATGTTCATCTGCTTATGGTCTTCAGATTTGTAATATTTCTCTCTTTCTTTCTGTAACAATTACTTACTGGCAATCAACTATTAACAATGTATAATGATGGAAGAAATGTTTGTATATTGTTCTGTAATTATTGAAACCTTTTCCTCATTATAAACTAAATTTTTCTTTGGGACAGGTCGATCTTATTTCAGATAATTAAGGTGGTTCCAACACTCGCCAAAATATCATCGCAACTTCAGACATGCTATTCTCTAGATATTCCAGCTTTTTAAGCTGGATTTGTATGTGTACACTTTGTGGAGGTCTTCTTTCTCGTCATGTCTTTTTCTCCTTTTGTATTCAAATATTAGCTACCAACAATGTTCACCACAAGAAACGTGCTCTTAATCTGAACTTTTCACGGTTGTGTAGTGATTGGGACGTATTTTTGATTACGAAGTAAATTCCACCTTCAGATACCTCCATTCTATTTCATAACAATGAGCTACTTTCAAGAATCGTACGAAAAAGTATCTAAATTCTAGATATAGAACTCCTTTCATAGCTTTATTTGTAATAGTACTACAAAATTTCACAAATTTTTGCTACAAAATAGGTGAAATATTTAAGCCCATTAAACGGTGTGTACCTGGTTAAGGTTTTAAGTTTCGTCATCTTTCTCTCTATTTCCGAATTAGTAACATATTTTATATTAAATGTTAAGAGTTTACAATGGAAGGAAAGAGTTTGGAAGCTCAATACTTCATTGTTCTGCAACAATTGAAGGGTTGTTCTCATTGTGAAACGAAAATGTTACTTTAGGATCGCATTTAACAAAGATGAACCATTACCAACAATAGTCACAATCAAAAGTACATAATTTCATGCATATCCTAGATATCTTCACTAGGGAGAGAGCTATAAAATTTCAAAAATTTCTACGAAATTAAGTCTAATTAAAATTTGTACATCTGGTTAAAATCTTCAGATTCATCATATTTTCTTCCCTTGTAGGTCCGCTGAATATCTTCAATGCGGATACTGCTGAGTAATTTATTCTCCTTATACTAGAAATTCTGAAAAATATATAATTTTGTTAAAACGTATAGATAAGGTTAAGGTCCTCCGTTTCATCATATTTCTTACTCTTTTTCAACAATTACTTTATGCATATCAGCTAGGGAGAATTTATAACAACGCAAGAAATGCTGGGAAGTTTAATATTTCGTCGTTCTGCAATTAATAAAATGTGTTTCTCAGTTTGTTCTGAATTTTATTCTGAATAAATTCCACTCCATTTCAGAAAAATGACCTACTTTCAACGATGATAAAATACATGCTGTCCCATAAAGGATGACCGCAGTTTTTATTGCTGTTTCGAGGCAAATATTTTCTAAGTCCAACTTCGGGTATCTTCGGAGAACAGTAAACCAAAGCTGCTGGGTCGAATCTACAAGCGAACCTTAGCAATCGGAAAAAAAGGAGCAGATGATTTTTTCTACTTCTTTAAATATAATAAGGTATGTTGGAATGGTATTGAGTGTGGAAAAAACTAACTTTGGTTTAAATACTTAACAACACAATATTTCGAAACTACGTATTCACATACTCGTTTTGTAATATTGATTTACAAACGTAAAAAAGCATTTCCTTATGTAAAAGAAGAAGGAAAGCAATGACATCGAACATAATTCTCGCCTGTGTAGTAAAATAGTAGACAAATTAGAACAAAGAAAAAGCGTCAGCAATGGATATGAAAGTCGTTGTATTAAAAAGCAATTTATGTTTCGTTAGAAGGAGCTAGCTTAGAGTGGTCATGTTAGCTCAGTATTCAACCGTTCTAGTGCAAACCGTAAAGTCGTGAGTTCGATTCCCACTTGGGTCAATTCGTTTTTCTTGTATAAATTCTATTTTATGCAAATCATGAAATATTATATAAAATAATTACATTAAAATACATCAGTTGTATAGAATATATATTCATATAATCATTTCAGAACATAAATAATTATTAAGTTTAAAACATTATCTGAGGTCGGTATTCACAGAACGTCGGAATAATACATGTGAATGTTAAATACGAATTAAAACAATCGTGTAATAACAACAAATAACAGCTAGTATTATATAGTGTATTTATTTGCAGCTATTTGTTATATAGATGTTACTTCTCAATATTCTCATTACAACATGTCATTTACGTTCATAAACATATTCCTAGGCGTAAAGAGAGGGTACCAACACAGAATATCCAAAGCTGGATCCTGGTTCCAGACGAGCAATTCAATAGCACCTAAACTCTCGCAAGAAATTACTGATCACAAAGGTCACCTGAAGAGAATACAATTGTCCTGATGAAGCATGCCAGAACGAAAGGCTTTACACAGAGTTTCAGTTCATTATTCTGATATGCTTTTGTAACATTGAAATGGTAATGCCCTGGTCGCTCAGGTATATATATGAAAGTGGATATATGTATGTATGTATGTGTGTGTTCCACATAATTGTGATATCTATAAAAAATATTTCTTACACTCTGGAAAAGAGTACTAACTGGTT
Organism: Thermobia domestica; assembly: GCF_964235325.1. Classification (NCBI taxonomy): domain Eukaryota; kingdom Metazoa; phylum Arthropoda; class Insecta; order Zygentoma; family Lepismatidae; genus Thermobia; species Thermobia domestica. The sequence goes on from NC_137455.1 coordinate 259,370,280, forward strand.
CGCTATAGGAAGTGGGATACATACACAAAATGCTAGAAAACGATCGAGATTAGTATCGAATCCATAGTTTCGGGGTCGCTTAGGTAAATAGTTCAATTTCCATTCCGCTTAACTCCAATTAAGGTCCCATTAGTACCCATGGTTGTTACGTAGAGACGTAAAAGTATGGAAATCGACCAATATTAGTGTCGAATTGTAAGTTTTCAGCGTTGCTAAGTTAATTCGTAGCAGTTGTAATACCATTTAAGACTAAATTCAACAAAAACGGTGGCAATACCCTTTTAGCCCTCGTAGGATGAATGGAAGTGGCTGACATCAAAATGATAAAAAAGACCGATATTAGTATCGAATGCATAATTTTGGGGGTCGCTTAGATAAAGAAGCCTCCATTAGCACTTTGAATGAGTGTGCGAATTTGTGACACGTAAAAATAATTGAAAATGAAAAATGTTAGTGTCGAATCCACAGCTCTCGGGGACCCCAAGTTTATTGGGAGCAGTTTCCCTGACCTTTAAATTTAAGTTCAGTTTCCAGCAGAGGTAAAATCCCCTAGCACGTCTACAAAGGATAGTCGAAGCGAGTAACATATGTAATGATTCAACACGACTTTTATTAGTGTAGAGTCGATAGTTTCGGATCACTGAGATAAACAGAAAAACTTCTGAACGAACATATCAACTGGATTTTGAATTTGCAGGGGCAGCAAAGAAAGCGTTGCTTGCACAGATCTAAATATTTTAAGATTTGTATATAAATGTATATTCCAGGGTAACTTTAGAAAGTCTGGAGCAACATTTGGCAAACGTGGGCGGAATATTATTTTCAATCTAACAACAAATATTGTGGTAGTAAGATACCCGAAGTTATGGAAGTTGGGAGGTATGACATGTAAAAATAATGAAAAACGACTGCTCTTAGTGCCTTATCCATAGTTCTCTCGGTCGTTAAGATGAATAGGAATTATCCCAATGGTGTTAACATTGAAATTTATCTCCATCATCACAACATGACGTCCTGGAAGAGCTGAAAAAAATGTGAAAATTAATAAAATGTTTTTCGAATTCATAGTTTTCGGGCTCAACAAAACGTTGCTAATAACTTTGCAAGGTAGTTTGTACCAACTTCAAGATGCGTTTTTAATCATATCAGTTTCTCAACGTGAGAAAAAAATTAAATGAAATCTTTAAGTTTTACGTCCCACGTTTATGCCGGCTAGGATAAAGGAGACGATGATGATGAGAAATGAAATGTGGAATGAAGAAAGTGGGAGGATAGGGAGAACCCCGAGGAAACCCACGCACACGGTGCTTGTCCACCACAATGCTCACTTGGCGCGGGCTGGGAACGAACACGGGACCCCAAGCACCAGAGGTGCACGCTCTACCACTGAGCCACCGCGGTCCCCCCTCAACGTGGGAATAAATGACAATATCAAGTAGTATATATATCAAACCAACCTTCGCAATCGAGAAAAAATTCTGGTAGCTGAGTAATTTGTCTTTTAAATAAAAGAGATTACGATAAAATCAGAGATGGAGTGAGCCAGTAGGGTCAAATGGGCCAAGATTTCTGAGAGGGTCAGTGGATCGTGACTCAACAGAACTTGACACACCGGGACCCACCACTCAACGTGACTTACACTGACCTACTGACCCATTACGACCCACAACCCATTCTGCTCAGTGAATTGTAAATAGCATTTAGAACGCTAGTGAATTTGTCTACGTCTTACTTTCAAGACCTCTATTGTCTCCTTTTCTATTTGTTTCTAATGAAAAAAGACGTTAAGGTCCTTTTTGATTTTGATATTTGTTATTGTAATAATAGCAATATGATTTGCTATTTGGCTTTGAGATGTAGCCTGTGAGTTTTTCGAGGAGCTAACTACTACATTTTTTTTAATCACCTGTAATATATGAATTATTATATTTAAAAATTAAAGGCAACTAAGCGTGATCACCCTGGTCAAATTGCAAATTCAAATGAAATGACATTTGAGATATAGTTAGGCCCCACTCCCAACTTGGTAGTTATCATACATCTATGGCTTTTATTATAATACATATCGTTAGCGGAAAGTGGGAGTTCGAATTTTTGCGAAAAATTGATTATCTCACAAGCTGTTCAACTTAGAGAGCTGAAATTCAATATATTAACACTATATTGAAAACAAACAGAGCATATCTGTCCTAGCAATTTTTAAAACTCTCTTTTAGAGGTGGAAGCACCTTTTACATGTTGGAAATTGTTAGTTAGTTGATTTGCAAAAATAATGGAAAATGATCGATATTAGCTAAGAAACAAAAACTACAGTGTTTCGCATTTTATATTCACTGCTTTCTAGTATAATAATTGGTGAAGCTTGTGTTTAAACTATACAGTGTTCTGAACTTAAGACAATCAAGCATAAAGTTGTGAGAAAAATTGACATTAAATTTGTACCGTAAGCTTAGTGACATTGGAATTTTAAATTTGTACTAGATTCTGAATTATATGGAAAATCTTATTTTTTCCGTTAGTTGGTCTACTTTACCTTGACTTGAGACTTTCAAATTTCAGTGAAAAGTATTTGTAAGCCAACAAAGAAATAATTATATATGATAACTTTAAATTTATCGTAATTTGGATCATTACAAACACTCGTATATCGTAAAGTTCAGATCCACCGATGTTGTAACAGAGCGGCTCTTGAGCGATTGACTGTAGAAATTCACACTACAATGAGTCATAATTTCACAGTCTTGTTTTATTACAAGTGTAACCTCTTTACTCAGTGGAGAGTAAGGCGTGGATCATGGATCAGAGTAGTTCATAGTGGGTCACGTTGGGTTGCTTCTCATGTATGGTGAATGGGTCATGATGGGTTGTGGATTACGAAGGGTAGTCCGTCTTCGAGTAGTAGATCAAGTTACCATTGAACAACGGCATCTCTGGTTAGAATTGTACTAAAGGGGAAAGGCTCTGAAGGTGCACGTTGGCAATTTTGCTCAAATTTTGCACATAGATAGTACCCAACCAGAAAGCAATAAATCTGATATGGTTCACAGTACCACTTCATAGAACTCGAGATATAAGGTATTTATTGTCTGATTGGCTAAATTAGAATCTCAATTATTTATTCCTTTAGAAGGGAGGTTTTGTTGATCGTTTGTGCACCAAGGTAAAACAAAAGTATTTACTTATAGGCTAATTACAACACTAATGTGAAATTCTACGTTCCACGGTTGTGTCCTTAAGTATGAAGGATAGGATTATTATGAATTATGAAATTAATGGTAGAATATAGAAATGGAAGGAATGCTGGGGTATCATTCATGCTGGGGCTAACCCTTATCTAGCTAAGTGAGTGAAAAGGATAATCGCAAAATAACACACACACAAAAAAAAAATGTGGATATTATAAAAGTTTATGTCGAACTGTCTCTTCTATTGCTAAATAAACGTGTCTTGCCTCAGCATTCCTTCCATTTCTATATTCTACCATTAAGATGGGACAAGATGGGTTTATTTACCAGTACAAGAAACAGTTCGACATTAACTTTAACAATATCCACAGTTTGTTTTTGTTTGTTTTGCTTTTCTCATTTTCAAGCACTTGGCTACGTAAGCGCTAGCCCCAACATGACTGATGCCCCACCATTCCTTCAATTTCGATATTCTACCATTAATTTCATAATTCATAATCAAGCTGTCTTTTACCCTAAACGACACAACAATGGAACGTAGAATTTATCATTAGTGATGTAATAAGCATATAATAGGGTACTTGGTGCATTATAATTTTGCACTGGTAAGGCAAGTGTTTATCTCTTCTGATACCGGTTTCACAGTTTTACATTTCTAGAGGCGGCCTCGGAGTATCCAAATGAGATTTTCATTACCATCTTGAACGCTCGCCACTTTGCACAAGTTTAGCATAGAGTCTTGAGAATCTTACCAGCTCCTTTCTTTTAGCAAAACTTTTAAACGTGATTCCCTTGTAACTTAAAAGTTTTGAATTGGACCCCGCTTGGGACCCTGGGGCAAATGTTTTTACCTCGATAAGGGGTACCATTGAAATCGTGAACCGCGGGTTTTCCGGTTTAGTCATCTGTTTCACTGTTTCACACTTCTACGGCTGGCAACCGACACATTGGATACCATGCTTCTATATTCTCTTATTTTTCAGATACAATAATCGCCACGGCGTAAGCATTGATGGACCGCCGATGGGCAACTATCGACCTCTCGCCAAAAATTGTCGGGCACGCAGACAGTTGTTAGCAGAGACGCAACGAAATACGAACGAACAACAAAATTACTTCCCCAAAATATATTAAATCGCCTATATGCGTGATTTATTTATGTTATGTGATTTTAGAAAACACTAAAAAAACAGTAGCTAGGTGTGAACACAAACCATCAACCTTATGATTACTAACGTAAGCGAGTGTTTTTCCGACTTCGCCACGGAAACGATGAAGAATACCTCCCTTGTAGAGAGATAAATAATTGACGTTTTAAGTTAGCCAATCAGACAATACTCTATACCTCAAGTTCTATGACGTGGTTTCCTGAACCGTTTGATTTATTGTTTTCTGGTCTGGTATTATCTATGTGCCAAATTTGAGCAAAATCGGCGATGTGTACTTTCGGAGCCTCTCCTCTTTAGTACAATTTTAACCAGAGATGCCATGGGTCAATGGAAACGTGATCCACGACCAGATGACCCACCACCCATCGTGACCCACGACCCACCGTGACCTATTGACCCTTCGTTAGAGGAAACCCACCGTCCGTGACCCACTATGAACAACTCTGACCCATGCTCCACCTTCTTCTCTCCACTGACTAAAGAGGTTACACTTGTAAATATATATATATATCAAGTATCGGAGTTTAAATTTCTACGGTCAATCGCTCAAGCACCGCTCTGTTAGAATGTCGGTGGATCTGACCTTCACGATATGCTATGATAAAGTATTTGCAATGATTCAAATTACGATAAATTTAAAGTTATCGTATATAATTATTTTTTTCTTGGCTTACATACTCTTTTCAGCAGAAAATAGGATGAAATTTCAGTCTCAAATCAAGGTAAAGTAGACAAACCAATGGAAAAATAAAATAAAACTTTAGATATAATTAAGCATTACGTACAATTGATTTTGCACACTAATTTGATATGTATTCGCTGAGTTTCCTTACTCAACCGTTTTCGAAAAATTCGACCCGGAATCTGACTTTGTAATGTATAGTATGGAGCTCAATTTCTAAATTTTCACTCTTATATCTCCGGAACGGTTGCGATCGAGGATGTATCCCTTTTCGTGTTATGTTCTTTTGGGGCAAGGTATCTAACGGCCATAGTCTCGACTCGAAGTCAGAGTTACACTTGGATAGGTTCCTTCGTCAGTGCATTGTAGACAAAATCTGAGCACTGGTGAAGTTGTCTGCGTTTACTTTGAAGACTTCCACTTTTCTTCTTTTCTCCATTTCTTCTAATGAATAACATAAGTTCATGCACTTTTGGATTTTGATATTTGCAATTGTAATAATAGCAATAGAACTTACTACTTGGATTTAGAGATGCAGCCTGTAACTTTTGAAGGAGCTAAATACTGGTAAAAATATTTTTGAACCACCTGTAATATATGAATGATTATATAAAAGTGAAAAGTAAGTATGTCTCCGTGATCATCACGGTGAAATTGCAGTCAAATGAAATGACTTTTGTTGTATAGTTAGGCCCCAATACCAAATGTGAAGTTGTTATACGCGTATCGATTTTATTATAATACCTATCATTAGCAGGAGTGGGGGTCTGAATTTTTGAGAAAAATTGACTTTCTCACAACCAGTTCAACTTAGCTGAAATTCAGTATATTAACTCTTTATTAAACATAAACACAACTTGTCCTAGCATTTCTTAAAATTCTCTTTTATCGGGATGGCATTTTCTATATATTAGAAATTGTTAGTGGCTTTTGTTGCGAAAATAATCGAAAGCGATCGATATTAGTTGAAATACAAGTTGAGAAAGAAAGACTACAGTGCTTCGCATTTTATATTCGATATTTTATATTATAATAATTGCTGAAGCTTCTCTTTAATATATGGAGTGTTCAGAGTAGAAGCCAATCAAGCCATAAAGCTGTGACAAAAATGTTTATAAAATTTGTATTGTAAGCTTAATGACATAGGAATTTTAAATTTGTACGTAATGCTTAATTATATCTAAAGTTTTATTTTATTTTTCCATTGGTTTGTCTACTTTACCTTGATTTGAGACTGAAATTTCATCATATTTTCTGCTGAAAAGAATATGTAAGCCATATATATATATATATATATATATATATATATATATATATATATATATATATATGATAACTTTAAATTTATCGTAATTTGGATCATTACAAACACTCGTATATCGTAAAGCTCAGATCCACCGACATTGTAACAGAGCGACTCTTGAGCGATTGACTGTAGAAATTCATACTACAATGAGTCATAATTTCACAGTCTTGTTTTATTACAAGTATAACCTCTTTACTCAGTGGAGAGTAAGGCGTGGATCATGGATCAGAGTAGTTCATAGTGGGTCACGTAGGGTTGCTTCTTATGTATGGTGAATGGGTCATGATGGGTTGTGGGTTACGATGGGTAGTCCGTCTTCGGGTAGTAGATCAAGTTACCATTGAACAACGGCATCTCTGGTTAGAATTGTACTAAAGGGGAAAGGCTCTGAAGATGCACGTCGGCAATTATGCTCAAATTTTGCACATAGAGAGTACCCAACCAGAAAGCAATAAATCTGAAATGGTTCACGGTACCACTTCATAGAACTCGAGATATAAGGTATTGTCTGATTGGCTAAATTAGAATCTCAATTATTTATTCCTTTAGAAGGGAGGTTTTGTTCATCGTTTCCATGACGAAGTCGGAAGAATACACGCCTAGTTACTATAAAGTTGATGGTTCGAGCCTATACCGAAGTACTTATGTTTATGTGTTTTCTACACTAATCTTAATATAAACAAATCATGCAGATGGGCGATTTAATATATTTTGGGGTAGTAATTTTGTGGTTCTTTAGCGTTTCGTTGCGTCTCTGTCGCTGGTGGTGTGATTTTCAAAATGGAACTGGGACGACCGCGGATCGTAGCAGCGAGGCCGACAATTTTTGGCGAAAGGTCGATAGTTGCACATCTATAGTCCACAGACGCTTACAGCATGGAGGGTTGTATTTGGTATTCATGAAGAGGCATGCTATTCGTGAAGTCTGTTGCCACCCCTAAAACTCTGAAACGGTGAAACAAATGTCAAAACTGGACAACACGTATTTTATCATTTCAAAGGTACCCCGTATCGAAGTAAAAATTTTGCTTCAGGGTCCCTAGGTGGGTTCTAGGCGGGTTCCAACTCAAAATTGGCTAACAGCAATGGGAATCACGTGCTAAAAGGAAAGATGGCCAGACTCTCGAGTTCCCATGCTAAATTTGAGCAAAATAGGAAGCATTCAAAATGGTATTAAATCCTTCACTGATAACTCCGTGGTCACCTCTAGAAATGTGAAACTGTAAAACCTATACCAGAAGAAGTAAACACCTGTCTTATCATTGAAAAATATAATCCACCAAGTTAAAACAAAAGTATTTACTTGTAGGCTAATTACAACACAAATGTGAAATTCTACGTTCCACGGTTGTGTCCTTAAGAATGAAGGATATGGTTATTATGAATTATGAAATTAATGGTAGAATATAGAAATGGAAGGAATGCTGGGGTATCATTCATGCTGGGGCTAACCCTTATCTAGCTAAGTGAGTGAAAAGGATAATCGCAAAAAAACACACACACAAAAAAAATGTGGATATTATAAAAGTTTATGTCGAACTGTCTCTTCAATTGCTAAATAAACGTGTCTTGCCCCAGCAATCCTTCCATTTCTATATTCTACCATTAAGATGGGACAAGATGGGTTTATTTACCAGTACAAGAAACAGTTCGACATTAACTTTAACAATATCCACAGTTTGTTTTTGTTTGTTTTGCTTTTCTCATTTTCAAGCACTTGGCTACGTAAGCGCTAGCCTCAACATGACTTATGCCCCACCATTCCTTCAATTTCGATATTCTACCATTAATTTCATAATTCATAATCAAGCTGTCTTTTACCCTAAACGACACAACAATGGAACGTAGAATTTAACATTAGTGATGTAATAAGCATATAATAGGGTACTTGGTGCATTATAATTTTGCACTGGTAAGGCAAGTGTTTATCTCTTCTGATACCGGTTTCACAGTTTTACATTTCTAGAGGCGGCCTCGGAGTATCCAATGAGATTTTCATTACCATCTTGAACGCTCGCCACTTTGCACAAGTTTAGCATAGAGTCTCGAAAATCTTACCATCTCCTTTCTTCTAGCAATACTTTTAAACATGATTCCCTTGTAACTTAAAAGTTTTGAATTGTACCCCGTTTGGGACCCTGGAGCAAATGTTTTTACCTCGACAAGGGGTACCATTGAAATCATGAACCGCGGGTTTTCCGGTTTAGTCATCTGTTTCACTGTTTCACACTTCTACGGCTGGCAACCGACACATTGGATACCATGCTTCTATATTCTCTTATTTTTCAGATACAATCTTCGCCACGGCATAAGCATTGATGGACCGCCTATGGGCAACTATCGACCTCTCGCCAAAAATTGCCGGGCACGCAGACAGTTGTTAGCAGAGACGCAACGAAACACGAACGAACGACAAAATTACTTCCCCAAAATATATTAAATCGCCTATATGCGTGATTTCTTTGTTATGTGATTTTAGAAAACACTAAAAAAAAAAAAAAAAAAAAAAAAAAAAAAAAAAAAAAAAAAATAGCTAGGTGTGAACACAAACCATCAACCTTATGATTACGAACGTAAGCGAGTGTTTTTCCGACTTCGCCACGGAAACGATAAAGAATACCTCCCTTGTAGAGAGATAAATAATTGACGTTTTAAGTTAGCCAATCAGACAATACTCTATATCTCAAGTTCTATGACGTGGTTTTCTGAACCATTTGATTTATTGTTTTCTGGTTCGGTATTATCTATGTGCCAAATTTGAGCAAAATCGGCGACGTGTACTTTCGGAGCCTCTCCTCTTTAGTACAATTTTAACCAGAGATGCCATGGGTCAATGGAAACGTGATCCATGACCAGATGACCCACCACTCATCGTGACCCACGACCCACCGTGACCTATTGACCCTCCGTTAGAGAAAACCAACCGTGACCCACTATGAACAACTCTGACCCATGATCCACGTTCTTCTCTCCACTGACTAAAGAGGTTACACTTGTAATATATATATATATATATCAAGTATCGGAATTTAAATTTCTACGGTCAATCGCTCAAGCACCGCTCTGTTACAATGTCGGTGGATCTGACCTTTACGGTATGCAATGATAAAGTATTTGCAATGATCCAAATTACCATAAATTTAAAATATTTTATACGATAAATTTACGATAAATTATACGATAAAATTAGATAAATATACGATAAATAAAGAGTATATATACGATAAATTTATCGTATATACTTATTTTTTCTTGGCTTACATACTCTTTTCAGCAGAAAATAGTATGAAATTTCAGTCTCAAATTAAGGTAAGTAGACAAACCAATGAAAAAATAAAATAAAACTTTAGATATAATTAAGCATTACGTACAAATTTAAAATTCCTATGTCATTAAGCTTACAATATAAATGTTATGAGCATTTTTCTCACAACTTTATGGCTTGATTAGCTTCTACTCTGAACACTCCATATATTGAACAGAAGCTTCAGCAATTATTATAATATAAAATATTGAATATAAAATGCGAAGCACTGTAGTCTTTCTTTCTCAATTTGTATTTCAACTAATATCGATCACTTTCGATTATTTTCGCAACAAAAGCCACTAACAATTTCTAATATATAGAAAATGCCGCCCCCATAAAAGAGAATCTTAAGAGATGCTAGGACAAGTTGTGTTTATGTTTAATAAAGAGATAATATACTGAATTTCAGCTAAGTTGAACTGGTTGTGAGAAAGTCAATTTTTCTCAAAAATTCAGACCCCCACTCCTGCTAATGATAGGTATTATAATGAAATTGATACGCGTATAACAACTTCACATTTGGTATTGGGGCCTAACTATACAACAAAAGTCATTTCATTTGACTGCAATTTCACCGTGATGATCACGGAGACATACTTACTTTTCACTTTTATATAATCATTCATATATTACAGGTGGTTCAAAAATATTTTTACCAGTATTTAGCTCCTTCAAAAGTTACAGGCTGCATCTCTAAATCCAAGTAGTAAGTTCTATTGCTATTATTACAACTGCAAATATCAAAATCCAAAAGTGCATGAACTTATGTTATTCATTAGAAGAAATGGAGAAAAGAAGAAAAGTGGAAGTCTTCAAAGTAAACGCAGACAACTTCACCAGTGCTCAGATTTTGTCTACAATGCACTGACGAAGGAACCTATCCAAGTGTAACTCTGACTTCGAGTCGAGACTATGGCCGTTAGATACCTTGCCCCAAAAGAACATAACACGAAAAGGGATACATCCTCGATCGCAACCGTTCCGGAGATATAAGAGTGAAAATTTAGAAATTGAGCTCCATACTATACATTACAAAGTCAGATTCCTGGTCGGATTTTTCGGAAACGGTCGAGTAAGGAAACTCAGCGAATACATATCAAATTAGTGTGGGGAGCACAGCACCTTTTGAATGAAAAATTTGTATCCCCGGGGCACTCGCCGGGTCCCAGACGGAGTCCAACTCAAAATTTGCAAATGGAACCAGTGGTCAAGTAGAATATTGTATGAAAGCTATTGTTAAATAAAAGAAAATAGAAAAAATCTCAACTCTCTACAATAACCCTGTCCAAACGGGCAATTGGTCAAAATGTCAATACAATCTACATCAGAAAATCTATGGCCACGCTTCTAAATCCGTTAAGTTGCGACAATAACAAAACAGAAAAACACGTTTAAAAGTTTAAGGTATTGAAGTAAAGCAAATTGCTGCAGAGTCTCTCTCAAAAGTACCCCCCGATACATTTTATTTCTGCACCATTATTCCAGTTTTCTCCAACCCCACTCCTCTCCAAGTTGCCTCACAGTTTCAAGGTTACTCCTTTTCGTCTTTACAATCATGTTTCTCGTTCAGCAAATCCCCCGATAGAAATTTCATAGTGCAATCTGTGAATTTGGGGTCCCGATGCGCGAAGCGTATACCGTTGCCGTTTGACCTTTTCACCCTCCACGACGATTGCGATTGACAATGTATCCTTTCTCTTCTAGGACACGAAATCCGATGATCATGGTTATTCTATGGTCCATTGGTTATTCGAAGTCACACTTATACTTGGATAAGGCCCGTTATGCGACTCTGTGAGATACTCTTCTGCAATTTGCTTTACTTTAATACGTTGCACTTTCAAAGTGTTTATCTGTTTTGTTATTGTCGCAACTTAACGGATTTAGAAGGGTGGCCATAGTTTTTCTGATGTAGGTTGTATTGACATTTTGACCAATTGCCCGTTTGCACAGAGGTATTGTAGAGATTTGAGATGTGTTCTATCTTCTTTTATTTAACAATAGCTTTCATACAATATGCTACTTGACCCCCGGTTCCATTTGCAAATTTTGAGTTGGACACCGCCTGGGACCCGGCGAGTGCCCCGGGGACACAAATTTTTCATTCAAAAGGTGCTGTGCTCCCCACACTAATTTGATATGTATTCGCTGAGTTTCCTTACTCAACCGTTTCCGAAAAATCTGACCCGGAATCTGATTTTGCAATGTGTAGTATGGAGCTCAATTTCTAACTTTTCACTCTTATATCTCCGGAACGGTTGCGATCGAGGATGTATCCCTTTTCGTATTATGTTCTTTTGGGACAAGGTATCCAACGGCCAGTCTCGATTCGAAGTCAGAGTTACACTTGGATAGGTTCCCTCGTGAGTAGAATGAGTCGGTGGGTCCTTAGCGATCAGTGGGTCAGTGTGAGTCACATTGAGTGGTGTGTCACAGTAAGTCAAGCTCTTCTGACCCATGATCCACTGACCCACTCACGAATCTTGACCCATTTGGTACACTGACCCACACTATCTCTGATTTTGGGTTTTATTTAATTTAAAAGACGAAACATATATCTACATAATTCTCTCTCGATTGGGAAGCTTGGCTTGATACATATAGTAGTTGAGATGGTGATTTCTTCTCACGGTGAGAAACTGATATGATTAAAACGACCGTCTTGAAGTTGGTATAAATTACCGTCCAAAGTTATTAGAAACGATTTTCCGACACTGAAAACTATGAATTGGAAAAAATATTTCTGTAATTTTTGACATTTCATTTCTTAGCTCTTCCAGGACGTCATCCTGTGAAGATGGGGAAGAATTTGGAAGTAAACGCGAGGGGGAACATCACAGTTCATCTCAACGACCGAGAAAACTACGTATAACAAAATAAGATCAGTCGTTTTACATCATTTTTACATGTCACAGCTCCAATTTTTTATAACTTGCGATATGTTACTACCACAATATTCTCTTCTTAGATTCAAGGTAATGTGCCATTCACGTTTGGTAAAAGTTTGTTCAGACATTCTGCAGTTACGCTGGAATATACATATATACACAAACATTAAAATAGTTAGAGCTGTGCAAGCAACGCCTTTGATGCTGCCCTTCAAATTCAAAATCCGGCTATGTTCGTTCCGAAGTGTTGCTATTCATCTCGGTGGTCACGCAACTATGGACTCTACGCTAATATCAGTCGTTTTGAATCATTTACATATTACTTCCTTTGACTCTTCTTTGTAGATGTGCTGGAAGCTGGATCTTACCACTGCTGGAAGCTGAACTTAAACTTAGAGGCACTGCTGCCAAGAATTTGGGGACCCCGAAAGATATGGATTCGAAACTACCACTGGTCATTTTTAATTGATTTTACATTTCACAATTTCACCACACCTCTTCACGGTACTGACGGAGGCTTAAGTTACATGGCATCTGGAGTGCCACTCTAAGCGACCCTCAAAATTATGAATTCGACACGAACATCGGTCTTTTTTTTTTTTTTTTAAATCATTTTGATGCCAGCCCCTTTCATTCCTCCTACGAGGGCTAAGGGGGTATTGCCACCGGTTTTGATGAATTTGGTCTTAAATGGCATTTTACAACTCTTACCAATTAAATTAGCGAGACTGAGAACTTACGATTTGACACTAATATAAGTCAATTTCAATATTTTGACATTCCTACATAACCACCCTGTGTGCTAATGGAAGCTCAATTGGAGTTAAGCGGAATTGAAAATAACACTAATTACCTAAACCACCTCAAAACTATGGATTCGACACCAATATCGATCGTTTTCTAGCATTTTGCTTACGTATCCCACTTCCCAAAGCTAATCCATCAGTACTCTTTATAGAGTGTAAGAAATATGGTTAAAATTGCTCTAGACATATCAGAATTGTGTTGGATCACATACAGACATACATGCATCAACTTTCACAGACACGCAAACACACACACATAATATATATATGAAAGTGAATAAAATGAACTTGGTAGCTTGTACCAAGTTCAAGATGGGCTTTCTAATCATATCAGTTTCTCACCGTGAGAAGAAATTGCCATCTCACCTACGCAATCGAGAAAAAAATTTGTAGATGTATGTTTCCTGTTTTAGATGAAATAAGACATGTTAAAACCAGTGATGGAGTGGGTCAGTTGGTCAAATGGTTCAAAATTTATGAGTGGGTCAACAGGACTTGACCCACTGCCACACACCACTCACCGTGACTCAAACTGACACACTGACCCATTACGACCCACCCTTCTGCTCAGTGCATTGTAGACAGCATCTTCAGAACACTAATGAATTCTGTTTCAAGACCTTCCTTTTTCTTCTTTTTTATTTGTTTCTAATGGAAAGAGAAGTTCAGGCACTTTTGGATTTTTATATTTTCAATTGTAATAATAGCAATAAAACTTACTACTTGGCTTTTGAGATGCAGCCTACGAGCTTTTAGAGGAGCTAAATACTGAAAAAAAAAATTTGAATCACCTGTAATATATGAATGATTATATAAAAATGAAAAATAAGTATGTCTGCGTGATCATTACGGTGAAATTGCAGTCAAATGAAATGACTTTTGTTATATATTTAGGTCCCAACACCAACTGAGAAATTATTATACGTATATCGCTTTCTTTATAATATATATCATTAGGGGGAAATGGGACTAATAATTTTTGCGAAAAATTGATTAGCTCAAAAGCTATTCAACTTAGAGATCTGAAATTACGTATATTAACCCTTCATTAAAAATAAATGGAACATGTCCTAGCATTTTTTTAAAAATTCTCTTTCATGGGGTGTAGCAGTTTTTATATTTTGGAAATTGGTCGATATTAGCTGAGAATCTAACTGAGAAACAAAACCTACATTGCTTTGCATTTTATATACCATACTTTTTTATTATAGGCCTAATAATTGAAAATGGTGCTTAGTATATATAGTGTTCAGAACATAATGCCATAAAGCCATAAAGTTGAGAAAAATGGATATAAAAGTTGTACCGTAAGCCTAATTACAGTGGAATTTTAAATTTGTATGAGATTCTCAATTATATTGAATATTTTATTTTTTCCTTTAGTAGGTCTAGTTTCCCTTGATTTGAGACTTTCAAATTTCATCCTATTTTCTAATGGGAAGTATCTGTAAGCTAATGAAGAAATAATTATTTATGATGATTATTTATCGTAATTTGGATCATGACAAACACTTTACCATTGTATATCGTAAAGGTCAGATCTACCGATATTGTAACACAGCGGTGCTTGGGCGATTGACAGTAGAAATTCAAACTCAAATGAGTAATAATTTCACAGTCTTGTTTTATTACAAGTGTAACTAACCTCTTTAGTCAGTGCAGAGTAAAGCTTGGATATGGGTCAGAGTTGACGACGATGGGTTTTCGTAGGACGAAGTTGGTCACAATGGGTAGGAGTGATTCATAGTTGGTCACGGTGGGTTGATTCTCATGGAGGGTCAATGGGTCACTGTTGGTCGTGGATCACGATGGGTGGTCGGTCATTTGGTCGTGAATGAAGTTTTCATTGACCCACGGCACCTCTGGTTAAAATGGTACTAAAGGGGAGAGGCTCCGAAGGTGCACGTTGGCGATTTTGCTCAAAATTTGCACATAGTACGCAACCAGAAAGCAGTAAATCTGAAACGGTTCACGGTACAACATCATAGAACTCGAGATATAGGGGATTGTCTGATTGGCTAAATTAGACCGAGATTTTGTTCATCGATTCTGCGGCGAAGTCGGAAGAACACGCGCCTGGTTATCATAAGGTCGATGGTTCGTGCCCACACCGCAGAACTTCAGTTTTAGTGTTTTCTACATTCACCTGAATATGAATAAATGACGCATATAGGCGATTTAATATATTTTCGGGCAGTAGTTTTGATGTTCGTTGGGGTTTCTTGCGTTTCTGCCGCTGGTGGTATAATATTCAAACGGAATTGGGGCCAGCGCGGATCGTCGCAGCGGAATCGACAATTTTTGGCGAGAGGCCGATATCTGCCCATCGGTGGTCCACCGACGCTTACGGCATGGAGGATTTAATGTGGAAAGTATGAGAATAAAGAATCATGAAATTCGTTGGCACCCGTAAAAGTCTGAAATGGTGAAACAAATGTCAAAACCAGAAAACACGTGTTTCATTCCAAAGGGACCCCCACCGAGGTAGAAACGTTTATCTCAGGCTCCTCAGGAGGGTCCCAGGCGGAGTTCAACTCATGGAAATCAAGCAGTATATCATTTCAAAGTAATGCTAGAGAAAGAAGATGGTAAGTGTGTCGAGACTCTATACTAAACTTGAGCAAAGTAGCGAGCGTTCAAGATACTAATAAAAACCTCATTGGATACTCCGTTGCCACCTTTAGAAATGTGAAACTGCAAAACTCGTATCATAAGAGGTAACCACTTGTCTTATCATTGCAAAAGTATAATGCATTAAGGTCAAATAAAAAGGACCCCATTGTAGGCTTATTACAACATCACTGTTAAATTTTACGTTCCTCGTTTGAGTCCTTTAGTCTAAAGGATAGGATTATTATGAATTAAGAAATTAATGGTAGAATATA
Organism: Thermobia domestica; assembly: GCF_964235325.1. Classification (NCBI taxonomy): domain Eukaryota; kingdom Metazoa; phylum Arthropoda; class Insecta; order Zygentoma; family Lepismatidae; genus Thermobia; species Thermobia domestica. The sequence continues at coordinate 259,386,508 of NC_137455.1, forward strand.
GAAATGGAAGGAATGCTGGGGCTAGCCCTTACATAGCTAAGTGATTGAAAAAGGATAATCGCAAAACACACACACAAAAAAAATGTGGATATTGTAAAAGTTTATGTCGAACTGTCTCTTCTATTGTTAAATAAACACGTCTTGCCCCAGCATTCCTTCCATTTCTATATTCTACCATTAAGATGGGACAAGATGGGATTATTTACTAGTACAAGAAACAGTTTGACATTAACTTTAACAATATCCACAATTTGTTTTTGTTTGTTTCGCTTTTCTCATTTTCAAGCACTTGGCTACGTAAGCGCTAGCCCCAGCATGACTGATGCCCCACCATTCCTTCAATTTCTATATTCTACCCAGTACCGGATCTATAAACCGCAAGACCCGCAGTGCGGGGGAAAGCGGACCCTAAGGGGCCCAAGGGCTTTTATAGGCCCCCCTGCACCTTGCCTGTAAAAACTAATTTTTAAAACACTTGAAAAGGAATTATATTTTCACAATAGTTTAATTACTTGAACCAAGTAATGACCTACCAGGACTGATAACGACGCACGATGTCTCTAACTTTCACTAATCAGTCTACGCAAAGGACAGATTAAGTATCTCAGCCATGATATTCAAAATCAAAATATCTACTCATATTGCCTGTCTTCAAAGTTAGAAGCTAATTTGTTTAAGAAAATTTAAAGAATACCTTTTTCTTCTTAATCATTGACACGACTCAAAATTTATCAAAGAAAGATCAAGAAATGAGTTTCAGTATTCGCTATGTAAATTTTACTGAAGTAAACGATAGCTTAGAAAACGAAATTTCTAGACTGATCGAGATTGAAGAAGTGTTTTTAGCGTTTTTACATGTATGAAATCCAACTGCATCCAGACTTGCAACTCTCGTGTGAAATCATCTGGAGAAATTGGGATTGTCTGTGAAACAATGCAGAGGGCAGGGGTATGACGGCGCTGATGTGATGACTGGTGCTTACACAGGTGTTCAGAAAGAGACTTCAAGAAATCGGGGAACAAGCTATATATAGTCACTGCGTGGTATAACCTAAACCTTGTCATTAATGATGCCGTCAAATGTGTAAAAGAAGTTGCCAGTTTCTTCACAATGCTTCTGGATTTGTATATATATTTTTGGCCAAAGTATAAATAGGTGGGATATTCTGTCATCATTAACAGGAAAATCAGATGTCACTTTGAAAAAGCTCAATCCATTCAGATGGCCCTCACGGTATCAGTCCATTGTAGCTATCAGGTTGAGGTATGCTGATGTAATCAAAACTCTCCGAAAATTTCGACTGACAAGTAAGAAGGTTAACGAGGTATCAGAAGCAGAGCGATTGGCGAAAGTTATGGATTCCTTCGAATTAGTGTTTCTAGCTGTGGTGCTGTCAAAAATATTTTCACAACTGAGCATCGCATCGCAACTTTTCCAAAGTAAACAAATTGAACTTGAGAAAGCTTTATGCACTCTTGAAGAGAGGCAAGAGGAATTGAAGAAAATGATAGAAGAATATCATCAAATAAAAGAAGAGACCACAGCTGTTGCTGCGAATTGGAAAGTCAACTCTGTGTTCCTCCAAAAAAAGGCAATCCAAAGTGAAAAATCATTTCGATGAACTGGTAGAAGATCATAGGTTTCCGGACACAATGGTTTGCTTCAGATTAATGTTGACACTAGACTTCTAGATATCCCGTACAATGAAATAGAGAACCGTTTTATATCATTACAGACAATTCTTTATGAATTTTCAATCATATTCTCAAAAGTACTTGTGAATCTTTCAGACGAAGAAATTTTAGTTAATGCTGAAAAAATACAAAAAAAAAAAAAAAAAAAAAAAAAAAAAAAACCAGTACCAGCAAGGCATTGACCTGTCGCTACCATTGGAATTAATTTCCCTTCGCACTGGACTTAAAAAGCATATTTCCAAGATCAACACTGTTCTTAAATTGGCTTTATTACTATACGTCGAGTTTAATACTATTGCCCCAAGTTATTCTGAAGTTTTGACTACTTTTGCTTTATCCCTGACTTTGGCCGTGATG